>NW_024881293.1:13734489-14218510 GCF_018691265.1 Tyto alba | reverse complement strand
GGGACGGCACGGGGGTGGACGCCGTCTGCACCTACGCGAAGGAGCCCTCCGCCCCACCCTTGGACAGGGTGGGCCTCTACACGAAGTCCAGCAACGGACCAGGCATCACGCAGTGGGCCCTTACCGCCTGGACAGGGACTAGCCTCTACGTCAACGGTGACCTATGCTCCTCTCTCTGCCTCCTCTGCTATCCCGCGCCAGCCTCCCCTACCCCTTGCCGTCCCCGCTCCAGATCATGACCCTCTCCTCTCTCTCTTTTCCAGCTTACAACGAGCAGCCCAGTCCTGCCCGGTGAGTACCTTGCAGGAGCGGGCTGGGCTCCGAGGGCAGCAACTGCCTCGCGGGGGTCGTCTCCCACGCAGAGCCAACAGGCGACCGTGCCTCCTGATCCGCGGGAGAAGCGGGGAGCCTGCCAGCCTTCCCCATCCAGAGCAGGGCCGCGAAGGAGCGGTGGCTGGCAGGAGACCTCTGCCATTCTCCACCCAGAGCCTTGGCACCCTGGCGTCACTCCCGGTCTGTGCTTCTTGCAGCTCCCACCCACCCACCTACGACCGCTGCAGCCCCCGAGCGTTTCACCATCAACTTCACCATCACCAACCTCCCCTACAGTTCCGACCTGGCGACTCCCGACTCGGCCAAGTTCAACACGACGCGAAGAGTCATGGCCACCTTGGTAAGCGGCCCACCACACAGCAATGGCCGTGCCACGGTAGCCCCAGAAAGCTACTGGGGCAGCGCAGGGAGGTGGCCGCCTCTTAACTCTGAAACCTGTCTTCTCGGCAGCTTCACCGCCTTCTGAAGGACAGCAGCATTGGCCCCGCTTTCCTGGGATGTGAAACAACAGCCTTCAGGTCTGGGTCGTGCCCGAGTGTCCTTTTGCAGTTCCCACGATCAGCTGAGGGGCCCGTCACGATCCCACGCTCTTTTGACACCTACACTAAGGCTGAAGGGCCTTCTCTCCCTGACTCCTTCCTGCCTCTTGACCTTCTCCTGGAATCCCTCCTACCTCATGACCTTCTCCCTGACTCCTTCCTGCCTCTTGACCTTCTCCTGGAATCCCTCCTACCTCACGACCTTCTCCTGGAATCCCTCCTACCTCATGACCTTCTCCTGGAATCCCTCCTACCTCATGACCTTCTCCTGGAATCCCTCCTACCCCACCACCCTCTCCCTCATGTCCTCCAGCCTTGAGACATCCTTGAATCACTACTGACTCACGACCTTCTCCTCCAATCCCTACCGCCTCACAACCTTCTCCCTGATGCCCTCCTGCCTCACCAATTTAAACACTAATCCCTCCCACCGCACGACTTTCTCCGTAAAGCACTCCTGCCTCAGGACCTAGCGTTGCTGCCTGCCCCCTCGCCACATGGCTTATACCACGTAGTCCCAAGACCACTCTAAATCCTGCCTAGCCCCGCGCGTCCTGAACAGCCCAAGGGCGTTAACGGTGGCCGGAGAGCCGCCTCCAGCCTCCACGCACGCACGCGTGCACGGGGTGGGAAGGCCGAGCTTTCGCTCCCGCGCAGGGACGGCTGAGGAAGCCCCAAGGCCCGGCCTTGCAGCACCAGGGCGCGGAGGACGGGTGCTCAGCCACGGTGCTGTGTCTTCCAGGCCCGTCAGGCAAGGGGACGGCACGGGGGTGGACGCCGTCTGCACCTACGCGAAGGAGCCCTCCGCCCCACCCTTGGACAGGGTGGGCCTCTACCCACGAAGTCAGCAACAGGACCAGAGGCATCACGCAGCTGGGCCCTTACCGCCTGGACAGGGACAGCCTCTACGTCAACGGTGACCTATGCTCCTCTCTCTGCCTCCTCTGCTATCCCGCGCCAGCCTCCCCTACCCCTTGCCGTCCCCGCTCCAGATCATGACCCTCTCCCTCTCTCTCTTTTTCCAGCTTACAACGAGCAGCCAGTCCTGCCCGGTGAGTACCTTGCAGGAGCGGGCTGGGCTCCGAGGGCAGCAACTGCCTCGCGGGGGTCGTCTCCCACGCAGAGCCAGCAGGCGACCATGCCTCCTGATCCCCGGGAGAAGCGGGGAGCCTGCCAGCCTTCCCCATCCAGAGCAGGGCCGCGAAGGAGCGGTGGCTGGCAGGAGACCTCTGCCATTCTCCACCCAGAGCCTTGGCACCCTGGCGTCACTCCCGGTCTGTGCTTCTTGCAGCTCCCACCCACCCACCTACGACCGCTGCAGCCCCCGAGCGTTTCACCATCAACTTCACCATCACCAACCTCCCCTACAGTTCCGACCTGGCGACTCCCGACTCGGCCAAGTTCAACACGACGCGAAGAGTCATGGCCACCTTGGTAAGCGGCCCACCACACAGCAATGGCCGTGCCACGGTAGCCCCAGAAAGCTACTGGGGCAGCGCAGGGAGGTGGCCGCCTCTTAACTCTGAAACCTGTCTTCTCGGCAGCTTCACCGCCTTCTGAAGGACAGCAGCATTGGCCCCGCTTTCCTGGGATGTGAAACAACAGCCTTCAGGTCTGGGTCGTGCCCGAGTGTCCTTTTGCAGTTCCCACGATCGGTGGAGGGGCCCGTCACGATCCCACGCTATTTTGCCACCTACACTAAGGCTGAAGGGCCTTCTCTCCCTGACTCCTTCCTGCCTCTTGACCTTCTCCTGGAATCCCTCCTACCTCACGACCTTCTCCTGGAATCCCTCCTACCCCACCACCCTCTCCCTCATGTCCTCCAGCCTTGAGACATCCTTGAATCACTACTGACTCACGACCTTCTCCTCCAATCCCTACCGCCTCACAACCTTCTCCCTGATGCCCTCCTGCCTCACCAATTTAAACACTAATCCCTCCCACCGCACGACTTTCTCCGTAAAGCACTCCTGCCTCAGGACCTAGCGTTGCTGCCTGCCCCCTCGCCACATGGCTTATACCACGTAGTCCCAAGACCACTCTAAATCCTGCCTAGCCCCGCGCGTCCTGAACAGCCCCAGGGCGTTAACGGTGGCTGGAGAGCCGCCTCCAGCCTCCACGCACGCACGCGTGCACGGGGTGGGAAGGCCGAGCTTTCGCTCCCGCGCAGGGACGGCTGAGGAAGCCCCAAGGCCCGGCCTTGCAGCACCAGGGCGCGGAGGACGGGTGCTCAGCCACGGTGCTGTGTCTTCCAGGCCCGTCAGGCAAGGGGACGGCACGGGGGTGGACGCCGTCTGCACCTACGCGAAGGAGCCCTCCGCCCCACCCTTGGACAGGGTGGGCCTCTACCACGAAGTCAGCAACAGGACCAGAGGCATCACGCAGCTGGGCCCTTACCGCCTGGACAGGGACAGCCTCTACGTCAACGGTGACCTAGGCTCCTCTCTCTGCCTCCTCTGCTATCCCGCGCCAGCCTCCCCTACCCCTTGCCGTCCCCGCTCCAGATCATGACCCTCTCCCTCTCTCTCTTTTCCCAGCTTACAACGAGCAGCCAGTCCTGCCCGGTGAGTACCTTGCAGGAGCGGGCTGGGCTCCGAGGGCAGCAACTGCCTCGCGGGGGTCATCTCCCACGCAGAGCCAGCAGGCGACCATGCCTCCTGATCCCCGGGAGAAGCGGGGAGCCTGCCAGCCTTCCCCATCCAGAGCAGGGCCGCGAAGGAGCGCTGGCTGGCAGGAGACCTCTGCCATTCTCCACCCAGAGCCCTGGCACCCTGGCGTCACTCCCGCTCTGTGCTTCTTGCAGCTCCCACCCACCCACCTACGACCGCTGCAGCCCCCGAGCGTTTCACCATCAACTTCACCATCACCAACCTCCCCTACAGTTCCGACCTGGCGACTCCCGACTCGGCCAAGTTCAACACGACGCGAAGAGTCATGGCCACCTTGGTAAGCGGCCCACCACACAGCAATGGCCGTGCCGCGGTAGCCCCAGAAAGCTACTGGGGCAGCGCAGGGAGGTGGCCGCCTCTTAACTCTGAAACCTGTCTTCTCGGCAGCTTCACCGCCTTCTGAAGGACAGCAGCATTGGCCCCGCTTTCCTGGGATGTGAAACAACAGCCTTCAGGTCTGGGTCGTGCCCGAGTGTCCTTTTGCAGTTCCCACGATCAGCTGAGGGGCCCGTCACGATCCCACGCTCTTTTGCCACCTACACTAAGGCTGAAGGGCCTTCTCTCCCTGACTCCTTCCTGCCTCTTGACCTTCTCCTGGAATCCCTCCTACCTCACGACCTTCTCCTGGAATCCCTCCTACCTCATGACCTTCTCCTGAAATCCCTCCTACCTCATGACCTTCTCCTGGAATCCCTCCTACCCCACCACCCTCTCCCTCATGTCCTCCAGCCTTGAGACATCCTTGAATCACTACTGACTCACGACCTTCTCCTCCAATCCCTACCGCCTCACAACCTTCTCCCTGATGCCCTCCTGCCTCACCAATTTAAACACTAATCCCTCCCACCGCACGACTTTCTCCGTAAAGCACTCCTGCCTCAGGACCTAGCGTTGCTGCCTGCCCCCTCGCCACATGGCTTCTACCACGTAGTCCCAAGACCACTCTAAATCCTGCCTAGCCCCGCGCGTCCTGAACAGCCCCAGGGCGTTAACGGTGGCCGGAGAGCCGCCTCCAGCCTCCACGCACGCACGCGTGCACGGGGTGGGAAGGCCGAGCTTTCGCTCCCGCGCAGGGACGGCTGAGGAAGCCCCAAGGCCCGGCCTTGCAGCACCAGGGCGCGGAGGACGGGTGCTCAGCCACGGTGCTGTGTCTTCCAGGCCCGTCAGGCAAGGGGACGGCACGGGGGTGGACGCCGTCTGCACCTACGCGAAGGAGCCCTCCGCCCCACCCTTGGACAGGGTGGGCCTCTACCACGAAGTCAGCAACAGGACCAGAGGCATCACGCAGCTGGGCCCTTACCGCCTGGACAGGGACAGCCTCTACGTCAACGGTGACCTGTGCTCCTCTCTCTGCCTCCTCTGCTATCCCGCGCCAGCCTCCCCTACCCCTTGCCGTCCCCGCTCCAGATCATGACCCTCTGCCTCTCTCTCTTTTCCCAGCTTACAACGAGCAGCCAGTCCTGCCCGGTGAGTACCTTGCAGGAGCGGGCTGGGCTCCGAGGGCAGCAACTGCCTCGCGGGGGTCGTCTCCCACGCAGAGCCAGCAGGCGACCATGCCTCCTGATCCCCGGGAGAAGCGGGGAGCCTGCCAGCCTTCCCCATCCAGAGCAGGGCCGCAAAGGAGCGCTGGCTGGCAGGAGACCTCTGCCATTCTCCACCCAGAGCCTTGGCACCCTGGCGTCACTCCCGGTCTGTGCTTCTTGCAGCTCCCACCCACCCACCTACGACCGCTGCAGCCCCCGAGCGATTCACCATCAACTTCACCATCACCAACCTCCCTACAGTTCCGACCTGGCGACTCCCGACTCGGCCAAGTTCAACACGACGCGAAGAGTCATGGCCACCTTGGTAAGCGGCCCACCACACAGCAATGGCCGTGCCGCGGTAGCCCCAGAAAGCTACTGGGGCAGCGCAGGGAGGTGGCCGCCTCTTAACTCTGAAACCTGTCTTCTCGGCAGCTTCACCGCCTTCTGAAGGACAGCAGCATTGGCCCCGCTTTCCTGGGATGTGAAACAACAGCCTTCAGGTCTGGGTCGTGCCCGAGTGTCCTTTTGCAGTTCCACGATCAGCTGAGGGGCCCGTCACGATCCCACGCTCTTTTGACACCTACACTAAGGCTGAAGGGCCTTCTCTCCCTGACTCCTTCCTGCCTCTTGACCTTCTCCTGGAATCCCTCCTACCTCATGACCTTCTCCTGGAATCCCTCCTACCTCATGACCTTCTCCTGGAATCCCTCCTACCTCATGACCTTCTCCTGGAATCCCTCCTACCTCACGACCTTCTCCTGGAATCCCTCCTACCTCATGACCTTCTCCTGGAATCCCTCCTACCCCACCACCCTCTCCCTCATGTCCTCCAGCCTTGAGACATCCTTGAATCACTACTGACTCACGACCTTCTCCTCCAATCCCTACCGCCTCACAACCTTCTCCCTGATGCCCTCCTGCCTCACCAATTTAAACACTAATCCCTCCCACCGCACGACTTTCTCCGTAAAGCACTCCTGCCTCAGGACCTAGCGTTGCTGCCTGCCCCCTCGCCACATGGCTTCTACCACGTAGTCCCAAGACCACTCTAAATCCTGCCTAGCCCCGCGCGTCCTGAACAGCCCCAGGGCGTTAACGGTGGCCGGAGAGCCGCCTCCAGCCTCCACGCACGCACGCGTGCACGGGGTGGGAAGGCCGAGCTTTCGCTCCCGCGCAGGGACGGCTGAGGAAGCCCCAAGGCCCGGCCTTGCAGCACCAGGGCGCGGAGGACGGGTGCTCAGCCACGGTGCTGTGTCTTCCAGGCCCGTCAGGCAAGGGGACGGCACGGGGGTGGACGCCGTCTGCACCTACGCGAAGGAGCCCTCCGCCCCACCCTTGGACAGGGTGGGCCTCTACCACGAAGTCAGCAACAGGACCAGAGGCATCACGCAGCTGGGCCCTTACCGCCTGGACAGGGACAGCCTCTACGTCAACGGTGACCTATGCTCCTCTCTCTGCCTCCTCTGCTATCCCGCGCCAGCCTCCCCTACCCCTTGCCGTCCCCGCTCCAGATCATGACCCTCTCCCTCTCTCTCTTTTCCCAGCTTACAACGAGCAGCCAGTCCTGCCCGGTGAGTACCTTGCAGGAGCGGGCTGGGCTCCGAGGGCAGCAACTGCCTCGCGGGGGTCGTCTCCCACGCAGAGCCAACAGGCGACCATGCCTCCTGATCCGCGGGAGAAGCGGGGAGCCTGCCAGCCTTCCCCATCCAGAGCAGGGCCGCGAAGGAGCGCTGGCTGGCAGGAGACCTCTGCCATTCTCCACCCAGAGCCTTGGCACCCTGGCGTCACTCCCGCTCTGTGCTTCTTGCAGCTCCCACCCACCCACCTACGACCGCTGCAGCCCCCGAGCGTTTCACCATCAACTTCACCATCACCAACCTCCACTACAGTTCCGACCTGGCGACTCCCGACTCGGCCAAGTTCAACACGACGCGAAGAGTCATGGCCACCTTGGTAAGCGGCCCACCACACAGCAATGGCCGTGCCACGGTAGCCCCAGAAAGCTACTGGGGCAGCGCAGGGAGGTGGCCGCCTCTTAACTCTGAAACCTGTCTTCTCGGCAGCTTCACCGCCTTCTGAAGGACAGCAGCATTGGCCCCGCTTTCCTGGGATGTGAAACAACAGCCTTCAGGTCTGGGTCGTGCCCGAGTGTCCTTTTGCAGTTCCCACGATCAGCTGAGGGGCCCGTCACGATCCCACGCTCTTTTGACACCTACACTAAGGATGAAGGGCCTTCTCTCCCTGACTCCTTCCTGCCTCTTGACCTTCTCCTGGAATCCCTCCTACCTCATGACCTTCTCCTGGAATCCCTCCTAACTCACGACCTTCTCCTGGAATCCCTCCTACCCCACCACCCTCTCCCTCATGTCCTCCAGCCTTGAGACATCCTTGAATCACTACTGACTCACGACCTTCTCCTCCAATCCCTACCGCCTCACAACCTTCTCCCTGATGCCCTCCTGCCTCACCAATTTAAACACTAATCCCTCCCACCGCACGACTTTCTCCGTAAAGCACTCCTGCCTCAGGACCTAGCGTTGCTGCCTGCCCCCTCGCCATATGGCTTATACCAGGTAGTCCCAAGACCACTCTAAATCCTGCCTAGCCCCCGCGCGTCCTGAACAGCCCCAGGGCGTTAACGGTGGCCGGAGAGCCGCCTCCAGCCTCCACGCACGCACGCGTGCACGGGGTGGGAAGGCCGAGCTTTCGCTCCCGCGCAGGGACGGCTGAGGAAGCCCCAAGGCCCGGCCTTGCAGCACCAGGGCGCGGAGGACGGGTGCTCAGCCACGGTGCTGTGTCTTCCAGGCCCGTCAGGCAAGGGGACGGCACGGGAGTGGACGCCGTCTGCACCTACGCGAAGGAGCCCTCCGCCCCACCCTTGGACAGGGTGGGCCTCTACCACGAAGTCAGCAACAGGACCAGAGGCATCACGCAGCTGGGCCCTTACCGCCTGGACAGGGACAGCCTCTACGTCAACGGTGACCTATGCTCCTCTCTCTGCCTCCTCTGCTATCCCGCGGCACCTCCCCTACCCCTTGCCGTCCCCGCTCCAGATCATGACCCTCTCCCTCTCTCTCTTCTCCCAGCTTACAACGAGCAGCCAGTCCTGCCCGGTGAGTACCTTGCAGGAGCGGGCTGGGCTCCGAGGGCAGCAACTGCCTCGCGGGGGTCGTCTCCCACGCAGAGCCAGCAGGCGACCATGCCTCCTGATCCACGGGAGAAGCGGGGAGCCTGCCAGCCTTCCCCATCCAGAGCAGGGCCGCGAAGGAGCGCTGGCTGGCAGGAGACCTCTGCCATTCTCCACCCAGAGCCCTGGCACCCTGGCGTCACTCCCGCTCTGTGCTTCTTGCAGCTCCCACCCACCCACCTACGACCGCTGCAGCCCCCGAGCGTTTCACCATCAACTTCACCATCACCAACCTCCCCTACAGTTCCGACCTGGCGACTCCCGACTCGGCCAAGTTCAACACGACGCGAAGAGTCATGGCCACCTTGGTAAGCGGCCCACCACACAGCAATGGCCGTGCCACGGTAGCCCCAGAAAGCTACTGGGGCAGCGCAGGGAGGTGGCCGCCTCTTAACTCTGAAACCTGTCTTCTCGGCAGCTTCACCGCCTTCTGAAGGACAGCAGCATTGGCCCCGCTTTCCTGGGATGTGAAACAACAGCCTTCAGGTCTGGGTCGTGCCCGAGTGTCCTTTTGCAGTTCCCACGATCGGTGGAGGGGCCCGTCACGATCCCACGCTCTTTTGCCACCTACACTAAGGCTGAAGGGCCTTCTCTCCCTGACTCCTTCCTGTCTCTTGACCTTCTCCTGGAATCCCTCCTACCTCATGACCTTCTCCTGGAATCCCTCCTACCTCATGACCTTCTCCTGGAATCCCTCCTACCCCACCACCCTCTCCCTCATGTCCTCCAGCCTTGAGACATCCTTGAATCACTACTGACTCACGACCTTCTCCTGGAATCCCTACCGCCTCACAACCTTCTCCCTGATGCCCTCCTGCCTCACCAATTTAAACACTAATCCCTCCCACCGCACGACTTTCTCCGTAAAGCACTCCTGCCTCAGGACCTAGCGTTGCTGCCTGCCCCCTCGCCACATGGCTTATACCACGTAGTCCCAAGACCACTCTAAATCCTGCCTAGCCCCGCGCGTCCTGAACAGCCCCAGGGCGTTAACGGTGGCCGGAGAGCCGCCTCCAGCCTCCACGCACGCACGCGTGCACGGGGTGGGAAGGCCGAGCTTTCGCTCCCGCGCAGGGACGGCTGAGGAAGCCCCAAGGCCCGGCCTTGAAGCACCAGGGCGCGGAGGACGGGTGCTCAGCCACGGTGCTGTGTCTTCCAGGCCCGTCAGGCAAGGGGACGGCACGGGGGTGGACGCCGTCTGCACCTACGCGAAGGAGCCCTCCGCCCCACCCTTGGACAGGGTGGGCCTCTACCACGAAGTCAGCAACAGGACCAGAGGCATCACGCAGCTGGGCCCTTACCGCCTGGACAGGGACAGCCTCTACGTCAACGGTGACCTATGCTCCTCTCTCTGCCTCCTCTGCTATCCCGCGGCACCTCCCCTACCCCTTGCCGTCCCCGCTCCAGATCATGACCCTCTCCCTCTCTCTCTTTTCCAGCTTACAACGAGCAGCCAGTCCTGCCCGGTGAGTACCTTGCAGGAGCGGGCTGGGCTCCGAGGGCAGCAACTGCCTCGCGGGGGTCGTCTCCCACGCAGAGCCAGCAGGCGACCATGCCTCCTGATCCCCGGGAGAAGCGGGGAGCCTGCCAGCCTTCCCCATCCAGAGCAGGGCCACGAAGGAGCGGTGGCTGGCAGGAGACCTCTGCCATTCTCCACCCAGAGCCTTGGCACCCTGGCGTCACTCCCGGTCTGTGCTTCTTGCAGCTCCCACCCACCCACCTACGACCGCTGCAGCCCCCGAGCGTTTCACCATCAACTTCACCATCACCAACCTCCCCTACAGTTCCGACCTGGCGACTCCCGACTCGGCCAAGTTCAACACGACGCGAAGAGTCATGGCCACCTTGGTAAGCGGCCCACCACACAGCAATGGCCGTGCCACGGTAGCCCCAGAAAGCTACTGGGGCAGCGCAGGGAGGTGGCCGCCTCTTAACTCTGAAACCTGTCTTCTCGGCAGCTTCACCGCCTTCTGAAGGACAGCAGCATTGGCCCCGCTTTCCTGGGATGTGAAACAACAGCCTTCAGGTCTGGGTCGTGCCCGAGTGTCCTTTTGCAGTTCCCACGATCAGCTGAGGGGCCCGTCACGATCCCACGCTCTTTTGCCACCTACACTAAGGATGAAGGGCCTTCTCTCCCTGACTCCTTCCTGCCTCTTGACCTTCTCCTGGAATCCCTCCTACCTCACGACCTTCTCCTGGAATCCCTCCTACCTCATGACCTTCTCCTGGAATCCCTCCTACCTCATGACCTTCTCCTGGAATCCCTCCTACCCCACCACCCTCTCCCTCATGTCCTCCAGCCTTGAGACATCCTTGAATCACTACTGACTCACGACCTTCTCCTCCAATCCCTACCGCCTCACAACCTTCTCCCTGATGCCCTCCTGCCTCACCAATTTAAACACTAATCCCTCCCACCGCACGACTTTCTCCGTAAAGCACTCCTGCCTCAGGACCTAGCGTTGCTGCCTGCCCCCTCGCCACATGGCTTATACCACGTAGTCCCAAGACCACTCTAAATCCTGCCTAGCCCCGCGCGTCCTGAACAGCCCAAGGGCGTTAACGGTGGCCGGAGAGCCGCCTCCAGCCTCCACGCACGCACGCGTGCACGGGGTGGGAAGGCCGAGCTTTCGCTCCCGCGCAGGGACGGCTGAGGAAGCCCCAAGGCCCGGCCTTGCAGCACCAGGGCGCGGAGGACGGGTGCTCAGCCACGGTGCTGTGTCTTCCAGGCCCGTCAGGCAAGGGGACGGCACGGGGGTGGACGCCATCTGCACCTACGCGAAGGAGCCCTCCGCCCCACCCTTGGACAGGGTGGGCCTCTACCACGAAGTCAGCAACAGGACCAGAGGCATCACGCAGCTGGGCCCTTACCGCCTGGACAGGGACAGCCTCTACGTCAACGGTGACCTATGCTCCTCTCTCTGCCTCCTCTGCTATCCCGCGCCAGCCTCCCCTACCCCTTGCCGTCCCCGCTCCAGATCATGACCCTCTCCCTCTCTCTCTTTTCCAGCTTACAACGAGCAGCCAGTCCTGCCCGGTGAGTACCTTGCAGGAGCGGGCTGGGCTCCGAGGGCAGCAACTGCCTCGCGGGGGTCGTCTCCCACGCAGAGCCAGCAGGCGACCGTGCCTCCTGATCCCCGGGAGAAGCGGGGAGCCTGCCAGCCTTCCCCATCCAGAGCAGGGCCGCGAAGGAGCGGTGGCTGGCAGGAGACCTCTGCCATTCTCCACCCAGAGCCTTGGCACCCTGGCGTCACTCCCGGTCTGTGCTTCTTGCAGCTCCCACCCACCCACCTACGACCGCTGCAGCCCCCGAGCGTTTCACCATCAACTTCACCATCACCAACCTCCCCTACAGTTCCGACCTGGCGACTCCCGACTCGGCCAAGTTCAACACGACGCGAAGAGTCATGGCCACCTTGGTAAGCGGCCCACCACACAGCAATGGCCGTGCCGCGGTAGCCCCAGAAAGCTACTGGGGCAGCGCAGGGAGGTGGCCGCCTCTTAACTCTGAAACCTGTCTTCTCGGCAGCTTCACCGCCTTCTGAAGGACAGCAGCATTGGCCCCGCTTTCCTGGGATGTGAAACAACAGCCTTCAGGTCTGGGTCGTGCCCGAGTGTCCTTTTGCAGTTCCCACGATCAGCTGAGGGGCCCGTCACGATCCCACGCTCTTTTGCCACCTACACTAAGGCTGAAGGGCCTTCTCTCCCTGACTCCTTCCTGCCTCTTGACCTTCTCCTGGAATCCCTCCTACCTCACGACCTTCTCCTGGAATCCCTCCTACCTCATGACCTTCTCCTGGAATCCCTCCTACCTCATGACCTTCTCCTGGAATCCCTCCTACCCCACCACCCTCTCCCTCATGTCCTCCAGCCTTGAGACATCCTTGAATCACTACTGACTCACGACCTTCTCCTCCAATCCCTACCGCCTCACAACCTTCTCCCTGATGCCCTCCTGCCTCACCAATTTAAACACTAATCCCTCCCACCGCACGACTTTCTCCGTAAAGCACTCCTGCCTCAGGACCTAGCGTTGCTGCCTGCCCCCTCGCCACATGGCTTATACCACGTAGTCCCAAGACCACTCTAAATCCTGCCTAGCCCCGCGCGTCCTGAACAGCCCAAGGGCGTTAACGGTGGCCGGAGAGCCGCCTCCAGCCTCCACGCACGCACGCGTGCACGGGGTGGGAAGGCCGAGCTTTCGCTCCCGCGCAGGGACGGCTGAGGAAGCCCCAAGGCCCGGCCTTGCAGCACCAGGGCGCGGAGGACGGGTGCTCAGCCACGGTGCTGTGTCTTCCAGGCCCGTCAGGCAAGGGGACGGCACGGGGGTGGACGCCGTCTGCACCTACGCGAAGGAGCCCTCCGCCCCACCCTTGGACAGGGTGGGCCTCTACCACGAAGTCAGCAACAGGACCAGAGGCATCACGCAGCTGGGCCCTTACCGCCTGGACAGGGACAGCCTCTACGTCAACGGTGACCTATGCTCCTCTCTCTGCCTCCTCTGCTATCCCGCGCCAGCCTCCCCTACCCCTTGCCGTCCCCGCTCCAGATCATGACCCTCTCCCTCTCTCTCTTTTCCAGCTTACAACGAGCAGCCAGTCCTGCCCGGTGAGTACCTTGCAGGAGCGGGCTGGGCTCCGAGGGCAGCAACTGCCTCGCGGGGGTCGTCTCCCACGCAGAGCCAGCAGGCGACCGTGCCTCCTGATCCCCGGGAGAAGCGGGGAGCCTGCCAGCCTTCCCCATCCAGAGCAGGGCCGCGAAGGAGCGGTGGCTGGCAGGAGACCTCTGCCATTCTCCACCCAGAGCCTTGGCACCCTGGCGTCACTCCCGGTCTGTGCTTCTTGCAGCTCCCACCCACCCACCTACGACCGCTGCAGCCCCCGAGCGTTTCACCATCAACTTCACCATCACCAACCTCCCCTACAGTTCCGACCTGGCGACTCCCGACTCGGCCAAGTTCAACACGACGCGAAGAGTCATGGCCACCTTGGTAAGCGGCCCACCACACAGCAATGGCCGTGCCACGGTAGCCCCAGAAAGCTACTGGGGCAGCGCAGGGAGGTGGCCGCCTCTTAACTCTGAAACCTGTCTTCTCGGCAGCTTCACCGCCTTCTGAAGGACAGCAGCATTGGCCCCGCTTTCCTGGGATGTGAAACAACAGCCTTCAGGTCTGGGTCGTGCCCGAGTGTCCTTTTGCAGTTCCCACGATCAGCTGAGGGGCCCGTCACGATCCCACGCTCTTTTGCCACCTACACTAAGGCTGAAGGGCCTTCTCTCCCTGACTCCTTCCTGCCTCTTGACCTTCTCCTGGAATCCCTCCTACCTCACGACCTTCTCCTGGAATCCCTCCTACCTCATGACCTTCTCCTGGAATCCCTCCTACCTCATGACCTTCTCCTGGAATCCCTCCTACCCCACCACCCTCTCCCTCATGTCCTCCAGCCTTGAGACATCCTTGAATCACTACTGACTCACGACCTTCTCCTCCAATCCCTACCGCCTCACAACCTTCTCCCTGATGCCCTCCTGCCTCACCAATTTAAACACTAATCCCTCCCACCGCACGACTTTCTCCGTAAAGCACTCCTGCCTCAGGACCTAGCGTTGCTGCCTGCCCCCTCGCCACATGGCTTATACCACGTAGTCCCAAGACCACTCTAAATCCTGCCTAGCCCCGCGCGTCCTGAACAGCCCAAGGGCGTTAACGGTGGCCGGAGAGCCGCCTCCAGCCTCCACGCACGCACGCGTGCACGGGGTGGGAAGGCCGAGCTTTCGCTCCCGCGCAGGGACGGCTGAGGAAGCCCCAAGGCCCGGCCTTGCAGCACCAGGGCGCGGAGGACGGGTGCTCAGCCACGGTGCTGTGTCTTCCAGGCCCGTCAGGCAAGGGGACGGCACGGGGGTGGACGCCGTCTGCACCTACGCGAAGGAGCCCTCCGCCCCACCCTTGGACAGGGTGGGCCTCTACCACGAAGTCAGCAACAGGACCAGAGGCATCACGCAGCTGGGCCCTTACCGCCTGGACAGGGACAGCCTCTACGTCAACGGTGACCTATGCTCCTCTCTCTGCCTCCTCTGCTATCCCGCGCCAGCCTCCCCTACCCCTTGCCGTCCCAGCTCCAGATCATGACCCTCTCCCTCTCTCTCTTTTCCCAGCTTACAACGAGCAGCCAGTCCTGCCCGGTGAGTACCTTGCAGGAGCGGGCTGGGCTCCGAGGGCAGCAACTGCCTCGCGGGGGTCGTCTCCCACGCAGAGCCAGCAGGCGACCGTGCCTCCTGATCCCCGGGAGAAGCGGGGAGCCTGCCAGCCTTCCCCATCCAGAGCAGGGCCGCGAAGGAGCGGTGGCTGGCAGGAGACCTCTGCCATTCTCCACCCAGAGCCTTGGCACCCTGGCGTCACTCCCGCTCTGTGCTTCTTGCAGCTCCCACCCACCCACCTACGACCGCTGCAGCCCCCGAGCGTTTCACCATCAACTTCACCATCACCAACCTCCCCTACAGTTCCGACCTGGCGACTCCCGACTCGGCCAAGTTCAACACGACGCGAAGAGTCATGGCCACCTTGGTAAGCGGCCCACCACACAGCAATGGCCGTGCCGCGGTAGCCCCAGAAAGCTACTGGGGCAGCGCAGGGAGGTGGCCGCCTCTTAACTCTGAAACCTGTCTTCTCGGCAGCTTCACCGCCTTCTGAAGGACAGCAGCATTGGCCCCGCTTTCCTGGGATGTGAAACAACAGCCTTCAGGTCTGGGTCGTGCCCGAGTGTCCTTTTGCAGTTCCCACGATCAGCTGAGGGGCCCGTCACGATCCCACGCTCTTTTGCCACCTACACTAAGGCTGAAGGGCCTTCTCTCCCTGACTCCTTCCTGCCTCTTGACCTTCTCCTGGAATCCCTCCTACCTCACGACCTTCTCCTGGAATCCCTCCTACCTCATGACCTTCTCCTGGAATCCCTCCTACCTCATGACCTTCTCCTGGAATCCCTCCTACCCCACCACCCTCTCCCTCATGTCCTCCAGCCTTGAGACATCCTTGAATCACTACTGACTCACGACCTTCTCCTCCAATCCCTACCGCCTCACAACCTTCTCCCTGATGCCCTCCTGCCTCACCAATTTAAACACTAATCCCTCCCACCGCACGACTTTCTCCGTAAAGCACTCCTGCCTCAGGACCTAGCGTTGCTGCCTGCCCCCTCGCCACATGGCTTATACCACGTAGTCCCAAGACCACTCTAAATCCTGCCTAGCCCCGCGCGTCCTGAACAGCCCAAGGGCGTTAACGGTGGCCGGAGAGCCGCCTCCAGCCTCCACGCACGCACGCGTGCACGGGGTGGGAAGGCCGAGCTTTCGCTCCACGCAGGGACGGCTGAGGAAGCCCCAAGGCCCGGCCTTGCAGCACCAGGGCGCAGAGGACGGGTGCTCAGCCACGGTGCTGTGTCTTCCAGGCCCGTCAGGCAAGGGGACGGCACGGGGGTGGACGCCGTCTGCACCTACGCGAAGGAGCCCTCCGCCCCACCCTTGGACAGGGTGGGCCTCTACCACGAAGTCAGCAACAGGACCAGAGGCATCACGCAGCTGGGCCCTTACCGCCTGGACAGGGACAGCCTCTACGTCAACGGTGACCTATGCTCCTCTCTCTGCCTCCTCTGCTATCCCGCGCCAGCCTCCCCTACCCCTTGCCGTCCCAGCTCCAGATCATGACCCTCTCCCTCTCTCTCTTTTCCCAGCTTACAACGAGCAGCCAGTCCTGCCCGGTGAGTACCTTGCAGGAGCGGGCTGGGCTCCGAGGGCAGCAACTGCCTCGCGGGGGTCGTCTCCCACGCAGAGCCAACAGGCGACCATGCCTCCTGATCCCCGGGAGAAGCGGGGAGCCTGCCAGCCTTCCCCATCCAGAGCAGGGCCGCGAAGGAGCGGTGGCTGGCAGGAGACCTCTGCCATTCTCCACCCAGAGCCCTGGCACCCTGGCGTCACTCCCGGTCTGTGCTTCTTGCAGCTCCCACCCACCCACCTACGACCGCTGCAGCCCCCGAGCGTTTCACCATCAACTTCACCATCACCAACCTCCCCTACAGTTCCGACCTGGCGACTCCCGACTCGGCCAAGTTCAACACGACGCGAAGAGTCATGGCCACCTTGGTAAGCGGCCCACCACACAGCAATGGCCGTGCCACGGTAGCCCCAGAAAGCTACTGGGGCAGCGCAGGGAGGTGGCCGCCTCTTAACTCTGAAACCTGTCTTCTCGGCAGCTTCACCGCCTTCTGAAGGACAGCAGCATTGGCCCCGCTTTCCTGGGATGTGAAACAACAGCCTTCAGGTCTGGGTCGTGCCCGAGTGTCCTTTTGCAGTTCCCACGATCGGTGGAGGGGCCCGTCACGATCCCACGCTCTTTTGCCACCTACGCTAAGGATGAAGGGCCTTCTCTCCCTGACTCCTTCCTGCCTCTTGACCTTCTCCTGGAATCCCTCCTACCTCATGACCTTCTCCTGGAATCCCTCCTACCTCATGACCTTCTCCTGGAATCCCTCCTACCTCATGACCTTCTCCTGGAATCCCTCCTACCCCACCACCCTCTCCCTCATGTCCTCCAGCCTTGAGACATCCTTGAATCACTACTGACTCACGACCTTCTCCTCCAATCCCTACCGCCTCACAACCTTCTCCCTGATGCCCTCCTGCCTCACCAATTTAAACACTAATCCCTCCCACCGCACGACTTTCTCCGTAAAGCACTCCTGCCTCAGGACCTAGCGTTGCTGCCTGCCCCCTCGCCATATGGCTTATCCCATGTAGTCCCAAGACCACTCTAAATCCTGCCTAGCCCCGCGCATCCTGAACAGCCCAAGGGCGTTAACGGTGGCCGGAGAGCCGCCTCCAGCCTCCACGCTCGCACGCATGCACGGGGTGGGAAGGCCGAGCTTTCGCTCCCGCGCAGGGACGGCTGAGGAAACCCCAAGGCCCGGCCTTGCAGCACCAGGGCGCGGAGGACGGGTGCTCAGCCACGGTGCTGTGTCTTCCAGGCCCGTCAGGCAAGGGGACGGCACGGGGGTGGACGCCGTCTGCACCTACGCGAAGGAGCCCTCCGCCCCACCCTTGGACAGGGTGGGCCTCTACCACGAAGTCAGCAACAGGACCAGAGGCATCACGCAGCTGGGCCCTTACCGCCTGGACAGGGACAGCCTCTACGTCAACGGTGACCTATGCTCCTCTCTCTGCCTCCTCTGCTATCCCGCGCCAGCCTCCCCTACCCCTTGCCGTCCCAGCTCCAGATCATGACCCTCTCCCTCTCTCTCTTCTCCCAGCTTACAACGAGCAGCCAGTCCTGCCCGGTGAGTACCTTGCAGGAGCGGGCTGGGCTCCGAGGGCAGCAACTGCCTCGCGGGGGTCGTCTCCCACGCAGAGCCAGCAGGCGACCATGCCTCCTGATCCCCGGGAGAAGCGGGGAGCCTGCCAGCCTTCCCCATCCAGAGCAGGGCCGCGAAGGAGCGCTGGCTGGCAGGAGACCTCTGCCATTCTCCACCCAGAGCCTTGGCACCCTGGCGTCACTCCCGCTCTGTGCTTCTTGCAGCTCCCACCCACCCACCTACGACCGCTGCAGCCCCCGAGCGATTCACCATCAACTTCACCATCACCAACCTCCCCTACAGTTCCGACCTGGCGACTCCCGACTCGGCCAAGTTCAACACGACGCGAAGAGTCATGGCCACCTTGGTAAGCGGCCCACCACACAGCAATGGCCGTGCCACGGTAGCCCCAGAAAGCTACTGGGGCAGCGCAGGGAGGTGGCCGCCTCTTAACTCTGAAACCTGTCTTCTCGGCAGCTTCACCGCCTTCTGAAGGACAGCAGCATTGGCCCCGCTTTCCTGGGATGTGAAACAACAGCCTTCAGGTCTGGGTCGTGCCCGAGTGTCCTTTTGCAGTTCCCACGATCGGTGGAGGGGCCCGTCACGATCCCACGCTCTTTTGCCACCTACACTAAGGCTGAAGGGCCTTCTCTCCCTGACTCCTTCCTGCCTCTTGACCTTCTCCTGGAATCCCTCCTACCTCATGACCTTCTCCTGGAATCCCTCCTACCTCATGACCTTCTCCTGGAATCCCTCCTACCCCACCACCCTCTCCCTCATGTCCTCCAGCCTTGAGACATCCTTGAATCACTACTGACTCACGACCTTCTCCTCCAATCCCTACCGCCTCACAACCTTCTCCCTGATGCCCTCCTGCCTCACCAATTTAAACACTAATCCCTCCCACCGCACGACTTTCTCCGTAAAGCACTCCTGCCTCAGGACCTAGCGTTGCTGCCTGCCCCCTCGCCACATGGCTTATACCACGTAGTCCCAAGACCACTCTAAATCCTGCCTAGCCCCGCGCGTCCTGAACAGCCCCAGGGCGTTAACGGTGGCCGGAGAGCCGCCTCCAGCCTCCACGCACGCACGCACGCACGCACAGGGTGGGAAGGCCGAGCTTTCGCTCCCACGCAGGGACGGCTGAGGAAGCCCCAAGGCCCGGCCTTGCAGCACCAGGGCGCGGAGGACGGGTGCTCAGCCACGGTGCTGTGTCTTCCAGGCCCGTCAGGCAAGGGGACGGCACGGGAGTGGACGCCGTCTGCACCTACGCGAAGGAGCCCTCCGCCCCACCCTTGGACAGGGTGGGCCTCTACCACGAAGTCAGCAACAGGACCAGAGGCATCACGCAGCTGGGCCCTTACCGCCTGGACAGGGACAGCCTCTACGTCAACGGTGACCTATGCTCCTCTCTCTGCCTCCTCTGCTATCCCGTGGCACCTCCCCTACCCCTTGCCGTCCCCGCTCCAGATCATGACCCTCTCCCTCTCTCTCTTCTCCCAGCTTACAACGAGCAGCCAGTCCTGCCCGGTGAGTACCTTGCAGGAGCGGGCTGGGCTCCGAGGGCAGCAACTGCCTCGCGGGGGTCGTCTCCCACGCAGAGCCAGCAGGCGATCATGCCTCCTGATCCACGGGAGAAGCGGGGAGCCTGCCAGCCTTCCCCATCCAGAGCAGGGCCGCGAAGGAGCGCTGGCTGGCAGGAGACCTCTGCCATTCTCCACCCAGAGCCCTGGCACCCTGGCGTCACTCCCGCTCTGTGCTTCTTGCAGCTCCCACCCACCCACCTACGACCGCTGCAGCCCCCGAGCGTTTCACCATCAACTTCACCATCACCAACCTCCCCTACAGTTCCGACCTGGCGACTCCCGACTCGGCCAAGTTCAACACGACGCGAAGAGTCATGGCCACCTTGGTAAGCGGCCCACCACACAGCAATGGCCGTGCCACGGTAGCCCCAGAAAGCTACTGGGGCAGCGCAGGGAGGTGGCCGCCTCTTAACTCTGAAACCTGTCTTCTCGGCAGCTTCACCGCCTTCTGAAGGACAGCAGCATTGGCCCCGCTTTCCTGGGATGTGAAACAACAGCCTTCAGGTCTGGGTCGTGCCCGAGTGTCCTTTTGCAGTTCCCACGATCGGTGGAGGGGCCCGTCACGATCCCACGCTCTTTTGCCACCTACACTAATGCTGAAGGGCCTTCTCTCCCTGACTCCTTCCTGTCTCTTGACCTTCTCCTGGAATCCCTCCTACCTCATGACCTTCTCCTGGAATCCCTCCTACCTCATGTCCTTCTCCTGGAATCCCTCCTACCCCACCACCCTCTCCCTCATGTCCTCCAGCCTTGAGACATCCTTGAATCACTACTGACTCACGACCTTCTCCTGGAATCCCTACCGCTTCACAACCTTCTCCCTGATGCCCTCCTGCCTCACCAATTTAAACACTAATCCCTCCCACCGCACGACTTTCTCCGTAAAGCACTCCTGCCTCAGGACCTAGCGTTGCTGCCTGCCCCCTCGCCACATGGCTTATACCACGTAGTCCCAAGACCACTCTAAATCCTGCCTAGCCCCGCGCGTCCTGAACAGCCCCAGGGCGTTAACGGTGGCCGGAGAGCCGCCTCCAGCCTCCACGCACGCACGCATGCACGGGGTGGGAAGGCCGAGCTTTCGCTCCCGCGCAGGGACGGCTGAGGATGCCCCAAGGCCCGGCCTTGAAGCACCAGGGCGCGGAGGACGGGTGCTCAGCCACGGTGCTGTGTCTTCCAGGCCCGTCAGGCAAGGGGACGGCACGGGGGTGGACGCCGTCTGCACCTACGCGAAGGAGCCCTCCGCCCCACCCTTGGACAGGGTGGGCCTCTACCACGAAGTCAGCAACAGGACCAGAGGCATCACGCAGCTGGGCCCTTACCGCCTGGACAGGGACAGCCTCTACGTCAACGGTGACCTAGGCTCCTCTCTCTGCCTCCTCTGCTATCCCGCGCCAGCCTCCCCTACCCCTTGCCGTCCCCGCTCCAGATCATGACCCTCTCCCTCTCTCTCTTCTCCCAGGTTACAACGAGCAGCCAGTCCTGCCCGGTGAGTACCTTGCAGGAGCGGGCTGGGCTCCGAGGGCAGCAACTGCCTCGCGGGGGTCGTCTCCCACGCAGAGCCAACAGGCGACCGTGCCTCCTGATCCACGGGAGAAGCGGGGAGCCTGCCAGCCTTCCCCATCCAGAGCAGGGCCGCGAAGGAGCGCTGGCTGGCAGGAGACCTCTGCCATTCTCCACCCAGAGCCCTGGCACCCTGGCGTCACTCCCGCTCTGTGCTTCTTGCAGCTCCCACCCACCCACCTACGACCGCTGCAGCCCCCGAGCGTTTCACCATCAACTTCACCATCACCAACCTCCCCTACAGTTCCGACCTGGCGACTCCCGACTCGGCCAAGTTCAACACGACGCGAAGAGTCATGGCCACCTTGGTAAGCGGCCCACCACACAGCAATGGCCGTGCCACGGTAGCCCCAGAAAGCTACTGGGGCAGCGCAGGGAGGTGGCCGCCTCTTAACTCTGAAACCTGTCTTCTCGGCAGCTTCACCGCCTTCTGAAGGACAGCAGCATTGGCCCCGCTTTCCTGGGATGTGAAACAACAGCCTTCAGGTCTGGGTCGTGCCCGAGTGTCCTTTTGCAGTTCCCACGATCAGCTGAGGGGCCCGTCACGATCCCACGCTCTTTTGACACCTACACTAAGGCTGAAGGGCCTTCTCTCCCTGACTCCTTCCTGCCTCTTGACCTTCTCCTGGAATCCCTCCTACCTCATGACCTTCTCCTGGAATCCCTCCTACCTCATGACCTTCTCCTGGAATCCCTCCTACCTCATGACCTTCTCCTGGAATCCCTCCTACCTCATGACCTTCTCCTGGAATCCCTCCTACCCCACCACCCTCTCCCTCATGTCCTCCAGCCTTGAGACATCCTTGAATCACTACTGACTCACGACCTTCTCCTCCAATCCCTACCGCCTCACAACCTTCTCCCTGATGCCCTCCTGCCTCACCAATTTAAACACTAATCCCTCCCACCGCACGACTTTCTCCGTAAAGCACTCCTGCCTCAGGACCTAGCGTTGCTGCCTGCCCCCTCGCCACATGGCTTCTACCACGTAGTCCCAAGACCACTCTAAATCCTGCCTAGCCCCGCGCGTCCTGAACAGCCCCAGGGCGTTAACGGTGTCCGGAGAGCCGCCTCCAGCCTCCACGCACGCATGCGTGCACGGGGTGGGAAGGCCGAGCTTTCGCTCCCGCGCAGGGACGGCTGAGGAAGCCCCAAGGCCCGGCCTTGCAGCACCAGGGCGCGGAGGACGGGTGCTCAGCCACGGTGCTGTGTCTTCCAGGCCCGTCAGGCAAGGGGACGGCACGGGGGTGGACGCCGTCTGCACCTACGCGAAGGAGCCCTCCGCCCCACCCTTGGACAGGGTGGGCCTCTACCACGAAGTCAGCAACAGGACCAGAGGCATCACGCAGCTGGGCCCTTACCGCCTGGACAGGGACAGCCTCTACGTCAACGGTGACCTATGCTCCTCTCTCTGCCTCCTCTGCTATCCCGCACCAGCCTCCCCTACCCCTTGCCGTCCCCGCTCCAGATCATGACCCTCTCCCTCTCTCTCTTTTCCCAGCTTACAACGAGCAGCCAGTCCTGCCCGGTGAGTACCTTGCAGGAGCGGGCTGGGCTCCGAGGGCAGCAACTGCCTCGCGGGGGTCGTCTCCCCCGCGTAAGATTCTGGCAGACAGGGCTCCTGATGCTCGGCAGAGAGAGGAACACTGCCAGCCTACCCCATTTTTTTTTTTCTCTTTTTCTTTTATATTTTTTGTATAGATATGCAGTTTTATGTCTTGTCTCATTTATTCCATAAAAATTTCCCCCCCCCCCAAGTTTGTATTTTTGCTTTAAGTGTCCAGTTATTTTAAGTCTTCCATCTATAAGCTTTTTCTCCTTTGTTGTGTGCGAGTTATTTTTCACCTTTGCAGATATTTACCTTTTATGAACATGCCTTTCCCTTTTAGAGTACAATGAAGCACATCTTTTTTCAGCTAAATCTATAAATTTTCTATAATCTTAATAGAAACCAGTAATGTCACATATATAATTTCTTATCTGCTAGTGGTAATTTTTTTCTTACAAGAAGTAGTAAAAAACATCTAAATTTTTTATTGTTACTTAACCCCCTGGACTGTAGTAAAGTGATATAAATCAATCAATTTTAATTTGTCATTCACTTTTCCTTGGCTTTTGCTTCCAGCTACAGCTGTATCTTCTACAACTGGGATGTTCATAGTGAATTTCACTATAACTAATCTCCAGTACTCTAGGAGTCTCAGAAATCCCTATTCTGCCAAGTTTAGTGCTACAGCTAGAGTCCTGACTGCTCTGGTTAGTGTGATATATTCCTTTTTTTATTTTTTTTTGTGATATTTTGCTCATCTCAATATGGTTAACTTGTAAAACATTCTTTTTCAGCTTAATCAGCTGTTCAAAAAGACTAGTATTCATTCTGTGTATACAGGCTGCAAAATAATGGCTTTCAGGTAAGCATAATTTAGGTTTAGAAAAGATATTTTTTCTTTTCATGATGTAGTATCATACAGAAATTGATCATAATCCATTAATTCACTTTTACATCTTTTAATTTATTACCTGATTCAAGGAAGCCAAGTTATCATTACACTTTTTTTTCAACTGTCTTTATAAGTTTACTTGAACTCATACTTGCAGCTTCTTAATGGTCAAGTATGTTCTCACCATTTTGATACACACTGCAAGGAATCATCATGGAAAAGAAAAATATTTTTTTCCTACCTGGCAATACTGTTGAAGTAAATTAAAATCACATCAGTATGTATCATGAATACTGGATTCTGGAACAGAACAAGATATATCCTAATTTCCCTAGACCTGCACAGAAGATTGAAGACACTGGAGTAGATGCTGTATGTACCTACAAAATAGATTCTGATGCTTCCCAGTTTGATCGAGTGATTGTTTACCAGGAAGTGAGCAACAAGACAAATGGCATCACCCACTTAGGAATCTACAGCCTCGACCAAGAAAGCTTGTATATCAATGGTAAAATGTTGATATCCATGTGGATGTGGGGATATTCTTCGGCTAATAGTCCACAGGTGTCTTGTAGTTAAAGCACAGTAATGACTAGTGGACAGATGGAATAGCATTTGCAACATGTATACTTGGGCTCCACTTACGTGTTAGATAATTCACAAAGCTCCATCATCTACACAAATTCTCCTCAAACTAACACCATTTACCTTCAGAGGTTTTGCACTGCCAGTTACAGGGTTTTTTTCATTTTAAGTACCATCTGGTAAGTTACCAAAACATGCAAAGCAGCACATAAATCTTAAAAGTAGTCACAGAAACTAATTTCAGCATAAATTGGGAACCTTCCTCCACCATTTACAATGGAGCTTTCTTCAAAATAACATCTTGCTGTACTATCATAAATAGTTTAAGTGAATGCTCAAAACAGCAAATCTATTGTCCTTCAATGGCATTGTTCAACTACATAAATATCAGATTCAATTATTGTCTCTCATTAGTAAGACAATTCATTACTTCTTTGTCCTTTCTCCTTCCAGATTACCATGAAGCCCAGATCTTGCCTTGTAAGTACTTTTAAGTAATTGAAAAGCCATGATGCCCAAAGTGTCAATAGAGACGAATGTCTATTCAGATATCTTCTCTTTTTTAGCCTTTGAATGGAAGTAGAAGTAAAAATAAAGTGCAAACATTTAATAGTGAGAGGAATTAACTACTAAGCACCACTGGTATCAATGTCTCATGAAGCATTTGAATTAGATCAAGTTTACATAGGAGGTCAGAGAAGACCGTGTGAGTAGACCTGTTTGCAGAAACACAGAATTGCACTCTTGGAAGACTAGAGCATAACTGATGTTGACAAGCAGTTCAGTCTCTTCCAGCAGCAACACTACAAGGAAAAAGTAGATGATCAGGCCAGTGTGGTTAAAGGACTTCAGGGTTTGTACACTCCAGGATAAAAGGGAAGGTAATGTTAACCTCAGCTCCTCATCTGAAGTGGTCAGGTACCTGTTCACAGCCTGCCCAGCTATGATGGGCCTTCAGTAGGCATCTGGATGAGCTGAAGAGCCATCTGCTCCACAGCTGTATGCTCTACACTGTTGCTGGCATCATCATCCCATACTGAGCTGTTCAGTATAGTGCCCATTCATTTCAGCTGATAGGAGCTTCTTTACCTCCAGCTTTAGCAGGTTCATGAGTATTCATTTTCTTGTTGCCACAAATTGTATGCTTTTCTTGCAGCAGCATCTCCAGCTCCTCCTCTTGCAAGAGAGGGACATTTCACAGTGAACTTCACTGTGACCAATCTCCTCTACACGCCAACTTTAGGAAACCCAAATTCCAAAAAATTTATTGCTACAAAAAAAACTCTGACATACTTGGTGAGTGCCAGTCAAGTTCCTCTTGTAGCTATGTTCTTATTGGTCTTATTTATTCACTGCAACATATCAAGTGGCTTTTTTTCTTGGCAGCTTGATCATGTGCTCAAGAACAGCAGCATTAGCCCTGCTTACACTGGGTGTGCAGTGGTGGCACTAAGGTAGGCACATCCTGGAAATGTTATAGAAGACAAGGGCAATTCAAATTTTGGCTGACAATAGGATTATGCAGAAATCTTTTATACAATTCCTTCCCGATTTTGTTTCCTTGTAGTCTGGTAGAACCTGTTAAATTCTAGAGCGCCAAGTAGAAATATACCTCATTTATGACCCCTTATAATGGGGTGGTTATTACTTAATTTCTTCTGATAGCTTGCATTTATTTCACACCAATTTTGTACTAAAGAAGGTAATCTGACTAATTTTAAATGCATTTCAGTTGGATCAGGAGTCCTGTTCCAATTGTATAAGACAACATAATACTACGTTTCCAGAATCTGAGGACATTCTTTCATCTAATAACATTGTTTTACAGTATTTTAAGGGGAAATTCAACTCCATGTTAGTGTACAAGCAAACTTAAACAAATGCACAGAAGTGTCACTCAGGCCTGTAAACACATGTGTGATTTTTCAGGTCTGTGAGGAACGGAGAGGGCACTGCCATGGATGCAGTCTGCACATATAGAACCAATGCTACCACTACTGAATTTGATCGAATGAAGGTTTATCACGAGTTCAGCAAGATGACAGCCAGCTGCACTGAGCTAGGACCCTACATGCTGGATGCAGCGAGTTGTTATGTTAGTGGTAAGTGGCTGAGCTGATGTCAGGAGGGAATCCTCTCCTGACTGTTGATATTAGGAGGAACTGAGTTGCTACATAACTACAGAAACAATAAAACCTGGGGAAAGAGCAAGAGCAAATACTAATCAAAGCAGAGGAGCCACCATCACTCGTAGCCTTTGCACCTTATTATTCCTTTGAACTAACTTAACCAAATAGAATATATCATAATACACCATAGGTCATTCTCCAGAAAATATAAGGATTGGCCTCTCAAGGTGCACTGTGGAATGTGTTCCCCTACAGAGGAACAGCACTAGAACCGGATACCACTTGAGAAAAGTCATACTGAAATTGTCAATATAGAAGTTAAATTGGATTTAGGCAATGGGTAAATTCCCTGTCAACATCCCTAGGGAAGAGACAATTCTGTGCATTGCTAAGAAAAGCAGCAGCTTGCCAACAACATGCAGCAGTATGAACGTGCACTTATGCTTTGACAGTCATCAAATCAGTCTTTTGTAGTAAATGTGTACACAGGATCTCCCAGACTAAACCAATTCAAATGCTGTACACCACTGTGTGCCAGACCTTCCAAACTGTAAGCCTGTTTCTCAAATACTGCCCTTTTTCTTCCCCCCACAGGTTATAATGAACTGCAGCCTGGACTATGTAAGTACCTTTAAATAGCAATTGAAAGGGCAAGAAGATTTTGCTAGTTAGCAATAGCCAAAAAAGACGGTTGGACTAACCAAGAGCACTACTAGACTTATAAAACAGTATTAAGAGAATTTGAGAGCCTGTTAGGGAACCACAGCTACTATGACCCTGAAGCCAAGTAGAATATCTGGGAATTTTTCTCATGGTGTTTCCTCTAGGCATGATGATCATAAATTGTATATTCAAGCAATAATTTGCCTTGCTCATTACAGCTGCTGACCAAAGTACACAACCTCTGCCACCAGCAGTAAGGAACTTCACACTGAATTTCACTATAACCAACCTCCAGTTCACTACAGATCTGGTGATGTCAAATTCTAAAAGGTTCAAGTCAACAGAAAAAGTCATATACCATTATGTGAGTCTGGCAAAATGATGCCCTGCTTGGGCACTGTTCTTTTAATATCTCTAATCTCTTACCTTTGCCATGACATTTTGCTTAAATGTTATTATTAAATTTCTAGGTTGACACTCTACTCCAAAAAAGCAGCATCGGCTCTGCTTATATTGGCTGCAAAGTAATGGCATTCAGGTAAGAGCTATGGCTGGGAAAAGTCTGCACCACCTGCTCTTTAAACAGTTGCTTCCCCTTTCTCAGCATTCAGCACATCTCTGAGTGTTTTTCCTCATACAGTGGTAATATGTTCGAGTAGTTTTCTTATCTATGTATTTGATTACATTCAATTTAAGATGGACTTCTCAATAATGGCTAAAACAATGCCCTATTTCCTAGGTCAAAGGACAAAGATGACACGGGAGTAGATGCCATCTGCAGCTATAGAGACGAGCCTTCAGATCCCAAGTTCAACAAAGTTACCATTTACCATGAGCTGAGCAATATGACAAATGGCATCACCAAGATGGGACACTACAACCTTAACAGCCAGAGCCTCTACATTAATGGTAAAGATACCACCTCAAGGCATTACTCCTTCTGTTGACACAGACTACTTTGAAATGAGAAGAGGATTAAATACACCTCTCAAAACAGATAACAAAAAGCAGAGGGCAAAAAACTGTCAGAATCACCAAGTTAAAAGTCATTTATTTAGTAACCACAATCCTGAATCTTTTGTAATAAAAAAGATGTGTTTAGTCCTGCCATTACATTCTTGGAATATTTTCCTAATAATTGTCCATTTGTTTTTCAGATTACAATGAACTGCATACTCTGTCACGTAAGTATATTTAAAAACAGATACATTTAAAGCTACTCAAAAGCATAAGTAGATTTTGTTTCTTCCTGATTTAGCAATGCTCGTAAGATTGCAAAGTATCTGAAGTATGTGATCATATTAATTTGTTTTTCTGCTCTAAATGTAAAGAAAACCAACAACAGTACTATGTCTTATGAAGATGCTGTTATTTTATCTGTGTAATTTTTGTTCTTACAGTGGTGAAGCCAACCACCACACAAAGCCCAGGACTGGTGATAGAGCAATTCACACTGAACTTCACAATAACCAACCTCAGGTTCACAACAGACCTAGGGATACCAAATTCTGCTAAATTCAGTTCCACTGAGAAAATAATGCAACATTACGTAAGACCACATCACATTGTTTTTCACTAAAATCACCCAGGATTTTGGGTTTCCCATACTCACAAAACCTTTCCTTGTCAGATTGACCCCCTGCTTCAGAAGAGCAGCATTGGCCCCTATTTCACTGGCTGCAAAGTAACAGGATTCAGGTGAGCAACACAACTGAAAGATTAGCTTTGAACTTTAGCAAATGGATTTCATTATGTTTGACTGACACTTTAATAACAGTTCTTTTCCTTTTTCAAGAAGTCAGTATCATTATAATAAAGCTTCTGTGTGCTTTCTTATTGTCCTTATCTTACAAAGCCTTTTTTCTTTGTAATACCGTATCTTGGTAAATTCTGCAGTTCATCTGAGAACTGTGGACAAATTTTAATAGTTTTGGGTTTTTTGATTCACATCAGAAAAAAAAAAAAAACGATTTTTGGAATAACTAACACAAGCTTCATGATATTCTATTCCTCAGGTCAGTGAGGAACATGGATAACACAGGAGTAGACACCATCTGCAGCTATGGAAATGGCTCCCAAGTGCCTAAGTTTGACCAGGCGAAGGTTTATGAAGAACTAAGGAGCATGACAAACAGCATCACTAAATTAGGAATCTATAACCTGGACAACAAGAGTCTCTATATCAATGGTAAGTGCTCGATTTTCTCATTCCTTCAGGCACTAGAGCAGTTTGGGACCACCTCAGGTCTTAGGGACCATTTCAATATAAAAAAAAAAGTGGCCTAAAGGAAAATATGATCCCACTGGAGTTAACTGCATAACTTATGTGCATAAGATCAAGTGCATACTCCCAAGAACCTTCTCACATAAACATTTTTAAAGATTTTCATTTCTATATTACATTGAAGAGTGAATTTTAGTCTTGACCTCAGCCATTCACCTGCATATGAACGTTTCACCTGATTTCTATTCCACCAGCATTTAGTTTAAACTGTGGCACATATTTTCTCATTGTAGTCTTCACTATTATAAAGGCACCTTGTTCTACTTAATCAGTAGGTTGTTTGTTTAATAGATTCACACCCTCAGGGACCGGTTCTGATGATTCATTCCCAAGTCATCCATTTAATCATCTCCTCTTCTCTTTCATTCTCTTAAGTGTATAGTTCTCTTACATAATGTTTCTCTTGCATTTCCTTTTCAGGTTACAACAAACCACTTGAGAGATCATGTAAGTGTTTTACCAAACTCATTCCAAGGAATACTGTCAAAGGAGTGGTGCACTCAGAAAATAAGAGGGGAAGGGATTGTTCAGAGTAGCCTTGAAGTGTACAAGAGGATTGGGAATGTCTTTGAAAGTGAAGATAGGGTGTTGTTTTTTTTTTTATAGTAAAATCATAATCCTTCTCCCCTTTGATTATAGCTCTGAGCACAACTACTGCACCAAGCCCAACATCCAGGCATTTCACACTGAATTTCACCTTGACCAACCTCCAGTATACTGCAGATCTGGATGTACCAAGTTCCCACAAATTCATTTCCACAGTGAAAGTTATCAACCATTATGTAAGTCTGGCTCTGGTTCTGCCCATTTTGTGCTATGGTAGCGATCTTAATACGTCTGCATTAAACTCAGGACATGCTTTCAAGTTCAGTTGTACTTTTTTTTTTGACAGATTGACCCTCTTTTCAAAAGAAGCAGCATAAGCTCTGCCTACACAGGATGTAAAGTGATGAGATTTAGGTAAGATCCCTGAAAGTGCAATTAACCATTTCTTTATCTGTTCTTATACACCTTAAATTTGCATACGTTATAGTTGTTCTGATGCCAGAAAAGAAAAGCGAGTGACACCTCCCTGTCCATTCATGATTTTCTTGCTGGTAAAATCATTTTGTTATCTAAATGTCATTGCTACAATTCTTGAGAATCTACTGAAGGATGTAGGAGCCTAGTTGCACTGACAGGTTTTAGGGCCCGTCGTTCCTAGTCATACAAATTACACTGGGTGTTCTGTAAGAGTCAGTGTCCTAAAGAACACATCTTACATTTTTACTTAGGTCTGGGAGAGACAGGTATGACACAGGCATAGATGCCATCTGCAGCTACAAAAACAACGTCAGCCTTGCCAGGTTTGACAGAGAAAAGGTTTATCACGAGCTGAGCATCATGACAAATGATGTCACCAAACTAGGGCACTACAGCCTGGAGAAGAACAGCCTGTATGTTGATGGTAAGCATTCATGAACAGTACCAATGTATTATTTTGGGATCACTTGGAGATCCTTCCTTATTCTTCCACTCCACTGGGACTTGAGCACTAATGAACTCCCCCTTTGGTTTGTTGGTATTCTGTAGGTTTTGACACCATGAGAAAAGACAAAACCAGTCCAGCATATTGCCATTCTAGGAGCATTTCCACCCCTTAAGTAATATAAATTCCTGGAGAATTTCACTGTTACATTATACAATCTAAACAGGGACATACCTATATTGCTTTTGTGGTATGGATAGATCTGATGTAAAAATAAATGAACTGTACCATTTTTATTTAGGTTTCCCCCTCACAGACTCAGCTATCGCCAGAAAGCCCATCTTGACTGAAGCTTCAGCCAAATTGGGCTACAGATTGAGTTTTAGAATAGTCAATGAAAACCTAACTAACCCAGACTCTCAGTCTCCAGAATACAAAGCAGCAGTGGAAAGCATCAGTAACAAGGTAAGGAACTGCAGCTTAAATGTCATCATGTCCGCACTGGTCAATTCTTGCAGCAACTGCCATTGATGTATGCCTTCAAAAAAAATAATCAACATTTGGGAACAAGAATTTCTAGAGTCTAAAAGATGAGATTGTCCTTAGAATCACTTTTGATTTTGTCATGTTACACGTAACTTTAGAATTATCTGCAGCCGAAGACATGTGCGACAAAATGCAAGAGATTTAGGTCATCTGTTAAAGGCATGCTCACTCAATATTTCAGTCTCACCTCCAGAAGGGGATACAGATCTCTGATGGCTCAGAAGTCAGCACATCATAACCCATCACTGAGAATGCAGCACATTCTCTTCAGCACCAATCCACCAACATATCGACCCAATAAAGCCCTAATCCAGTAGCTTTTGCTTTTTAGGTGAAGCTGAGTTCTGAGCCTGTGCTGTCTGTGAAATGTGGATCAATGACAGCTGTCAGTCAGCAGATTGTGCAGTTTAGCACTGGCAGCTTACTCAGATAAGACAGAAAGGCTTGTAGAGCTGGAAATCAGACTCGATCACCAGAAGGCATATTCTGAAGTAAAAACCAACTCTCCTGAAATCCAACTAGGGAAGAAAAAAATACTCTGCTGTTTCTCCAAAGTTAGAACCCCTCCTGCTGGCCTAAAGCATCTACCAGGAGTCTCAGAACTCATTAATATTTAACATGACATTTTTATTTCAGATGAATCAACTGTACCGTCAGAGCAACCTGCGGGACCAGTTCCTGAACTGCAGTATCACAAGACTGAGGTTGGTGATAACAATCTGATTTTGTTTGAAAGGCTGCCTCACCCAGACACCATTTCCAGGTGGCCAAGTGCCATTGTTCTCTGCAGAATTCCTCCCCTCCATTCTCCTGTTGGAAATGGTTTGGTTTATGCCCTAAGAGGTCATTTCTAGGCTTTACAGAATTTTTCCTGACTTGGTGTGGACTGCCATTTTTCTCAGTCTCAGTCAGGATTTCTGTAAGGCACTCTTCAGTCTCTGAATATGCCAGTAATTACTGATCACCACCCTCTTAATGAGGGCTGATCGTGACCCTGCAACCTCTGCACTCCTCTTGACTTGGACTCCACTAGGTTTTAAAAGTGGGCTTCAGGTATAGCTGTAGTGTCCTACTCTAGATGGAGAGAGGCCTGGACAAGGGAACCTCACACAGGGTAAAAGCTTTTTTCTTTTTTTAAAGTGCTGAGCTTCCATTGTATGCATGCAGTATAACCTAAGTTTGCAGAGAGAAGAGGTAGTGTCATTTCATTTTACTGTCCTTGTCCAAAGGAAAAGCCCAAAACAGCCTGTTCCACATCTCAATAGCACCACATTAGCTTAAAACACTAAAGTCAGAACAGCAGGAGCCTCTCAGGAAGCTCCTTCCCACATGAAGTAGTTTTATGATCACCAGCCTATTTATCTCAGAACCTCTGTTTCTCTGTCCACAGGACTGGATCCATAGTGGTCGACTGCAAGTGCTTCTTCCAGCCAGAGCCCAGCATCAGCCAGGCTGTGGTTCAAAGGGCCTTTCAGGACGGGACTTCAAATGCAACTGGACTATGGCTGGGAAGCAGTTACCAGCTGCAGGAATTCTCAGTAGACAGTATGTAGAACTCGCATCACACCTGCCCGGTTTCCACCCAGATCAACCCACTTTGCCATAGCATACTCAGAATTCCCCAACTTCTGGTCTATCAGAGGGGATGTGTGTGGAAATAAATCTGTTATCAAGTTGAATCACTGAACTCAGTCTAGAGTTGGGCCAGTCCTTTGCCACGTTCAGTCTGGCTCAGTGTAGCCCTTTAGTCCTCAATGGCTTAAGGTGTTACTCAATGTTAACTAAGATAATGAACCAGTAACTACTCACTATAACTTCAAGTATTTAGAGATAAACAGACTTTAAGCTTTTTGCAAATGTAAAGCTTCCCAAAGAAATGAGTGGCCTAGTACATTACTAAAGGACTGATTCAAATGGTAGACTGGGAACAGTGCAACTCAAGTTCTGTTAATCTATTAAGACTTTAAAGTTTTCCTAGCTAAAAGTCTGCAGGTAGAAGAACCTCTGTTCCTCTCTGCAAGAATTTATACTGACTTTTCCTAACGATTTCCAGGCTTGGAACTAGCAATTGAGGCAGCAACTTACAAAACACCCCTCAAGTCTGGGAAAGAAAACTTCAGATTAAATTTCAGAATCTCCAACCTTCCCTACTCTCCAGAACTGCAGGACTCCAGGTCACAGACGTACCAAGCAAACAAAGAGAAAATTGAGAAAGAGGTAAACCTGACAGCAGTAGTTCAATTTCCTTGTCCAAATTAAGGATGTATTAGATTTACTCAATTTTCATCAACTGTTTTGTTTCTTCTCAACAGCTTGATGTATTCAGAACTAGCAGCCTGAAGGACTGCTTTGCTGGCTGTACTGTTGAGAGCTTTGGGTATGTCCAGCTTCGGAAGTCTTTGAGTCCCAAAAGAGCAGTTAGCAGAAAGGGCATTTAGAGCCTCAGCATGGTGTTTATACCTCATTGCCAGCCTTTGTGCTCTGGATGACACATCTGAGGCACCTTCATTCACTTTGTCACTTTTGCCTTTACCACAAAAAGTTTCTGTCCACGAGAGGTGGTTTTGTTTCCATGCTAGCAAAGCTATTTTCATGCATAAACAATTCCAGAGTAAAACAAATACATCTGTTCGTTCTCTCATTTACCTTATTCAAATAAGCTAAATCTCCACTGAAACACATTAGCAAAACAACCATTAGAATTCATGAGCCTGAGAACAAAATCTACTTGCATGTGTCTTCTCCAGCACCTTTGGAGGAACAAAAAAGGCTGTGCTGATTTACCTCTTAGAAATGCCTTACCTGAGATTAAATCAGTGGGTGGATGAATTTCACAAGGCTGCATCTCATCTAGCATAAACTGCCACAACTGATCCCATAGCTAACAAAGCATTGCTTAGACATCTGCAAACCTGAGCCTAATTCTGAATCCTCCTCCCTCCTACTTGGCAATATTTTTTTTTCCTCCCATAATGACAACTCTGGCTGTCATCCTCCAGGCCTGTCCATGGGAAAGCTTATGCAAGTGTTGCCTCCCTCTGCAAATTCACACTGGACCCCTTGTCACGGACTTTACAAAAGCAAGAGGTGTATGAGGAGCTGAAACGCCTGACACATGGGTTCACCAAGCTGGGCCCCAGCTATGAGCTGGAAGAGCAGAGTCTGGTCCTTGAAGGTGAGAGCTCCTGTAGTGACTTTGTGAGAATGCTTATTAGTTTTATTCTAATCACCTCTAGAGCACTCTCACCTATCCCACCCTTTATTTCCAGGTTACTCTCCACTCAAGACAGATGAGCAGGAGTCTGAAAGATCTGGTAAGTGATTTTGGGGATGGATTGACCCTGCAACCACTGACTACTTGAACTATATTAAATTAGCATCATATACCTTGAAATGGAGACTAGACCCCAGCAAGAGCTCAGAAATCTAGGACTTTTGGTAGTCTGGCATCAAACAGCAGGCACCAGAGCCAGCCAGCCTGAGGAAAATGGAAGTGAGGGACAGGCAAAAGCAATACAACTTCTGAAGCTATTTTGGAGCTCTGGCACCAATAAATTTTGATAACTGCAGTATTTACAAAAAATTTCAAATACAGTGTAGAGAGCATAGCCACAATTCCAGAACAAACAGTAAATGGGAAAAAATACTCCAAACTGTTGGTTTTCCATGCACATGTTGGCCAGCTTTTCCTGACACCTTTAGCCCTGTCCCCTAAAACAGTCCAGCCAGCAGCTGAGAGCACTTTGTCTCTCTGAACATCCCTGAAACCATCTGAGGGCTCTGACACTCACTGAGGTGGCAGTTGTAGATCCTCCCACCCTCATTCCATTTTAACAAAGTTTCTCTACATCTCACCATTGCTGGGGCACGTTTGCTCTGCAGCCAGGGAACACCAGGTTGCTGCCTTTCAGCAATTTTGCCTCACCTCTGTGCTATACAGTACTTTTGAACATTGCCAGGACAAGATCTCCCTCTGTCTCACATACAGGAGTCCAAAAAACTGATGTGCTCTTATCTTGCCTTTGCAGGGCTTCAGTTCTGGGCCATTATCCTCATCTGCATTTCCACCCTGCTCGGCTTCATTCTCCTCCTCTTGTTATGCTTCCTGGTAAGCGGCCCCTTTGCTGTCCTACCTCTAACTTGAGTCCAGCAGTGCCCAGCCACCTGGGGAGTTGCAGGAGGGACATTCAGACACATCCACAAGCAGCCCAGCAGTAGCAGTTCCTGACACACACGGTAACAGCAAATGGCATGTCAAATCCTCCTTCAGTTATCGCCAACTCTCAGACTTGCGCACAGAAAGATATGGAAGGGTATTTACACTCAGCTAAGTAGATTTCTAGGAAAGGAAGCAGTAGATCATGAATGAGAGTCCTTTGCAGAGAGAAAAATATAAAAATGAAGGTAAGGCAAACACCAATATGACAAGCAGGTTGAAACAGGGGATGTCCTACAGCATTTCTTAAACCTCTTCCCTGTTCAAACATCTGCAGAATGATCAGGTTACAGATGACGGAGCGCAGAAGGCAACATTCTTAATACACTGCAGGAATCACATCCAGAATGTTGTATTCAATGCTCCTAACACATGGGCTGTAGCAGCCTTGCAGGGCTGTACTCCAGCTGCATACCCTTGGAAAGAGCAGAGCAGATCCTCTTCTGATCTCTGGTGTTGATTTGATGGGGGGCACCATCTTAATAGCACTGTTTCAAAAGTAGTTATTTGCTTTGCACCAGCTAGAAAAGAACAGCTAAATCTGCAGGTAACATGGATCACCGTCCTTTGAGATTCAGAAGTAAAAGTTAGTCAACAAGATTTAGAAGGAAAAAAAAAAAAAAAACTCAGATTCAAAACCAGGGGTTATGCCAGTGCCTGCCTAGGCAGCTTTAGCCCCTCCATCCCCACCTGGCAACACGGTTTGGGGGCATCTAATGAAGGGCAAAGTGCAGACTTTTTTTTTGCCATTAACATTGTTCTTTTCCCACCAGACTGTCTTTTGCCTAAGAAGAAAGTCACATCTATACCAGGTCCAACAAGGCATGTATGGGGTGTACTTCCCACATCTGAACACACGAAAAGTACATTAATGTAACAGATGAAATCTGTCTTCAGACCTGTTTGTCCATTGATGAAGGAAAAATATTTATGAGTACTAGAAAAATGTTTCTTTAATAAATTATGTTTAGCATTTTCTCCTGTCTAAAGGCAGATCTTTGTATTACCACAACTATTTCCATACTATGGGAAATTGCCAACAGTGCAGAGGTTGAGGAAAATATTTTTTTTAAAAGCACTGCAGGGTTTTATACAAATATTGCACAACCAACAGAAAATAAAGACTACCAGGAACTGCAGTTCACAAGGCCCTTCAGTGTTAATGTCAGTTTTCTGAAAAAAGGCTTAAAATTATACTCATTTATAGATTTTTGGGCACTGACTATTGTAAACTTAAAAACTTGACCTAGATTTTAGGGTTTTTCCTCAATTTATCTTTTAAAACGTAAATATCTTAAATCAATTAAAACATTTCACACGTCTAAAATTATGTCAAGAGATTAATGATACCTTGTTAAATCTGACCACGATACAGTCACCCTGTGTCTTTTGAGATTGATACTGATTTCAGTTGAACAAATGCCACGTTTATTGCCATGGATCCATTTCCTCTGTAGCGACACTTTTCATCCCAAGTCAGAAACTCCTTTTGCCCCTACTGAAGTCCCTGAGCTGTTGCTCCTCAGTTGCCTTGGTCATCCCACGGTGCAGGGTCTGACGCTACAGAAATCAGGAACTTCTACTGATTCTCCAGACCACCTGAGCCAGACAGACTTGCCCGAGAGTGCTCCCCTTTGCACACCTCAGTTTTACGCAGAGCACAGGAGGTGGTGCTGATCTTTAGGTAATTATCTGACACTATCATTAGATGAACTCTGATGAAAGTGAAAGCACTAGAATTAGAATTAATGAAACCAGGATTAGTCATTAATCCTTCCACTGCAAGCAATGTTTCCACCTAATCAAACTGGCTTTTTACTTTCAAAGTAAAGCTGCTCAACGACAGGTTGGACCAGTTCGTTCCCCGGGTCAGGTTCCTCAGCTCAGAGCCAAGTTTCCTACGCAGAGGATTAGAAACCCGTTGCTCCATCAAACAAAGGGTTTCAAGCACCCAGTATTATGTCAGCAACATCAGATTAAAAGTTTTCAAAGCTGCTTGCAAAAGGCCTTTGAGAGTTTCCTTGCCACCTAGCGTGCCCTGGCTGCAGCAGCCGTGGCAGACAGAAGGACTCCCCAGCTCTGACGGCAGGCACCTCAGAAAAGCCGCACGACCCAGCAGGGCTGGTGGGGACCAGTCACGAGAGCAGCAGCTCCTGCCTTGGCAGCCCTGGGCAAACCCCCAAGATCTTCAGCCAACTGTCCCTGCTGCGCCTTTGTTCCCTGCAGCCTGGCACCCCAGTGCCCTGCTCCCCTCGCCCCACAGAGCCCCATCTCTTACTCTCAAAAAGAGACGAGTGATGCTAATAACAGCCCAGCGCAGGGCGTGGAGAGGTGACATCCAGCACATGCTGAGAGGACGGTGCTATTTTTTTGGACCCGTTTCCTAGAGGTTTTGAATTTCTTTTTTACACCATGGCTACAGGAGAAGAGCTACCTCTCAGCACCATGAGCCCCCCACCGCCTCCTCTCCCGTGTTTGCTGGGAACGGGAGAAGAGGCCCAGCACACGCTGCAGAGCACAGACCAGCAGCCCCTGTGCTCGCTCTGCCGTCCTGTCCAGCCTAGGGACAAAAGGGAAGGCAGAAAATACAGCAGTTTCCCAGGGGAGCTTTGTGCAACACCCCAAGCTCCAGGACAAACCTGAGGAGCAGTACAGCAAATTTGTGTCTGCTGGAGAGAAGGGCGCACACAGCGGATCTAATTCAGAAAAGCTTTAGCTCAGATGCAGCACAACAGCACTCAGCTCAGCCCAACCTGTTTGCAGGGGATCCACCACCAAGGCAACCTTCCCAGCAACACCAGGAGATCCCATTTCCCTGCGGGATTTTTGCAAACCTGCCTTTCTGCAGAAATAGCTGCAGCCACGCGTGCCGAGCATCCCCCTCTCCCTGGCACAGACACCAGCACTCGGTGGCAGACCAGGATGTGTCACATACAGCCAACCCCACACACCTTGGCCATCATGGGCAGGGGAGTCAAACCCCCCTCTCCGCCAGCCGGTCTCCCATACCCAACCCCCCAAAACCAAAGCTGAAACACACCGAGGAAGGGGCACCGAGACAACTGAGAGGGGGAAAGGGGCTGAGGAGCTGAGAAAGCAGCAGCAGCTTGCAGGGAGAAAGTGCCAAGCTGGAGCACGCTATGGGGATGGCTGATGCCCATGAGCCCCTCCGCAGGGCTGCTTTCCAAGAGGAAGGAGCCCTCACGTACCACGGTGCCTCTCAGCATCCCCTACACCGTGTCGCAATGCGCTTCGTGTCACGGTTGGACACCTGCCTGCGTTTGCTGTGGAGCTGCTGTTTTCAAACAGGGGGCCCCCCAGCAAAGCTGCTGGGGCTGGGCCAGCTCTGCGGCGAGGCAGGTGGCTCAGCCTCTGGTACCGTGACCTGTCCCCAAGCAGGGGCTGGGCAAGTGAACCGAGAGGCTCAGCTTGACCTCAGGGATCTGCCCTGGACCTGGTTCAATCACCACCCACCCTGGCTGTTTTTCCCCAGGACCATCTTTGGCCTCCTGCTGCCTCCACTCTCCCCTCGCACTGCAGATGCACCGGGGCTGCTCCTCAGCATTTCTGTCCTTGTACTTGCCTTCACGCAGCTCAGCCCAGGGTCCCCAGTGCTACCAGTGTGCAAACATCTGGCAGAACCCGGTCACCTCTTTTCCTAGTATGGGGCTAGATGGACCTGCCCAGCACTGCCTTGGTAATTGCTGCTTACTGAAACAGTTTATCAGTCTCCTTTTCAGCTCTTTAAAGATTGTGATGAACATTGGAAACAAGCTTGAACTGCAGCGATAAAAGATTCAGACGTTTCTCCTAATTCTCCCTGGCAATTCTATTCAATTGGGCTCTTACAGATAGAAAAAACGCTCCACCTGCTTTGGAAACAATCACCAAAAAGCCCTTTGCGCAGCAAGGGCACACATTCAGACACCTCTAACCTCCTCTTCTCAGCAGTGACCCAGCACCATTTCCCAACAGCTGAACCCCAGCCTGTTCCACCTTTGACAGAGACTAAAACCTGAAGAACCGGAGCTGCCTGCCCCAGAGCAGGATCCAGACCACCCACCCCACATGCAGACAGTAACAACACCTGGCCCCAGCTCCACTGTCGGGATGCATAGCTCCATAGGCGAGGGCACATCCTTCCTGCTAATCTCCCTCATTGCACCTCCTCAGCCTTTCTCCTGTCCCACTCCACTGGGGACTTTAGCCCGGGACAGGCAGCGGGAAAGCCACACTGTGCCGAACCAGGAATTTCATTTGTGAAATTGTTGCTTTATCAGGAGCAAAAGCTTCATTTTGTTGGCACCACAATTGCTGAACTTTGTTCTCTACCCACCCACCCCAGGGCCAGGCAGCAAGAAGCAAATACAAAATTACCCTGCGAGCCACTGCTGAGCCTGATGGCTCCTTTCCTGTGCACCAGCACATCTGCTCCTCTCCACTAAAAAGCGCGAGATTCAGGGGCAGCAGGAGAAAGAAAAAGCAGGCAATTATATTTTTATGCCTCAGCTTGCACTTTGCCCAGTTGCTCGGTGAAAGGAGGAGCACTGAGGCAATGCAACGTCTTATCAGCTCCGGTGTCCGCAGCGCAGCCCGGTGCCCCCAGCTCCGCCACAGCCTCCCTGGTGCGAAAGCAAGCCGGATCCGTGCTGCAAACCGCCAGCCAGCGGCTGCACCACGAAGCCATCCGGTCCTGCTGCACGAGGTCACCTGCACAAACAGCCCCACGGCTCAGCAATGCCCATCTCGAGTGGGGGGGGGGGAGCACCGGTGGGCTGGGGACAAAGGCTGCGCAGTGCCAGCTGGCACCTCTGAAGAGCATGAAGCAGGATTTTACAAGAAGTGATGAGCCCCGCAGGAAATGAGGAGCTGTTTCCCATGGGTGTGTGTAGCCACAGCCATGAAAGAGCAGCTCTGGGCACACTTTATCACCCGGCGCTGGCTTCTGGCCAAACACCATTACAAGAAACACCAACAAGAATAAAAAAAAGGGGTCCAAAAGCAGACCAGGATAACCCCCCCACACACAAGAAACATGAGCCTGCATGAGCCCGAGCTGGGCAGCAGCATTCACTTTTCCACCACACTCCTGTCAAAAAGCAGATTATACCATTGCGCATCATGGCATTACTAAACTTGCTCAGGACACAGATGCAGAAAATCCCCTGTTGCAGGGCCAGAGGCCCCTCTTCGCTCTCTTTAGTCATCACTTTCCAGTTGATTTTACTCACTCTGAAGAGCCCTGCAGCAGTCCAGGACCTCGACCTCAGCCCTGAGGCAGCATCACTCAATCCATGTGTTTGTGCAAGACTGAGCAAAGAGTCCCAACGTGCCGGGCTGCAAACGCAGCCCCTGGTGCCAGGGCCACTTCTACACCCGCAGCCACACTCCCACCTCTGCCACAAATATGCTGGTCAGAGGGTACTGGGATGGGCAGCGGCAGCCACAACTCCCTCAGCCCTCCACTTCCCTGGGAGGAAACCCCACCCAGGGAACAGGGGGGGGGACTTCATAGGACAAAGACAGAGCCTTTCAACCCTGGTGGTGGTGGGGAGGGGGGAAGGATATTTGCTCAGGACCTCCCCCAGCGAGGCAGATCCCCGTCCTTTTGGGGGGCAGACCAGAGGCCGGATGGGGTGGGGTGACCTGGGGAGACCCCAGGACACAGAGCAGCCAGGAGGGACCCGCTGCCACCACCTCAGCCCCAGCCGGTATCACAGCTCCCTTTGCCAATTATTCTGCCCAAACCCACTCAGGGGGGCAAGGGGGGAGGAGCCCCACAGTCTGAATTTACCTTCAGGGGTGAGTGTACTGCTGCCCAGCTCCGCAGGGACTGTGGGATGGGGGCTCCCCAAACTGGGGACCAGAACAATCTAGGAGCAGGGACTCCCTTCCCCATCCCCATCCCTACAACCTCATGGGGCCACCTGACAGTACAGGTCACAGTGTCCCCTACTAGGGCCAATGCAACAGCATCGAGGGGACATTGTGACCCATGCCAGTAGCTCACCAAAATGCAGGGATCCCAAACCAGCCCAGGCTCACCTCTAGCAGAGCTGTGCAACAGCCAGCAAGCTCCAGAATTTCATGCCATGCTTTGCAGAGAACCCGCTCCCTTGGAGCTACAGCCCATGGGTACCCAACAAAGGTCCTTTGCTCCCCACATGCAAACCCACACAGCTCCCACCAAGCAACCAGCCCTCGCACTCACCCCCAAGCACAAGAAGGCGGCCATAAACTTAGATTCAAAGCAAAAACCAGGGTCTCAGAGCAGCCTGCCGAGGCACAGGAGAGAAAGCAAAGCAGAAAAACCACAGCACCCTGACACCTCTCCCAAAGCACGTAAAGGATTTTGAAACCTGAACCAGGAAGTCAATCAAGGGACCACCATCAGCTGGGTATCACCCAAGGCAGAGAAAAGAAGCTGTCTTCCCCCCCAGGTGCTCTCTTTTGGGTTTTATAGGGTTGAGGGTTGATGCGTTGCAGCTGCAGCTCCTCAGGACTCAATTGGTGTGACCCCCAGCAGGGAACTGGGACCATCCCCCCAGCACTGGGGCCCGGACTCAGCTCACAGGAGGAAGACACTGAATTCCCCACAGCTGCATTTTGTATTAAGCACAAGAGTTCCCCATCTCCTACTCGGCCTGGGAACCTGAGCCCATGTTTGTCATCCTCGCCCAGTCCTCATCCTTCTCTGTCCAGCCCCAAGATCTCTATGTCCCATGAAGACCCCTTATTTAATACACTCCAGTGGGCAGATTTAAGGGTAGGTATAATCACTGATCTTGAACAGAAACACAGCAGATTTAATTCCTTTTTAATGCAGTGGAGATATCTGCTCCCCACTCCAGCACGGAGAACACGCATGGGCCGGAGCAGTCGTGGTCCCCCCCCCGCAGCTGTTGCCTGCAAACACTAACATCTGCACACGAGTGATTTTCTCACTGCATAGAGGAGGAAGAACCACGTGAAATATCGCAAACAGTGCCAAGCTCAGCACCAAACCCTCCCTCAGACAATCCGCAAAAGAATTGTGCCTAATTTAAGAAACTTTTGAGAAACTCCCCCTGACCTTTTGAAGCTGACACAGGGTTTGGTGGAGGAAAAGTGGAAGGGACATGGGATGCTGCACGAACGCAGGAGGGATGTTACAGGGACACTGCAATGGTACAGCACAGATGCTGCAGAGATGGTGCAGGAATGGAAGAGGGATGGTGCAGGGATGCAGGGAGGATGCTTGCAGGGACGGTGCAGGAATGTTGGAGAGATGCAGGAGGGATGCCACAGGGATGATGCAGGGAGGATGCTTGCAGGAATGCTGCAGGGATGCTGCAGGAATGCTGCAGGGATGCAGGAGGCATCTTGCAGGACACTTTCCCACGGCTCTCTGACAAGCAAAGAGTGTTTGGCTCTCAAATTTACTCAAACTAGCCGCTTCATTTCCCCTGAAACTTTCCGGAGAAAACAAGTTCTTATCTCACTAGAAACCCAGGCTGCAGATGCTGGGCTGCCTGGGAGGAACAAGCAGCTCTCGTAAGCTGACAGCGGCACTCCTGGCCTCAGGCAGCAGTGCTGAATCCGTGGGGCTGAGCTGCTGGAACCACGTGCCCGGTGAAGCTGAAAACCCTGGTCCAGTGTCCTGTGGAGCAAAGAGCTGCAAATTTGTTTCCTGTGAGCTGAAAGGGGAAATACAGGGAGACCAGGCACAACCCCAGGGTGTTACTCTGCATCCCTCGTATCGGCTGAAACATCAAACACTTGGCTTTCAGCCTGTATCTTTTTCTGTTAAAGGCTTAGCAGAGGGTCAGGACTCTAATTCTGACTTTGGTTGACTCTGTGGTGAGCGCAGCCCTCCGAGTGGCCACTGCTGCAGCCCACAAAACAGCTGGCACCTCTGCAGCGCTTTTAGCCCATCAAATCCGCCCTCCCTCCTGCTTCCCCTCAGCAAAAAGCCAGCGCAGCACCACCTCTCCCTCTGGAGTCACTCCCAGCGCAGCTCGGGGTGATGGGGAGCAGAACGGCAGAGGTCAGCTCCCCTCCGCTGCCCCTGCCCACTCGGGGAAATCCTGCCGTGGCTGCCAGGGCTCTCGGAGGCGGCTCCGCGACGTCCCTGCGGACGCCCGGGCGCTGCCGCCACTGCCCACCGCCTCGCTGCTGGCGGGCAGGGTGCACAGCCACCCCACGGGGAACAAATTGCTCAGCGGTTAATCAGACACCTCCACAGCACCCTTTTTATCTTCCCAGAGGGTATTTTCTGTCGCCCATCAGCTTTTTCCCACGGAGGAGGATGGCTCTTTTCATCCGCTGGAGTGTTTGGGAAGAGGCTCCGCAGCGGCAGCGATTGCCCAGGGGCTTTTGGTGAGGGGGTGATTTAAAGCACTGCCAGAGCCCTCCTGGACCGTGGGCACCCTGCCCGCTCTGCACCAGCGCTGGGAAAGCTCCCGTGTTAAAATCTGCTTTTCACGGGGCTGCAGAAACACCCGCCCGGCGATGCTCTGCGTAGGCCTGGGGTGACACGGCCTGTGCACATCAACGGCTGACATTTTGCAGATGTGCAAAGTCACTGGTGAATTTGCGCGGTGCCTGGCAGATTGGCACAGCCCAGCAGGATGCCAAGGACGGGTGCTCAGCTCCGGGGTACCGGCGGTTGCAGTCGGGAGCAGCTTTGTCGGGGCAGCGATGGACACGGGTTCTTTGTGCCAAAGGGATCGGAGCGGCTCAGACCTGACAGTTGCTTGGGGTTACCTCCCGAGTCCTTTTTGGTGATATAAAGCAAATATTCTGTGAAGAAGTCACCCCCTGGCACATCACGGGCTCAGGGCCCGAAGGGGACAGGGCACCCCGCGTGCTCGGTGCCGGAGCCCTGCGCTCCTCAGTCGCAGCAACGCGCCGGGACTCCACGTGTGTGTTTTGGTGGGCTGCAAAAACCCCTCATCTCCACGTCTCAGGGAAGTGAGGGATCAGGAAGAAAGGGATGGTGTGATTTTGAGGTTAGTCAAAACACTGCGGTAATTTAGCGGAAAGTATTTTTCTGCTGTAATCTCATTCTCGGGCCATGCCAGGTTTTTGTTTTATTAAAGAAGCGCAACAAGTGTGGGAGGTGTGAACTAATGCTACCACACTGGGAAGGTGGTGACGACCTGAGATCTCACAATGATGTTCATCAGACTCCCTAGTCAACAGGGGTGTGAGCAAGTACAGTGGAAAAAAAGGGACATAATTGGTCTTTTAAGAAAAAACCCAAACCAAATAGCTGTGAGACAGCCTCGTCAGCAAATGCTATTTAAGAGAACAGACATTTGCCTCCTCTCTCCTGGGGCAAGTGTTAACCTTTAGACAAAACCTTCCCACCCGCTTCCCTTTCACTCATGTTTTCTCCTCTGCCTGCTCCCCACTTGCCAAAATCCCTCCTGTTCCCTCATCAAGAGCCCGGGGCTGTCGTGTACCGCTGCCCTGAGAGCTGCTGCTCTGTCCCCACCCGCCACCCCCCCCCCTTTCCCCACGCTGCCACGGGCAGCAAAATCGCCCTGCGATTTGCACACAAGCCGGGCTTGGGCATAAACCTCATTTCTTGTCATTCCTGGGCCAGCCCTCCTGGGGAGGTGGCCGGAGCTGAACCTCCCCAGCGCTCGTGCAAACGGGGAGCTGGCCACGAGCGCCGACCCGCGTGGTGCTGTCCCGGTGTTACGGGCTCTTGCAGGCACAAGAGCCGCCTCCTTGCTCGGGAAGGTTTTTCCTGGCTGCAGGAAGAGAGCTGCCGGTGGTGGTGGGCCCGGCACTGAGCCTGGTTGAGGTTTCTCAAGGGAGAGCAACTCCCATCCGCAGCGTCGCTTCCTGTCCCGCCTGCGAGGGCAAGAGCAACAAGATCTCGAGCGGTGACATGGCAGCGTTGCGCAAGAGCCGACGGGGAGGGGGGGAAACGCAGCTTCGCCGCTTTCCAGAGAGCATCTCCTGCTCGGCGGCGGCGAGTGGAAGTGGCCCTGGCAGGCAGGAGAAGAAGCCAAGTGCCACGAATGGTTTTAACATCCCTCACATCCCATCTTCTCCCCTAAGCTGCACTCGCCAGTGTTTTGAATTCAGGGTGATGAAGAGTGGGGAATAGGGTGGAGGAAGGTCCCTGGTTGGAGAAAGAGGCTGGGGCAGCGCACCTCCCCGTCGGGCTCCAGCACCAGCTGGGGATGATTGCTGGGAGCGCCACAGCCCCTGCCCCACCCCTGCATCCCCCCCGCAGCGGCGCGGTCCAAAGGAAATGGATTTTCCTTTGCCCAATCCGCAGCAATCTGAAGAAAAGCAGGACGAGGCTGAGCTGCAAGGGCAGCTCCTCGGGCTGTGCCTCATCCTGCGCCCAGGATGCTGCTTGGGGCCAGGCAGGGTCACGGCCCGAGGCTACGATGAGGGGCTGAGCCCCGGCGGAGGAAGGGCAGGCGCAGAAAAGGAGAAGGATCCTTGGCAGGCAGAAGAGAGTTGTGCAGCTTCTTGCTCACAACCCATCGGTGCTTCCCGAGGGAGGGCCGGCGGGTGGGGAAGGGGCTGCACAAGCCCCCCCAGGCAGGGAGGCATCACCGCGGCTCCCCTGCCCTCTGGCTTCCCCGCTCTGGGTGCCCAGCTCCCTGTTTACTTGCTTTAAAAAAGTATTAAGAGGCTTTTCTTATCAAATCGCCTTTTAACTTTTGAAGTTGCAGTCATTGCTTCAAAGGTGTTAAGAACAGAAATAGCTTTTTCTCTGATAAAAGTGACTCTGACTCATTAAAAGTCTTCGACTGCTGCTCTAGTGCCAAGAACCATCAGAAAATAAGGAGAGGAAGCTGCCCGCGCTGCTGACTGTGAGGCAGCCCGATCAGCTCAGCTCTTGGCTCTTGTCACCAAAAGTCCCCAAAGATGCCCATGTCCCACTCACCAGAGCAACAAAGCCCATCCCCAGCTCTTTAGGATCCGGGTCAAAAAGATTAATATAAACCTAAATAATTTAAACCTTACAACTCGCTGTATCCACGTTTCATAGCCCCGAGGAGGAGCATTAATATTTCACACACACACACACACCCCCCAGTTCCCATCTCTGCTCCCCCCACGGTGCAGCTGCGCTCTTCACCCTCTGCATCCCCGGAGCATTGGCAGCACCCTCCAACCACCGAGGCAAAGAACAGATTCAAAATGAAATCTCACAAATCCCACCCAGTTTGGTAGGGAGAGTCCTTCCTACCATAGTCAGGGCTCAGGAGCTTCGAACCCAGTGCACTTTTCCTGCCATTGTGCTGCACACGTAATTAATCATCTTGTAACAAATATGTGGCCACTTGGGACTCCGTGGCTGCTTTTGTATTTCTGTGCGGTTATTCAGATTTTCAGAGCCACAGCGGGGTTAAGACACAGGTCCCCCACTTCACTTTCACAGCAACCTGGGGTGCACGCTGTGGGCAGGTGCTTGTGAGAACAGATCACACTTAAATTTCACAGGGTGTTCACCAAAAAAAATTATTTTTTTATGTTTCTTCAAGGCATGAAATAAATAATGCAACAGCATCTCCTATTCCGTTCTGGATTTTGGGTACTGCTATTCCTTTTTCTCCTAATTTTCAAGCTTTTTTATTTCCACCTTTTACAAACTCTGAGTATTCAGGAAGTTTATCTACATTTATGCCAGCTGGAAAAATGCTGAAACAATGAGGAAAATTGCCTGGGTTATATCAAGACTTTCTTATTTTGTCTAACCAGTGCATTAATGCAAGCAGGTCACATAGGGACTAAGTCCCTGGTACCCCTCAGATGCTTTCCCATTTGGTCCAGGAGGAGATTGGCAAAGACAGGTAGTTACAGCAGGAATTAGAGAATAAATTAAAAAATCCCAGCCAGCTCCCAGCTGCCTGGCAAAACATTTCCTAGAAAGGCTATTTTATCCCCCACAACCCCACCCACCCCGCATCTTCTTGTCACCCAATTGCAGTAAAGAGACCCATCTCTTTTATCTTGGTTGCAGAAACAAGAAGTAAATAGGTGCAACTTTAAATTTAAACCTTTGACATTTTGGGGGCTGAAGGGGTGGGGGGGTGGGGGGGAAATGCTGAGAAAATGAAAACCACTATCAGATCGCACGTCTTTTGCATGTAAAGGAGGAAAAAGAAATTCTCTAGTTGTCTGTAATTGCTGATGTGCTGGAAAAGTGCCTGGGAGGGATTTCCCTGTCCCGTAGCAGGAGCCCTCGGGGCGCGGAGGCGGCACGGCCGAGCACCGGCGGCGGCAGCACCCAGCACCCCTGCACAGCCTCATCCTGCGCACGCTCGGGCGGTCACAGCCCCACAGCCCGTCCCCACGGTGAGGGGTCCCTGCACGGCTGGCTCCAGCGCCGACCAAAATGGAAAATCGGGAAGAAAAGGGCTGTGTTTAGTGCTCGGCCACGCCTGGATGCTGTCCTTTCATGCGGGCACATCTGGAGCTGGGGGTGGCCAAGAGGCCACGTCTGGATCGACGCGTCGGCACCGCGTGGCCGTGACCCATAGGAAACCCGATGGGATCAACACAACCCTGACGTTTTTTCTTCTGATCCCTCCCATACGAGTAACCTCCGGCAGCCAACGCAACAACGCTGCACGTCACCGCTAAATATTCAGGGTTACAGACGTGAAAACCAAACGTAGGTGTTAGACTCGGGGAGGCTCAGGGCCGCCCTCGCGGCGGCGGGGGCCGCTCCCCTGCCCACACCCCGATGGCAGCTTCATCCCAACCGGCTGGGCAGAAAACAAGCGCAGGAAGGGGAAAAACTGAAGATGTGATGGATCCTCCAGTTTCTAACACCCGGAGCCCCCCCTCACGTGCTCAGCATCCCACCACTGGGGCTCTCGTGCAGTGACGTGGTTAACACGGGTGTTTTCTCCCCGTTCAGGGGGATATGGACACACATGTACAACCACAGTGCTCCTCACACCTCTCGCCACGCTGCAACCTGTTCATCTGCAAGCAAGAGATCCTGTCAGGTGTCTCCTCTGCCTGGGCAGCACTTCCCTCTCACCAGGGGTGCAGAAGACAGCACCACAGCCAGACAATACAGCTGGACATCAAAAAAAGCTGAGCTAAATTGGACCAAAGCAGCTCTTGCACATCCACTGTTGTTCTCCACACCTTTATAACCATTCCAGCTGTGCACCAGATGTGATGGGGGGTGTTGATGTCTGTGGGCACCAGTGTAGGGCCAGTCCAGAGCTCTGGGTTTGTGCAAAGAGTTGGATAGAACAGCAGCACAAGAAATAGCAGACAATTTTCATGTTTAACTCAGCACAGTAAGACTTGAGTTCTGGGGAGAATTGGGGGATTTTACCCAGAAAAAATGGCATTTCAGAGTGTTCTGGGAAGGCTTGGTTCACATTTTAGTCCGAGCTAATTTAACCAGCCATCACTAAGGGAAGGGGATTTGGCAGAAAGAAGAAGAATTAAAGACAACACAAGTGTGTTGTCTGGGAAGTGGAACTCAGCACCCTGCTCTGCCGCAGCCTTCCTGCACAGAGCGGGGGAACAAAAATGTCAGGAAAAAGATCCCCCCCTCCCTGCTCCTCACCAGGGTGCTGGGCCCGTGCCTGTGCCGGCGAGCCAGGGCTGCAGCAGTGCAGGGAGAGTCAGGGTGGAGGTGCCTGGTCCAGTTTGGGTGCAGGTTTTGGTTAGATGGTATTTTACCCACACACAGCCCTAACACATCACAACGGCAAAGACTTTTAACATCTGAAAAAAATAAAAATAAGAATCGGGCAAGCTTTATTCATCCTAGAGTGTTGCTATTTGAGTAGTTTGTTTGAGGTCAAGGAGTTGTCAAACCTCCCCAGTTCCCTCTGATGTTTTAGCACACTTATCAAGTATGAGTAATGCTACATGCGAGAAATGAAAGATTGTGGTCTTCAGAAGAACTGATATCAGAAAGCCAATTTAAAGATGAATAGCTTAGTGTATTCACACTTTTTCAGTTGCGTTTACTACATCATATTTACAGGTTAATGTAGGGGTGTACACTTTCTTTTTCTCTTCTTTTCTGCATAGTTGAGCGTGAATTTAAAAGACTGAGTATCTGATAAGAGGAAGATACAAGCTGGGAGGCAGCTACATAAATACTGACTCCCACACACCCAAGGTACCTCCAATAATCACTTCATCTTAACACACTGCTGAGCATTATTGCACATAGGCAAGGATATTGGGTGGCATTAGGAATTTAGACAGCAACTCCCAGGTTTTTTTTGCATTAAAGGCAGCTAGATTGAATAACCTGCTTTATCCTTTTGCAGGCTGCAGGATGAAGCTCTAGTTAAGGTGACACAGGAGGCTGAAGATTTTCCCAGATGATGGCCAGTGGGTATCTCCAGACCATTTCTCCAGCTGTATTTCAGCCTGACCTGGCTGTGCAAGGATGAATGGACCTCACAGACATTCTAAACTTTATCATCCCTAAACCCCCATTGGATAAATCAGGCCAAGCAGCCCACGGTCATGCACATCTCCACCACAGGACTTATTCCCCTGGAAGCCCGCAGCCACAGGCACCAAGGCACTGTCTTGTGCGACTTACTGGGCACTAAACTGTTGCCGAGGCTCTGATCATAAGTTTCTGCCTATTCATAATAACAGGGGTGCAGGTGGCCATGAAAAAAACCCGCACGCTTTCCTGGTGGCGTTTCATAAACAATCTCTAATACCCTTCCTGTTAAAAGCCAGGTTTTCGACACATTTTTCCACGTTTTCAGAGGTGGTCTGCAAACAGCAATGGGGTAGCTAAGCTAGGAATAGAACCGGCACCAGTTTGCACGATTAGTAAGATGTGCAAAGCACAGTCAGCAGATTTACACGTGGGGCTGCCTGCCAGAAGTGCGGAGACGGAGCGGTGCAGGGGGAGCGTGTAAAGAAGGCACCTGGATATAAAGATAAGGGCAAGGTTCAGCAGGAAAGAAATAGGGGTGCAATACGGGCAACTCAGCGCGCAGGAGGCAGATCATGCGAGGAGCAGCCCTCGTGGGGCTGATAAGGCCAGCAAGAAGAGATAAGGGGCAGAAATGTTCTTGCGGCCTGCAGTCACTCCGCCTAGCCCCACCCGATCTCTCTGCAGAGGAAACAATAAAAACCAGCCCCAGCTCCAGTGCCCAGAACCTGCGCCACAAGGGCCAGAGCATCGCCGTGAGTGCAGGGGAGCGACGTCGCATCCTCCTTCCCCCGCTGCTAAGCTGGATGCCAGCACCTTCCCACCGCAGACATCCCCAGGGACCGGGCATCAGCCCCTGCCCGGCGTTTGTGAAGAAAGGAGCCCTCTGCCCTCGAGGGGCTGCAGCCAGCTGTGCAAGCTGGAGTTGCAGGCACTGACACTGCCAAGGTCACCTGGGATTTCTGATGGTGGAAATGCCAACCAGAAACGTGGCCGTTATTTTCTTTTCCACAAAAAGAACACACTTATCTAGAAATAACCTTCTAGGACTGACATGAGAATAAATTAGAAGACTCCTATAGGGCGGGAACAGGGAATTCAGCTTGAGTCTGAGCCTTAACTGCCCATGGCAGCATCTGGTCTTCTGTGTGATGGGGGACATGATGCAATGCAGGCAGCAGTTCATTTTGCAGATGATTAATACTGCAAGCTGTCTATGGTTTGGAATTTTCCCTTCTAATTATTTTATAATGATGGAAATATAGCCAAGATTAAATTTAAAATAGATTTTTGAAATGGCATTGCCCTTACAGGTACACCCAGGGGCTATACAGTCTGTCAGGCAGCTGAACACACTCTGAATGTAGCATCTATTTCCAGAAGTCATTGCTAACTTTTCCTACATTGGTAATGATTCAGTTTTGGGCCTTTGCCTAAGCTAAAGGTCATCATTAACTCATGCTCTTAAGGGAAGACTCTGTAGTCATCTCTCCACCTAACGCTACAAAGGTGTGAAAAATAGTGCCTGAAATGTGTGAGATTTGTTGGGGTTTTCTGGAGTGCGCAGTGTCTGGCAGCAGAGACATTTTCTTCTCAGAGGCACAGGGATGGAGAAGCGTTTGGATCAGAGTTCGGCTCCATCCAGCCCTGGGGCTTGTCTCCCCGGCGGGGGGTGCTTGGCGGCGAGGGGCGCGGCGGCAGCACCGCCTGCCCTCCCGGCTCCGCTGCCTGCGCCTCGGCCACCACTCAGTCCCCGATTGCTCCTGGCAGACTAATCCTCCCTGAAATCCTGTGATGCCAACTCGCATGGTTTAGCCGTGTGCTGCATGAAAAAATCTTTCTCTTGGCATTTTTTTTTTTTTTTTAAAAAGCCTCTGCCCGCTTTCACTCGGTGCCAGCTCGTTCTGCGTTACAGAAACCAGTGAGCAATTTTTCCCTGCTCAGACACTGCAGGTCTCCCACAATGTATATTTAGATACCTGTAGCACGTACCCCTCAGACACCTCTTGCCAACTCAAAACCCCAGGCTCCATACCAGAGCCCTTCTGCAGTTCCACTCGTTGTCTTTGCCCTGTCTTCGCTGCCTCTTCTTGGAGGCAGGAGGAGCAGAATGGCAAAAGGCATTGAAGATGTGAGCTCACCAGGACAGCAGAGCTGTTGTGGAGAGTGCCAGTTGTTACTTACCAGTTACTACATGATTTGTTCAGGCCACGGCTTTCTCCTTAGTGCATTAATCTGTATTTATCATCATTGAATTGCCCCTGCATTATCTTCTGCAGTTTTCGAGCATGGTGAGATCTTCCTCAACTTGTCACAGTCATTTTCAGCTTTTGCCAGCACGAATAACTTTATAATGCCAGAAACTTTTTCATTTCACTGTTTACTGCTTTTTCTCAACCACTTGCTAAATGCATTGACTAGAAAACAGATGCCACCACGGTGCCTCTCAAATTAACACCTAAGCTGTATTTCCTGGAATCTGTTTGGGGCTTTTGAGAACTTTCCATTATGATCAGCAAAATCATCACCTGAAAATTTTATATCAAAATGGCTATATTTTTTAATATAAGAGAAATGTATTGATTGTGAGGGCTGGAGGTATGCAGAGGAGGAAAGCCTGCTTTCAAAAATACACATTGAAATAACATCAGGACTCAGAAAGCCAGGTTCACCGATGGCTGACCGTCCTGGTTTCAGCTTGGATAGAGTTAATTTTCTTTCTAGTAGCTGGTACAGTGCTGTGCTTTTGATTTAGTATGAGAATAATGTTGATAACACACTGATCTTTTTAGTTGTTGCTAAGTAGTGTTTGTCCTAAGTCGAGGCTTCTTCACCCCTGCCAGGGAGGAGGCTGGAGGGGCACAAGAAGCCAGGAGGGAGCACAGCCAGGACAGCTGACCCCAACTGGCCAAGGAATATTCCACACCACAGGCCGTCATGCCCAGCTTATAAACCGGGGGGAGTTGGCCGGGAGGGAGAGATCGCTGCTCAGGGCCTGGCTGAGCATCTGTCAGCAGGTGGTGAGCAATTACATTGTGCATCACTTGTCCTTCTCAGCGTTTATTTCACTCTCTTTTTGTTATCTTCCTTTTCATTGCTATTATTATTTTTATTTTAAATTTCAATTATTAAGCTGTTCTTATGTCAACCCACGAGTTTTTCTTGGTTTGGGTTCCCCTCCCCATCCCGCCGGGGCGGGGAGAGGAGTGAGCGAGCGGCTGCCTGGTGCTCAGCTGCCGCCTGGGGTTAAACCACGACTCTGACAACATCATTAAGCTCTGAACGCCAGAGAAGTGTCAGCAAAATGTTTAAATGTGGCAACGTGCTTCCCCTCTGCTGCAGGAAGGGGAATGCCACGGTCCCTGGCTCCCTCTCCTTTCACCTTTCCAGCCCTCGGGCACCCCAAGCTCCTGGCCGTGGGGGAGCGCTGGGCCCAGTGGGGGGGGGGTGCCCCACGCTGCTCGGGCTGCCCACCCAGGCTGTTTCCCTTCTCTCGGGAAGCAATTTTGAATCCCTGCAGCCAGAGAAGGGAATCAAAGCAAAGTCTCTCATTTCCTGGGGAAGTGCTGACACCACCGGCTCCTATGCAAAGCAGAAGGCTGATATTTATACAGCGTTTCTTCCTCTGCTGGTTGTGCTGTCGAATGAAAGTATTCGTGGTGGCTGTGCTTCGAGGGAGCCTGGGCTGGCCACGTGCACCGGGACTTGCTCGCCGGAGAAGGTCCGGGCTGGGCCCACGGTTGTGCCCCTGACCCCAGCAAAGGAGCAAGAGGGAGCTGTGGCAGGGGCTGGGCTCGGCTCCTGGCCGGCCTCGGGCTCTCTCTGTGCGCGGGTGATGCTCTCAGGCTCAGGCGCAGACGCAGGTGCCAAGGGAGAAGCCCCACAGCTCAGCCCTTTTCCTGCCCCAAAAAGCTGCCAGGTCTGGCCCCGGGACTCAGCAATGATGCGAAAGGTCTTGTGCATGGAGGTGCGGAGTGGCCACGGGCGGGGGCCGTTCACCCGTCAGCTGGCACAGTGAGAAAAACTACATTTTTTATTTTATAAATAAAGCATCTCTGCCTGAGGGAGTGGCAAAATGGTGGAAGTGTGCAGTGCAGAGCCAGATTTAACAGCTTCTGCCTTCAAATGTCCTGCCCCGTGTAATTTCTAAACGTCACCTCTGCCCTAAAATAAACATCACCAAGCACTACTGGTAAACACAGACCTGTGTTTGCCAGTGTAAATAATGATTATATTAAATCTGTGGCATGGGTTTACATTTTTAAACATGGGTTGAATCAACAGTATAATCTTAAATGCCAGTTGATAGTGAATTTGGCTGTTGCTTTTGACCTTTCCCTTCTTGTAGACAGGTAAGAAAAATACCAGAATAGATTTCCAAAGAGATAAAGGCAAGAAATACCTTCCTCGCTTCCCCCTCTTAGGACACACAGAGGTTTTTTTAATTATATAACACTGACGCTGGTAATTAACCAGCTTGAAGACTATCAGAGATTACTTCAGTTCAACGGCAAGTTAATGAATTAACTTCTAAATGGGAGCAGAAGTGGGAATAGGTCAGCTGCCTTCCAGGCAAGCCTTGCAGCTATCATCAGCTGAAACCATTAGCACAATAAAGGCCCTTATCTAAAGATGTTATTAAATGTGCAACTTGGGGATATGGAGATGGCTGGACGTGCCCAGGGTATCGGTAGGAAACTCTCTAGGACAAGGCAGCAAAGGAGAAATGCAAGTGTGGAGGGAGGGGAAACACCGTCCCTATCTGCATCTCCTCCAGGAAAGCAGCCCCGGAGCGGGGGACAGACAAAACCTGGAGCAAGGGAAATAGTGGCGAAGGGGTTGTAAGAAGGTGTGAACTGAGCCGGGTGTGGGGCCAGGGCTGGTTTACTTCACACCCTTTCATGCTCTCCGGCTGCTTTTTCCTGCTGCCGCCGCACCCTTCTGCTCCCTCCACAGGGGCCCGGCAGCTTTCACCACCGTGAACCCCGGCTCCAGGTTTGGCCCTCGGTTTGTGCAACGGCAAGGTCACCAACAAACAGGAAGAGTTATTCATTTCTTCCTCGCCTTCAGATGAACCCGCTCCCCACAAAAAGTCACCTTTGGGCACCTGCAGGCTGAAACACCTGGCGGGGTTGCCTCGCCCTGGGCCGCAGGCGGCAGGGCCGGGAGGGGAGGCAGGTCCCTCCCTGCAGGCACTGAACCCGTCCTACATAGCAGGGGCAGCGGAGCTACCCCAGATCTGCTGCCACGGCCAGGCTGCTGCCTGCACCCCCGCATCGCTCGCTCACAGCCTCTTGCTGCACCCTGAAATGGCTGCAGGCACATGGAGCCAGAGAAGGGCCCTGCGCAGCGGCGAGAAAAGCTGGTTCGGCAGCGATTGGGAAGGGCAGGAGTAGGGGGGAGGCAATTTCTTCTAGCGAAATAATTTCTAAGCCTCCGTCTTGCTATGGGCTGTCCGTACCTGTTCTGAGGGGAAGAGAGGACAGAGGGAATAGGACAGGAAATCGAACTGCTTGTGGTTTCTTTTGATCTGAAAGCATCACTGTGTCAAGTTTCACACCTGAAGAGCGGTTGCAGCTCTCTGGTTTCCCTTCACGCCAGTGAGTGCAGTGCAGCCTCCCCCCTCGCGCTGCAGCCTGCGGGCTCCGGCTCAGCCTCGGCTGCTGCGAGTGAGAAGCTCTGCCCAGTTCTCTGCAGTGGTCCCAGCACAAAAGGACGAGAGACGGGCTGTCAGCGGGGTTGGCTCCTGCAAGCTGTCGCTACAAAGGGTGGTGAGCTGCCCGTGAGCCCCACTGCCCCAGCCCCAGCGCCAGCACGCCGGCGGTGCCGTGGCTGCAGGAGGGCTCGGCAGTGGAGATAAAAACCTAGACACAGGCAGGGGGAAAACACACTTATGGGCAGAGGGAATCGGGGAGGTATGAGCCCCACAGGCTGCTTAATCTGTGCCCTTCATCGCAGCTACCTGTGCTCCTGCTGAGCAGGACATCTCTCCGCGGGATACATTTACCACGCTGGCTGCTCCTGACGAGGAAAGTTCCGTGCAGATTCAGTCCCAACAGACAGGCCAATACACCTTTCTCAGCTTTTGGAAACAGAGTTTTATTAGGCACAACGTGTTGATATACCTCCCCAGTTCAGATGACCCTATGTATAGCTCACATTAAGGGCCCTCTTCACCAAATTGATTTGAGGGATTATTATATCCCATGGCTTGTCCTTTCACACAGTTTTCTTATTGGTACATTTCTTTATTAGCTATAAAATGATTTCTGGAAAAATATAACTGTCCTTATTCTCCAGAGCCTAACATTTTCACGAGAACTGCGTAACACAGAAAGGAACACAAGGGAATACATCTCTGAGAACTCTCTTTGGCTTGTAAACTGAGGTGACTGAGGAACAGGATAAAGCAGGATTTAGAGACCTCGCTGAGGCTCAGCTTTCAGCGCCGTGTAGCTACAGCTCAGGATGCCTCCTGCCTTACGCTGAGCCCTGAGCTACATGCTCGGCTGGCTTAAAGTTCTCCAGCTGTATCACACCTACTCCACACTCACTGCCACGGCTGCCGTGCAGGCTTCCCCAAAGGTGACACAGGATGGACAGAGAAAACGTCCCAGCAGACACCCCAAGGAACACACACCCTATGTGCAGCGTTTGCGTAGGTAAAAGGGAGCAAAATGCTTTGAAAGGGGAAAGAGGGGAAATGCATTAGATAAAATTAAACAAAGTCTGGAGATCTGGTAAAGAGCGGTCTCCTGAGACAGAGGATGGAAACCCCTGTCATCGGGAATCACTAAAACCGATGTGGAGATGATGCTAGAAATGGGCATGGACGCTCCTTGAATGCTCGGGGATGGAGCAGAAGCACCACGTGAGAACCAAGTAGCAGCTTGCCCAGCCTGAGAGTAGGTTTCCCATAATGATGCTCCGCCGAAGCTTCCCAACACATCTCACTGTACCCATTCGGTGGGGAGGGAACATTTCCCGCAGCCCAGCTGACACTGGTGACACCTCGGGATGGGAATGAGCTGGTAGCATCACACCCGTAAAGGGGACACGCCTGCGGAACGTGCTGCACATCCCCCTCCCTGCCCTGGGCATCGTACGCTTCTGTATCTCCTCTCTCCTTCACAGAGGGTTGGAGGTCAGTGCCTCCATGTCCAGGAGAGCTCTGAAACAGCAGTGTGGCCTTTACAGTTTTTGCAAAGTCCAGCCCGTTCTGTTCCACATCTGCAGCTCATCCAGTGGTGCTGCATCCCCTGTGAGAGCAGGGACCCAAAAGGCTAAAGCTATGAGTATTATATTCCTCAACTATTTCTGAGTGCTGCAAATACGCCAGGCACTGAAATTCAATAAAACCCTTCAGTGCTAGGTCTTCAGTTCAGTCTCTCCAGCTTGCACAGTATGGTAAATAGGAATAATTGATGAGTACAGCCAATGTGAGTCCAGCACCGGCCCAGCTGAGATTTACCTTGATTAGTCTAAGCAGCCAGATGTTAACTGAGTGACTCACTTGCATTTAAAGCTAGTAAAATAAATTTAAAATCATTTTTAAAATCTAAAATGTTGAAATGCTTTCTAACCAGTTAATTAACAATTTTGGTATACATTGTCTTTTTGCTTATTTTTTTATTTTATAAGTAATTAATTTCAAAAAAAAAAAAAAGGAAACAGTTCAGCTAACTCAGCTAAAGGTGAGAGAATGTTTTATAAAGGCAATTTCCAAATACAGAAATATCACTTTTAAAAATGCCTTGAATCTTAAATCTTAAAAAGAAGAAAGTAAAACTAAGATATGTTTTGCATTTCAATAAAAACCAAATATTTAGTCCTCCAAAACAATTGTTGCACAGATAAATGAAACTATCTTCTGGACCACACTGTCTGGTCAAAGAGAAAAAAAGTTCCTTCTTTCTGAAGATAAATTATGATAAACTGAGAATAAAATGGACGAGGTTCTGCTCTTGCTTCATGCCAGTGTAAATCCACCACCTTTTAATCATTATCCCTTCTTCGTGCTCCAGACAGCTGAGGGATCTGAAACTGTTTCCATCGATAGTTTCCCATGTCAAGCAACTCAGATCTCAGGCACTTGTGTGAGGACGAAGGTGACAACGAAGCATAATTAAAGCGGTTGCCGCCCCAAGCAGCTGTAGCTGTGTTACATGGTGGGGGCACTGTCTTAGCCTCTTCCTGACTCTTGTCCCTTCACACCTCAAGTTTTAGCCTGGTTTGTAAGCGGAACAGCCAGCTGAAATGGAGACCTACACAGTGACCACGGTGTCTGGCCAGTCTCACCCAGCAAGATGAACGTCATGGCCAGCTGCAGTTGCGCAGTGGTGATGCAGCCCAGCCCCATAAACTCCTTTATCATTTATGCAAAGCAGAGAAAATGACTTCCCTTTTGAAGGATAAGACATCTCCCTCCCACCCCTTCCTTCTAAACCCTCCATGCCTTTGGAAGTTCTTGCACTGGCCCCACAGCAGGCCATTTCTGTGCTACCTCACTGAGATTCCAGGCCACTGTCCTCCAAGCTGCTGAGGGCTTTGGTCTTAATCCGGAGCTTGTGAGGTAGGGCAGCACAGCTTCGGCCCTTCAAATGATCTTCTGAGGGGCAGGGCAGGCTGCATGGGGGTAGAGGAGAAGTTTTGGGCACTTGTTGCTCGTCATCTTCATCTGAGACAGTTGTGCTGCTTTCTTTGCTCACCTCGGCTGGACTGGGGGAAGGGCACAAGAAGCAGGCACTGCCTGACAAAGGCACGTGGAATGCATATTTGTCTGGGAGGTGGTTATTGAGGAATGGATAGCAAACGGTGGATCTGAAGGATGCGTCAAGCCTCTTTGGCTGTTGAAGGCCAGGCGTGTCCATGGGAGCTGGCTTTGGGTCACAGCCGAGGATGTTTCCAGATGGGCCAGAGGTTTTGCAGGAAAAGTCAGCTGGCTCCAGCACCTTCGGCACGAAACTTTTTGTTGTGAAGAAGCAGGACTCCCCAGGGAAGGGCTCCATCTCGAGGAGTGGGGACGCTGCTCTGTGCCCTCTGAAATAAACTCCCAAGAAGTCCTGGAGGGAGTGGCCCTGGTAGGTGCTGGTGTCTGGGCTGATGAGCCCAAAGCGCAGCTTCAGAGAGAGCAGCTCTGTCCTGAGGATGGCATTCTCCTCGCTGAGGGCAGCCAGCTGGCTCTCCATGGCGAAATCATTGAGGCGCCTCTTCTCCCGTGAGCGCTTGGCCGCCTCGTTGTTCTTGCGCCTCTTCTCCCAGTACATGTTGTCCTTCTTCTCATCCGGCATGAACTCCCGCTTGCGCCGGGAGGGACCGCTCGCCTTGCTGTGCAGGAGCTTGGCCTTGCTCTGCTGAAGCGCAAGCTCGCTGACGGTGCTCAGCGGTGCCATGAAGTTTTCCATGATTGCGAACACAGCCGGTGTTCTGCCGGAATGAGAACACAAAACCTGTAAGGGTGCTATTAATTAATAAATTAATGTAACCACGTGGTTGTTTTATCTCTGTGGCATTCGTAGCGTGAACACCCAGTGCAGCACTATACACACATGTGACCTGAGGACAGGGTCCCTCGGCTATTTCTGTTGTTTTGGAGCCACATTTTCAAAATACTATCGGCACATCAGTGCCCTCGCGTCTCAACAGTGCCTGCAAAGATCACCGCAGGCTACCCAAAAAACATGTGTGACTGAGCTGAATTTAAAAGGACATATTTTGCCGACTCAGTGAACAATCACAAACACTTTGCTTAACTAGCTTCAGTCAGGATAATAAAAATTGCTCTCACATACTAGTTATCTCCCACTAATCTCAAACTGCCTTACAAAGGAAATAAGACGCATTGCCTCTGTTTTACAGATAAGGAAGGCACAGGGAGAAGAACTGATTTACCTCAGTCACATACTTTAGCAGCTGAAGCAGAGTTACAAATCTACTGAATATATTCAGTCCCCGTTTTTCCCCCAAACCCCTGGTCCCACTCTGGAAAACCTGGATTTGATGAAGTCTATGATTCTGATAGATCTGTAAGAAAATGTAGGAGCTTGCAAGTACTTTCACTGCAGGTGCTGAGCAGCAGTATGGCACCAAGCGTTGGCACAGAAGTGTTTGTCAGAAGAGAATGACCATGGTAAGTTCCTGACTACTGGAAGAACCTAGCAGAGAAGACCAATGAAACAGTCCAAGTTGTGAAACGAATTAATAAGAGATCACGCTCCAGACATCCCCATCTAAGCTACAAGCTTCCTGTAACTGCGATCTTCCAGGAAAACCACAACAGCCCTCCTGTCTCTGGGCAGGCTGGGAGGGATTGTGCTGATCTAGTGTGAGTGTCTGGAAGCAGGCATCTGTATGTGGTCACCTCAGGCACCCTCCGTACTTCACAGAGACCTAGTGAGGGAGCTTAGCATGACATATATCTTACCCTGAAGTACTCACATTGGATCAGCCGAGCTCCCTGGTCTGTTTACTGATTTTAAGAAAGCCCAGAGTGATTAATTCTGATTTAGACCTTGCAGGCAACTTAGGTCTGGTGAGAGGGATCACATCTTGTGAGTGGAACTTAAGTTATGGGAAACTACTTTGTAGGGTCAATAGGAGACAGCTTGTTATGACCTCTGCAGGATGGGTAGAGAAGGAGCAGAGAAAGGATCCCACTCAGAAATGCTCCACTGACGGATGGCTTAGGGCCTAGTTCCCATCTAAGAGAAAGCTGGGCCAGAGGCACCAGCCAGCACTGAGCCTGGTAAACCATCAATATTACAGGATTACCCTAAAATGGTAAAGGGCAAAATTGTGTCAGTTTGATTAGCAAATAATGCACTGAAGTTTTGGTATTTGCCACATTTCAATCCCCACAGCCCTTGTGCAAGGCCCTTCATTTTAGCCTCATGACGAGGTGACCGTTGGGACCCACAAAGACCAACACACAAATAGTGGTCAGGATGCCCTCCGTGCTGTCTGGTGGGTTGCAGTGCACTTTCCTAGCACTGTAATGCACTCATGGTTCACCAACTAGTTAGAATAATAATAGTACCTGTCTATAGAATTGCACAGTGCTTTTCTGAGTCATGGGGACAACATCACCAAGGTTCCTGGCAGGGCTGGTCAGAGTGTTGGGGGGAGGAGGGCTGGATGACATTTTCAGCTGAAAACATTCCCCCTCTGCTCCCCAAGAAAAAAAGATGTTTCAGGCTGAAAACTGCATAAACTCAGAGGCAATAAAATCAACAAGACATCCAAAAGCCAATCATTACTCATTTTTTAGCCAGAAACATTCAGTCAAAGCATTTTTGTCTTTCAAACAGCTATTCAGGAATCAAATTAAATTAACATATTCAGAGCTACAAGTGAAATGAGAAGTCAAACTCCTTTAGAAAGCCTGAGCCATATACATCCATACAGTCAGATGCTGTGAGCTTGTGAAAATCTGGCATGTGACCTTTCTGAAAATCAACACAGCTGATAATCAGCATGACTAAAAGCCAACATTCTTGCTAAATCAATTTATTGCATGAATGACATGAATTGCTCTTTTCTTGGTGACTGATAACCATCTACAAGCAAAAGGGGAAGATATATTTCAAAATCATTCAGGACATCACTTTGGGCAGGTCCCTCTGTATGTCCCTCTGAACACAGAAGGGCACTAGTTCAGTGAAGGACATAGAGAAACAGAAATGATGAAGAACGATGCTTGGGCACTCCACTTGTTCTTTCACAGTAACATCAACACTAATCAAAAAAGCTCACACTTCTGTGGAAAAAAACCAAATTCTTAAACACTGTCCAGTTATAATTTGTGTCTAGAGGTTCTGAAAATTTCCAATGTTCTTCACTTTTGAAGTTCCATGCAAAAAATCACATTTGAATGGTCTAGTTTCCCAAGAGAGACTAGTGATTTCTTAAGAATCCAACTCATGAATCATATAAAGGACAACATTCTGGAAGCAAAGTACTCTGTTTTCTTACATAGCTCTTCCTCAAAATCAGATCCCTTTTAAAGGTATCTCAAGCTAGCACCCAACAAATGAGGCATAAAAGATTACTAGAGGATTTTGAAAATCAAACAATGTGAGAATGTATGCAAAGGAGTTCCATCATATACACAAAGAGTTATATACATATCGTACAGCAGAAATGTGAAGACTGAGCCTAAAAATGCTAATCTTCTGTAGAAGCTATTTGATTAAATATTCTGCTGCTTGCAGATAAAATATCAGCTATCTATTTTTACAGATTTAGAGACCTTCAGTATTGGCAGGTTGTCATCAGCTGTGATCTCTGCACAATGCAGACCTGTAAAACAGACAAATCCACATCTATTCACTATCTGAGTTTGCTCAGCATGACCGGAGTTTTGTTTTGGTTTAAATCAGGTCAAGTTCCATGAAAGTATTCTCCTTCACTGTGATTTTGTGATTTAATACATTTGGAATGTATTTATTCTAATTTAACCATAAGTCTTTGAGATCTCAAACAGTATGAAAAGTAACCCAAACAGTACAAGAGTAAAGACCAAAACAAAGAATGTCCTTTAGCATGAATGTGTTTGGGGTAATTCCTCCAGCTTTTGATCAAAATTGCTTCTGTTCTCAAAGCATCAAAGGGAGAATTTCAGTGAATGTACCTGTGGTTTCTGACAGCGTCAAGAGGCAGAAATATGCTATTGTTTCAGGGCTTAATCACTTACCAGGAATTTTTCAGGTTAGTATTTGACGTGACTTCTTTGTCAAATGAGTCAAAGATCAACAGGTGGCTTTTTCACCATGTAAACTCATCACCCGCATAGGGCAAAGTAGTTTGTTTTCTCCCTGTCCTTCTCTTGCTCCTGGTGCCTGTCATAAGAAGATCCCATAAGAAGTTTCAAGATTACCGTAACCAACATTCACTGTCCAATATAGCTGGGAAGCATGGGAAACAAAAGGGACCCAAAATAGGCATTTGTGAAACAGAACAAAAAAAGTAACAAAGAACCCGAACTCTTCCTTCCAGCAAACTCATTTCAGCACATTTGTTTAACTTTTCCCACATTTGTTCAATCCCTCACACTCTAATCCATTGTGCCAAGGTGGGAATTTCCTTCTGGCCCCACCTTAATGCTGCATGAATTGAGGCAGATGGAAGTGAAATAGTGAGAAGTGAGGGTTGAGGCCAGGAGAAGAGGCAGGAGTCACACCAGAGGGGAGGCACAGTTACACTTACTTGGAGGTGGGGAAGATTTGGAAGGAGGTTGGGTGTGAAGTGGGAGACAGAGGAAGTTCTTATCGGAGGCAGGATCTGGCCTTTTAAGGGCAAGGAATGAAGATTTAGCTGGGCGATTATGTGAAAGCATCAAGTTTTAGGCCACAGAGTCTAAGCTCTAGCTGTTATTTATATATGCAGCCCACAAAGTTGCACATATACCAACACTGTATTTGTCTTGGGAGTCTTCATGAGTGCAGACTCTAGCAATCAAGTGCACAAGGTGACACACAGTTTGTACTGATATTAATGGAAACATTAATATCAGTAACAGTGGTAGAACCATTTTGGTCAAGTGCATTATGCAATCAATATTTCCTAAGGTGCATTAGTATCTGTTGTTTCTGTGGCTATAAATGTAGAAGACAATTACTAATGTCTTGCCAGAACGTCAGCCATACTCTGCATTATCTGCATCCTGAACAGAAGAGAAAGCACCAAAAACATTGTAAAATGCTGGTGTTCATTCATTTTTTGCCTCTGATTTGCACTAAAACTGATAGTTCTGTTTAGACAGAGCATCTTTTCGAAGCCCTATTTCTCTAGAGATAACAGCCTTTGAATTTTTTCCAGTCTCTTACCTTTCTGAGTAGGCAGAAAACAAGCCACATTTTTATGTAAAGACTGTTAAATATATAAAGATAGGCAATAAAAACTATCCTTACCACTTCTACAATGTATCTGATCTGCTGTGAAGAGCTAAATGCGTAATGTCCTAGTTTAATGCTGATGCTAAACCTCTGTGGAAATGAGGACATGTTGTATTGAGGTTTTTCTACATGCACTCTATCTACCTGGTCGAAAGATCCTTATTTCTGGTAAAACTGCTTTCCTTCCACTAACAGAAGACCATCTTAGGGCTCAGGCTTCAGAGATTTGGTTCAAACCTATCTCCCTCTTTCTCTTATCTCCGCTCTGAGCACCAGATCAGAGTAGGCTGATGAATTGTACTTTCCAGCAGGTTGTACAAAGCCCTCCAGGAAAAACTTATATCTAACAGGAACTGATTCACTGCAGATCTGTGAGATGATATACATTTTTCTTTAATCAAAACACACTGCCTCATAAAACAGCTGGTGAATCTCACTTTTCTGTGATCGTAAATCAAGCCCTCAATCCTCAGATTATTCTTTTTCCCAAGGATGTAGTACAGTTAGAATAAATCCTGCAAAGGGCAATCAGAACAGCCATAGATTCAGAACACTTTCTGTAAACAGACGTGTTAACTCATTATTTCTTAAGAAAAAGAACATACGCTGGAATTATCAGGCAGTGGATTTCAAAGAAACAAAAAGAAGCACATCTTCATACGACATAAAATTAAAATTTGGAGTTTGCTGTCTCAGGATAATGTAGTCTTCAAAAATAAAAAGGGAATCACAAAAAATATTAGTCCAAAGATCAGGCTAGGTGGACCTTTAAGCTGACTCAGTCTAACCATTCTTATGTCCTAAAATACTGTGTGAATTGGACTATTAAATAAATTTCCAGCTGTATTGGGTTTGTGTGTCAAGGTTTTGGTAGTGGGGGGACTACAGGGATGGAAGCTGCTAGAGGTCCCCTGTGTCTGACACAGCCAATGCCAGCCAGCTCCAAGACGAACCCACAGCTGGCCAAGGCCAAGCCCATCAGCGATGGTGGTAGCACCTTGGGGATAATGTATTTAAGAAGGGGGGAAAAAACCCCTGCAAAATTTCAGCCAGAGAGAGGAGTGAGAATAAGTGAGAGAAACAGCTCTGCAGGCACCAATGTCAGTGCAGAAGGAAGCAGAGGAGGTGGTCCGGGTGCCAGAGCAGAGCAGCATCCCCTACAGCTGGTGATGAAGATCATGATGAGGCAAGCTGTCCACCTGCAGCCCGTGGAGGTTAACGGTGGAGCAGATGTCTACCTGTAGCCCATGGGGGAACCCACGCCAGAGCAGGTGGATGCCTGAAGGAGGCTGTGACCCCGTGGGAAGCCCACGGGCTCACGACAGGACCAGTGGCTCTGTGGAGAGAGGAGCTCATGCTGGAGCAGGTTTGCTGGCAGGACTTGTAGCTCTGAAGGGGACCCACGCTGGAGCAGTCTGCTCTTGAAGGACTGTACCCTGTGGGAGAAACTCACTTTGGAGCAGAGGAAGAGTGTGAGGATTCCTCCCCCTGAGGAGGAAGGAAAGGCAGAAATGTGCGATGAACTGACCGCAACCTCCATCCCCTGCCCTCCTGAGCTGCTGGGGGAGAGGAGGGATAGAAAATTGGGAGCAAAACAGACTGGGAAGAAGGGAGGGGTGGGGGGAAGATGTTTTTAAGACTTGGTTTTATTTCTCATAACTCTACTCTGATTTGATTGATAATAAATAAAACTCTTTTTACCTCAATTCAGGTCTGTTTTGCCCATGACGGTAATTGCTGAATCATCTCTCCCTGTCCTTATCTCGACCCAGGAGCCTTTCGTTACCCTTTCTCTCCCTCATCCAACTGAGGAGGGGGAGTGATAAGAGTGGCTTTGGTGGGCACCTGGTGTCCAGCTAGAGTCAACCCACCACACCAGCAGGTAGGTTACAGATGCTATAGAACTGAACCAATAGTCATGGGTTTTACCTTTTCTTTGGATTAGAAGAGGGGATGAAGTAGATTACATACAAAATTCAATCATTTCAATATGGTGAATATCTGTATTTTATTCTTCTCAATGTATTATATTTTAATGTATGAATCTAAATTTTACTACCTGTCAGTATGAACTTCCTAAGTCGCATACTTTTTCTTAAATCTTTGCATGTCTATTTATTTCCCCCTATTTATAACTCAAATTCATATTTACAACCACCAATAATATTTTTGACGTCGAAGTCTCATTTAAAAACAGACCTGAGAGGAATATTCTTAACTAAAATCACAAGAATGAAAATCCAAGCATAAATCTACATATATTTTAATTAAATAGGAAAAATCAATATAATATAGAAGTGCATAGGGTGACTTGTCATATCTTCTCTGTGTTACAGATCTATTTTCTTTACTCTGAAGTGAAAATGATTGATTTTCTGTGGTATCCCCATGACATAGAGTCATAGAATATCTCAAGTTGGAAAGGACCCATAAGGATCGTCGAGTCCAACTCCCTTCTCCTCACAGGACGACATAAAACTAAACCATATGATATGCACAGATTTCAGCACATACTGTATACTTGATTTTAAATATAACTTTGAATAAACAAAGGGAAGAAAGCTTCCAAATATTTTTCATAAACCACATAATTCTATTGTGAAATTAACTACCCTGCAGACAATTTTTGGATCAAACTTTGATTCCCAGCTTCCTTATCGCACCTATATATGTAAGAGCTAACCTATGGAAACATCACTGGAGTTCACCTACCTTAATTAATCTGGGAACAGAATTTAGGATTTAAGGAGTTTATATCAGCACAAAGTTTGAGCCAAGCTACCCTTGCTTTATGCTAATATAAAGGAGCTTGATAGCTGCCTATTTTTTCACTCTTAGATTATATCATCCTAAACTAAATCAGAACAGAGCCATTAATCTCAAGCCACTCTAGTACATCAGTACCCACAGGAGTTATTCAGAATTTACACTGATAAAATGAGATAATAAACAGGCCCCAGGGAGCACGGCATGATTTACAACAGAAACCTCTGAAAACCTCTACTAGGAACACTGCGCTGTACAAACACTGCGCTGCAAGCACCTTAGTAAACAAGTTTTGATCCTCACTGCTGCTTCTTCATCTTCGTAATAAGAAAAATAAAAAATCAGTAGTTTAGCAGTATCTTCTAATACTCTCTAAACCTACTGGCCTATTTAGGATAAAGGGACATCATTCCAATTACTCATATTCCTGAGTATTTCACATTCATATTACGTTTTGCATCTCAGTGGGAAATAGCGTGGTCTATTGATTAAAGCAGGCAGAAAAAGAGAAAACAGAGCAGACCCCAATAACCTGTATGCCTGAACTCCAGGAGATCTACTTCTGTAGTTGCTACTGCAGGAAGAATTGGTCTTGCTATAGAAGCTTTAAAATCAAATTCAAAGCAAAATTGACTCAGAAACAACTACAGTATGCCAAAGTCACAATTTTGCTGTGTTTCTATTTTGAAAACACACAAATGATTGCTGGCTCAGAGCACCAAATGTGACTGCAAGTCTGTCAGTGTATTGCAGTGCCTTTACAGACAGATTTTTAAAATCAAGAATTTTCACCATGGTGCCAGGTTTTCTAAAGTCTGGTTTCCACAGAAGCTTTGCACTCATTTGGGCACTTGTTTGAAAATCAGATTCCAAGACCCCATAAGGATTCTCTGGAGTGGATCACTTTTGAAACCCGGCCACAACCACAGATGCTGAACTCCTGAAAATCAAGCTTTTCTCTACAGATTCAGAGTCCTAAGAATATATCGAACTTTCTGGTCTACTAAAATTCTAGGCTCAGAGATGTTAAATCACTGTTTCTTGAGCTTAATCACAACCAGTTGTTTGTCAGGGTCTTGGTAGAATTAATTTTGTCTTTTGGTCTTGAGGTATGAGACTTCAAAACATGTGAACCTACACAAAATAACCAAACCACATGCAGCAGAACTTCTGGGTGTTACAGCTTGTAAGCTGCATAAGCCTTCCTTGATTCCTCGGTCCTTGTGGTCAAAGCCCAAACTGCTGAGGCTGCATTGCTCATGGTAACTAGCCTCAAAACCAGCTCAGGTATTACTCTATTTGGAATAAACCGACCTCTAAATTTTACTGTGGGTCTGCAATAGACTGTAAGACTGGAACTGTACTGCAAAACCCTTAAAACCCCTAAGTTGGTAATTATTCTTTGCAAGTGACAAGAGTTTTGCATTTCTTGGTCTGCAAATGCCTCAGTGCGTGCTGCTGGTGAATAATGAAGTCTTCATGGTGTTTGCTCCATTTTGCTTGCTTCTGCACCCAAGAAAGATGACCCCATCACACCGTGGCTCAGTGTAAGATACTTCTTTTTTTTTTTTTTTTCCTCTGGGAAAGGACCCTAGCGAAATCCTCTTTCTTCCTCTGCTTTATTTCATAGTTTAAAAGTCAAAAGTATTGACTTTTCAGCAGATTATGCTTGACAGAGATAGTTTAGTTGAATTCTGAAATACTGGAATTGGAAACTCAGGTGTTTCAGCTGAAAACACAAAACAATTAGGATCTTAGTATTTTCAGATAATTTTTGCTTATTTTTTTTAAACAACTAAAACTTACCTTGGAAAATCAACTATGTCTAAAAAACAGTCTGGATACTACTGAGTATTTTACACACATTTTTAATTGTCTTGTTCCTTCAGTTTCAGCACCTACTTGGTGGACCTTCCTCCAGGAACATATAAAGTATAAATAACTGCATTTCTTCACTGCACAACACAGGGTGGCACAGAAATATCTAAGCTATTTCATTCAGATGTAGTGATGCTGAGACAGACTGGAATTCCCCCAAGCTAACTAATGTCAATAAGCTCAATTTGGCAATGTTACCATGATCAGACTACATTTACTACTGAAGCTGGTTTACTGAGAGCATGGTTAAGCGCAATCATAGTGCACAGATTTGCAGGACCAGACCATACTGTATCAGATCTCTGTCATATCATTTATAGAAAAGCAGTAAATAACACATAAAACCATTATGCTACACAGAGTGTAGATGGCAGGTATGTTATTTCACGCATGTGGATATTTTAAGTGGGTGCTTTTGGTCTGCTGTGCTAACAGGAACCGACAAGGTGTGACTGCATCTACCTTGGTGTAACTCAGCAGCAAGTCTTTTCCAGTCACTAGATCCTCACTCACACTACTGATGGAAGAAGCAGAGAACTAGCCCAGGATCTCACACATCTGGCTCTGGTTGAACGAGCAGATGGATCCTTGCGCCCAGCATGCGCTGGCTGTACATGCAGCCCTGCATCCACTCTCCACCTCTCTCTGCCTACCCAGAGGGATGGAAGATTCCATCTGGTTCATACTGAATCTAACAAAAACTGCTGTCGCAATAGCTTTTTTAAAGTGAGGATCGATTCACAAAGATAAAGCTCATAATTATCTGAAGGTTACCCCAGATGTTACAGTGATGCCTCAACATGAACAAGTGAGAGGTGGTCTAGACCCAAAGGTAAGTCCCTTCCTCTCCGTAGCACAAGAATGTCATTGCAGGCTATGAAATAAATGTGATCTAAGCATGTATTTAAAATTAAGCAGAGGCTAAGAGCTTTTTCTGAGACAAGGCCAGAAGTGCTGTCTTAAGCACTGCTGCCATCGATGTTGACAAGTCAGTGGCTTTCTGTCTTGGAAATTAGAAGTCAAGAACAACCAGGAAAGAACTGAACACATTTCTAATCTTTCCTAGATGCAATTATCTGCGGTTAGTTGGTCTTGAGGGCACACAAAATCTCTATTTTAGAAACAGAGTGGAATCATTTGCAAATGACAAAAACTCCCGCTCTGTAGAAGCTGCAAAGAGACCACTGTCACAAAGTTCGTAACAAGACTTTAAGAAGAAAATCATAACAAATCCTGAACAAGGCAAGGACCTCCCCTCCATTGTCAAAATCCATTCCCCAGCAAACACCACTCATCAGGAAAGACAGCCTTCTCCTATGTCTGATATTCCCAATTCCTTTCTTCATCTTTTTACATATCTGTTTCAAAACATCCAACCCAAAATATTTTGTTCAGCCAGTAAAACTTCTAGGACCTGCTTCATTCCCCATTCTCATGCTCATTGTATGGTCACACCAGCAGTTGCAAATTATTCCTTATTTAGAAAACTGAATTAGGCCCTCATCTTATTGCTGAGCCATAGAGGCACACATACGTAGTAGAGTCCCACAGGGTTTTGCTAACCTAGAAGTGCTGTCATCCAGATTCCAGCCCTAAGAAATTATTTTGCTTTAAGTACAGAAGCTGAAGCCAAACTCTCCCACTCTTCCTCTCAGTCTTTTCCTGCTCCTAGCTCCAGCACAAACACTTCTAGAATGCAGGACTGATCATAGCATCCCATTTACAAAAGTTTTTGCAGAACCTAAATAAAACTCATCTCATTGCTTACCCTCCTGTTTCAGAATGAGAAACTGATGATCACAAAAAAGAAATCAATCACACTAATATGTATAGAAATATTTAGCAGATCAGGAGTGGATCATATCAAGGACCACCAATTTTTGCACATGGCGCCTTTCTCATAATCTTCTGGCAGGAAGACTCCCATCCTTGTGTTCTTTTGCTGAAGTCCCGGTCAGGGATCTGATATTCTCTAAAAGCTTTCCTTTTTCTTTTGAAAGGAAATAAGTCATTGCTACTGTCTTGAAGGCTGCCAGGCCTCTTCCACTCATATGCACGTGCAAAGGGCACTCACTGCAGAGCATGACCACATCTCTCATTCATTAATTAATATCAAGATTTTATGTCAGAGGTTTCCCTTTCACTCTGTTATCACAGGAAATAAATTAAACTTTTGAAGATTTTGCAAGGTAGAGTCATGCATCGGCCACTTCTGCCTGAGATTCTATAATACACAGAACTGGTGACAACCCACTTGTACTAAAGATGAAACTCCTCATTTCAGTCCCAAATCATTGAGTTTCTCTGTGCCCAAAGCAACAGGGTGCTTATCAGTGCTTTATCAGATTCAAAATACTTCTGCGTAACTAAAGTGAAACACTTATGTAAATTCACATAGTCCAGTCCTAGAAATAATTTTTCCAGATACAAACTGATAAGCACCCTGTTGCTGCAGATAAACACCCATGGGGCTGCAGTTTCCTTTTTAAATCATCAAAAAATAAGATAAGGCCCTAAATTAGGACTTGGGTTTTCTCTGAAACTACACTAGAATCAAATCTGGAGTGCCTCCACTAATGCTGTACAATTCATTCCAGATTTCTGCCAAAGGAGCAGAAATCAGCAGCCATACTATAATAGTCTTTACAAAAAGCAGGAAAAGACAATGAACTATCTCTTCCATCCCTTGAGTTATTCCTTGCTATATTAATATTCGCAGTACACTTTCACTGGATGGAAGCAGAGGGAATTTCTGCCCAAGACGCTTGACTGCACAAGAAAATAAAGACGCTCTTCTTTCTCAAAACACAAAGTCAAATTCTGCTGTAAACTACATCTTGTCTGCCTTTCTGCTGTTAATTGCATCTTATCTGACTTATTGCACAGGTTTGAAAAAGAAGGGAGCTGTGACCTTGGCACAGATTCCAGCTAGAGTAAACATGACATTACTCACCAAAGCATTTTCACCTGCCAGAACATTTAGGTGTGAGAGATCCCCAGGAGCACAGGACCAGTCCTTGACTCCCTGGAGACAGAAACTTAGGGGACACTCCACTCCCTCAGTTGCCGTGGCCACATTGACATGGTAGCACAGTAAGAGCACACATCAAACCAATACTACACAATAACCTTGCCAGGAAGCAGAGAACAACAGTGCAGCCAGGGGAAACTGAGACAAATCACAAGGAGTGAGAAAAGCTAAACAGCAAAAACTGGATTGTGCTCTAGAGGGTTGTGTTTCAGTGAAAAATTCAGGGCAGGAATTACAAGGATGAGGCCAGGTCCCTGGGTCATTTCTTGCAAGTGCACAGGAAAAAAATCCTGAAGCTTAATAAGACTTTCCTAATACCTGTTGTTTTCCTGAAAGCCTCTGCTAGCTGAAGTTACCTTATTAGGTGGGAGTCTCAGATTTTGATTAGAGAAAAATATGAATCTTGTGAATGCAGAGGGTAAAAACCGTAACATTGAGGACTCTCAAAAATAAGAAATAGAAAGTTTCCCTTCAGCAACAACAACAAAAACAAAATCACATTTTGATTTTACCAAACAACATCACTTGAATTTATCTTTTAAAAACATGCTGCAAAGAAGATATCTTTTAAAGTTAGAATTGGAATGTTTTCTTAAAATAGTTCATGATTTAGAGTCCCTTTATTAGAGGACTGCTGTTCTGAGACATCTTAATGGGTGCCTGAATTTAAAAAGGGGGTTTATTTAAATGAAGCCTGTTACATTTGGCAATCACAAATGTCAGAGTCTGGAGTCATTGGTCTTTTCTAAAATACTGCCTGAAGTCTGCAGATTATTCCACTCATGCTGGCATGGAAGTCATCCTACAGTTAATTATTGCAATAATTATTTCTCATAAACAGAGATTCTAGATATGGGATAATTGGCGTGTAGTACACTTATGAACTGCATTTTCCTTCTCCCAACAAATCTTTGAATGTCCCCAGGAAAATTAGCCTCTCATAAGCCACAGTACAGCAAAGTTCAAATTTAGAGCCATGGAAATTTTACCATATCTAGATATTTAAAAAATGTTAAGTCTTGTGTTCTGTATGATACAGCAAGGACATCTGTTACATGTAGAAACAGGAGGTTCCAACAGCCTCTCAGTGCTTGCTTCTTGGTCTGGAAGGACCTGAGACCATTCTCACTGGTTCTTTTAATCAACAGAATAGTTATTTACTGTCACACTCACTTTAAATCAAAACCAACACAGACTACTAATTATTTTCAATATTATACAGGGAAGGGCTTTAAAAACAATCACCTTGTTTAAACTGTCTACATCTCATATATAAAGTAGTTTTGGGGAACGGCTACTTGAATGTTTCAGCTACACTGACATGACAAGACCAGTGTCCCTCACTAAAAGCTTCATTCTTTCCCACCTCGCTAGAAAGAATGAAGCAAACTGGTATTTCACATTTTCTACTGCTCAGACCTCTAGACTCACAATATACTAGATTTTGCATGGGGAGGGGGTGCAAAATCTGCTCTCAGGCATCATCATTATCTTTTGGTAAGAGAAGCAAATCTGCTGCCCACATCTAAATTCTGCTATGTGTAGGTATTAGTTATACAGAGCAGAAGAAATGGGTTTTTATCTGGGAATGTAAAAAATATACAAAATTGTGTTGCTTTCTGAAGCTGTAGTTTTGATCTTGTTATACTCTTTGTATGACTCTTGTCCCTCTATTTATTTATATACCTGAATTACTTCTTCAGGTGCAAAGTGCAGCTCATGTTGGAATACCCTACAAGAGTTCTTTCCATGGCTGAATTGAACAGCTGCAAAACTATTTCTACAGGATCAAGAGAAAACATTTTGATTTTATCTCAAATTGTTTCAGGGTAGTTAACCATTTTCTCTTGCCATGAATTGATCAATTTCAATGTGAAAATGCCTTTTTGAAATTATATTTTGCTTGGTAAATTGGAAGTAGAAGATGTTTAGAAGCATTTTGAGTTTTCCGAAAAACAGCTTTTTTTTTTTTTTTTTTTTTTTTTTAGTTAAAATTATTTGCCAGTGTAACTCCTAGAAAAACAGGTTTAGGGTCACTAATATGTTGGGTTTTGAATGCAGTCTCTTGCAAAAAATTCACTCAGTTGTAATCTGTGAGGTCTAAAAATACCCAAGGGCTGATTTCCTTTCCTGTCTTTGTAGCTCTTAATACACTGTCAAACAATATGGATGTGCGTTACCATATACGTTATGTTAATTTAAATTTGCCTAAATTAATAGTATAACTTATGAACTGTTTGCTTCTGCTAGACCAATCTGCTGACTAAAATTTATAATGACAAAAAATACAACTTGAAAAGACAATTGAAAAAATCTTACTCAGATTCTCAAAAATAACCTGTGAAATTCAGCAGCAAAATATACAAAAACGTAAATGGCATGTGGCATTGTAGTGGTAACAATTTCAGGTTTCTATAATCTATTTTCTAAAACTATTTAGAGATGTGCATATGTAAACCACACTGAAAATTAATGAGCTCTCTAAATCTGGTGAGCTGAAAGTGTGAACTGTCTTATGACACAAGAAATCCCAGAGCTAAATGGGAATGAATGTGAGCTGGAGTACCAGGTACAGGGGTTGGGTGGCTGGGAAAACGAATAGCCATCGGAAGGTTTGGAGGCAATAGCATGAACTATTAAAGAAAAATAGAAAAAGTTAGAGCTGGTGCTTTTAAATTCTTTTGTAAATCTCATCAAAGTGCCATTCTAAATGCTTAAATCCAAGAAGGATTTGCAAATTTGACTTTTAAGGCAAAAAAATGCATCTTTTCATTTTTCGGCTAAGTAAGCACATGCCACTGGCATTGAAAGTCAATGAATGTGCGAGTTCCACCCACAGTCTTTATTTTTTTATCTAATGACATAACTTTTCAGAGATTTTCATTAAAAATCTTCAGAAATAGCTTTTTAGCATGTGTTTGATATTAGCTTATTGTTAATATGCGTCTGCTAACAATAACAAGATTCTGTAGCTGGAACTGCATTTTATGTTGCTTATATAAATAACCAAGTGATTATGAACAGCAGATTGAGGTTTGCAACATCCAGATAGATACACATCTCTGTCATATGAGACTTACTAGCTTTTTCAACAAATGTACACTGTTTCATTAACTTTCATTTTATATCTACAATCTTGACACTTAGGTAGAAGGGGAAATTTGATTAATTCCACAGAATTCAGGATGGCAGTTTCACTTTCTTTTACATATCAGCTATTCTCTCTAGATTTTTCTTTGTTGCATGTTACTTGCAATGACTATAAAGTATACGAAGAATATTGTGTTTAACATTAGACAAAGAGCAAAGAAAAAGCCATTGCTACCACATTGACCTGAAAGTTTGAATGTACCAGGATTTTTGTGTGGTAAGGGATGCGCAGCGTGCCTGGGGGAGTTGATCACTCCAAGGCAGAAGGACCTCTTTTCAAGAGTAATTCTCAAGGCCTATTGACAGCACATTCCCAATGCTCCTGCATTTTAATTAATGGTAACAACATTAACAAGAATCTGAGGGGATACTTTTGCCTGAAGGGGAGGAAATTCTGTATTTTGGAGTGCACTGAAAGCCAGTAGTAAAAGTGGCTTCAAGGCACAGCCTTTGGTTGTGTACTTACAGACCATGCAGCAGTGTTCAGCCCCGGCTGCACATTTCCGTGCCACTTTAAAGTGCTTCTAACACCAAAGACTGCCTCTGAAGTGGGGTTAGTGAATCCTCTAAGTTCATGACTGTGATGTTTATCACTCTCCTCAATTAATATAATTAAAATATTTAATGTTTTGTTTTCCTCACTGTAAGATTCATTGTTTTGCTGAAGCAAAATAAGGGCAGTGAACCATGAGCAGAAAAAGGGGGATTAAACACATCTTTTCTTCATATAAAAGTTTCATGATAGCTGTCAGCTTTAAAATTCAAAATGAGAACTATTTAATAACAAGCTTCAGAAATAACACATAATAATTTTACCCCTTCCTCCAGTTATAATAAATATATAGCGGCTGCCTTTGTATACATCCTGTGTGCCTTTGGAATAGTTTTCTCACTGTCTTTCCCTCAAACTTGCTACAGAAGGGGAAGTCTGAGAGGGAGAGAGGGAAATGACAACAACCCCTTCTCATCTTTGAAATTAGATGCAAAATGTTTTTCAAAGCAAGAGAGGAAAAGGCTTGTCCCCAGAACCTTTGTGAACTGAAGAAACCATGTTACAAGCTGAGCAATGATAGAAAGAAACACAGTCCTACATGGTATTAATAATTTTTTAACAGTTTTCAATGCTTGGATGATTTGTATTTTCTATCCTGGTTCTCAGTGCTTCTGATATTGTAAGGGACATAGTGAAGGGCTTAGACATCAATATCTTCCCCATACAGAGCAAGCAAAAGGAAAGCCAATTTTCTAATGTTATGTCTTTACACAGACTTTGACGTAAAGGATGATGTTTTCAGAAGAGGTTTGCATCTAGGGACTCCAACACTGTGAAAAAAATGACCAAAAGTATCACAGGAGAAATTTAGAAGAGGAGACAGAGAGATGGAAGGAAAAGATTTGAAGCACATACAGACTAGCTAGACCAAAACAGGTTGTGCTTTCAGTGCAACCTCACTAGCTTAGGAAATTCACAGCAGTTTGCCATGGTTCAAACATAAAGTTGAGCAAATGCTGATACTCTACAAGGACCTCCGTGACAGGAGTTGGTTTGGGCCTAGGCAATCCTTCTCTCTATACTAAGCCCTGGTATCACTAAGGCCAGCTCCCTTTCCCGGCCTTGTCATCTCCACAAGCGAAGCTTTGTGCAGAGACATGAAAAGGGCTCCATGCACCAAGAGGTGGGTCCTTCTGCCAGGGTGGGAGCTGCCAGCGGAAAGTCCTCTCCAAGGAAGCCACCTTTCTACTGTAGCTCCTCCACGGAGATGGTGCCGACCCCTCTCTTCAGGGCTTCAAATCCAGCACCTTACATTCACTATGCTATTATCGAGCTCTAAGGCTGTGCTGGCTGCCATAGGGACACCAGGTGATGCTCCAGAAACAACAAAAATCTGCCCAATGCAGGAAATTAATTCTTCCTTAGTCTCACAGCCAGGTATGTGCAAGTGTATGAACATTGGTGTTTCTGATGTGAAGAGGAGACTGAACCAAAATGAGCACATAGGAAAGAGCAGGCACCAAAAATATCCAACTTTGACAACTAGGCAAACGTAGTAGAAGCATACAACAAAATATACAGACCTCCATCACTCCCCCTGAGGTTGGAAAGCGAAATTAGGGAGGGAGATTCCAAGCATTGCAATATGTGAGTGTCTGTGCATCCATGTATGTAGGCATACAAGTGTCAGTGTGTTGGCAGGTGTGGCAGGGAGGAGTGCTGAATGTCAGAAGCTTAGAGAAAGAGATAAATTCAGGGATGGATGCAGGAAGAATAAAGTGTGTAGAGATAACATATAGGGGAGAGAGAGAGAAAGGACGGAGGAAAAAGAAAAAAAGAAAAAAGGGAAAGAGAAATTAAAAAAGGAGAAATGAAAAAGATGAGAAAATTCTGAAAAGAGGTGAGAAAGGATAAAAAAAAGGAAAAAATGAAAAAAAAAAAAAAAAAGATAAAAAAAGAAAAAAGCCCACAATTTTCACTCTGAAAGACACCTACTTTTCAAGAAAGGTATCAGGAGTCTAGGGACAAGCAAAGAAATGGTTTTCTGGTAGGGTATTGCTGCCTTCTTTGTCCCCACAACACCTGAAGAAGTTGCAACGCCGTGAACTCCCTCTCACCAACCTGGCCAGGACTTACCTTGCGGATCAGACGCGACACCCAGAGTCATTCAGCATCGGCTCCTCACCCGAGAGCCACCCAGGCAGAGCAAGGGGGGGACGGCGAGCTCCTCTTCTGTTGAATGCTGCCTCACCGCACGCCCACTTGTGACAGCCCTGCACTGAGAGACATGTCAGTGGGTCAGTGAAGATTCTCTTTCGGCTTTTTTAAAATTTTGGTTTGCTTTTTTGCATAACCAGGTCCCAGGAAAGCTGAAGTCATGTCGTGATTACGTAAGAGGAGGTGACACAGGGTGGCAGAGCAGGCGGCATCACCGAGAAGGGGGGGTGTGTGTGTGTGGGGGGGGGGGGGGTGGTGTCAGGTGGCTCCCGCCAGCAACACAGCTGCTTTCGAGCTTCCCGTTAGCATTTAACACCGAAAAAAACGAGTCAGCCCCGGAGGTGGCAGCGAGGGGGGTGGCCTCCCCCTTGAGCTTGAAGTTTAAAAAGCAGTTGTAGATGTTGAGTCAACCAGCGAACCAGGCGAGGAGTGCAGAGTCCTGTGGCCAGCAGAGCGGAAGGAGGCGGGAGCGGTGGCCTGAGGCAGAGAGGGTGGCCCGCGGCAGCTCCAAGGGGTGGTGGGCACCAGTGGGACGCGGTGAGGAGGACTCGATGGATACTGCCGGATAAATCTTGCTTTAAATAAGAGTCAAGGCAAGTCAGTATGGCACAAATAAATAGGGAGATTCAGGGCTGCTCTCCCCCTGCCTCAAAGCACCCCCGGCAGAGCCCTTCTCCCTGCCAGGCCCCCACACCCAGGAGCTGCCTGACCCCACTGCTTTGCCCCTTCCTCACCCTCTCCCAACTCCAAGGTTTGATCGCCCAGCCTGCAGCAACAAGGAGCCCTGGAGAAGGGGCTCTCCTCAGCTCCCGTCCTGCCTGCCCGCGGGGACGCGGATGCTGCTCACCCCGCTGCCTTAGGTCTCCAGGGCTCTTGGGGCGCTGAGGCTCCATGGAGGCCTTGGTAAGGCATCTTCCCTCAGGGGAGACATGTTTGATGTCCTGCTGCAGCTGGCTCCTCAGGAGCCGGGGAGAACAATCACCACTGAACCTGGCAACCCAGCTGCCTGGGCCCATCTTGTTGCTTTCTGTCAGCAGTCACAGGCAGGTTTTTCCCTTAAATCCCCCGAGGCTGATAAATGAGCTGTGCCAGGGCCTCCTGCTCACCCTGTGGGCTGCACCCAGCAGTTGCCTGTCCCCTCCGCCTGCCCTGGGGGCTCTCGCTTTCACATACCTCACCTTAAGGTATGTGAAAGGTTTTAACAGAGCACTGTCAGAGCATACTGGAGTATTTCTGGGGCTCTTCCCTCACATGAGATCAAGTTTGCAGGACACAAAGGCAGCAGCTGAGGAGGTGCCAGGGTCGGCGGGCCTGGCAGGGCTGAAGGCGGCCCTGCTCCCTGCGTGGGCAGGCTCAGGGGTGGCAGTGGGGCTCAACAGCGAACACTCTCAGGGGACAGGCTTCCATCGTGAGGGGAAGGTGGAGCCATTATTGTGATACTGGTGCCTCTTGTGCCTCATCCGTGATGTGGGAGATGTCGCAATACTTACGTGCCGTGTAAAAGCCTCTAAAAGCTGACCTGTAGGGCCTAGAAATTGTTACCCCTCCAAATGCTGGGGCAACTTGCTAAGTTTTGTGAAGGAACTCTAAAATCCTTGTGGAGAATACAAGGAAAAAATGTGATCTGAGAGTAGCAGTCGGTGTGTCAGACCTGCAGTTGTGGGTGATGGTGGAGACTTGCTCTTTCACGTGGCATGTGGCATTGATTCCTTATCTCCCTCCATATCTCTCGACACCGTTGTTTTCAGATGTATTTCATTATTGATGGGTGAAGTACTAGCACACAACAAATCACTGTGCTGAAGACAGCCACAGTTAATTAATTGATTATTATCAATTAAATTCTACCTCTGAATTCTTCAACATAGAGGATTACAATATCCTTCACTGATGTTTCTGCTACTGTTTTGAGCTGGTGCTATAGCCTGTGCTCCACAGCTTGCAAGAGGTTTGCTCATGGGTGGTAGTTTAGAATGAACCAGTTTCTTCCCTTGCAGAGGAGATCCAGGTATGAAGCAGGCCATAGTTTGCTTTGGATTAGGACTCACCCTGCAAAGTGTACCACAAAGATGATGTAGATGATGGGTGCAGGTCTGAGACTTCAGGCAAATCAGTGGTATCTCTCTATAGACTGAAATTCCAGATCAATAAAGTGAGGATAATCATTGTTTAGATGGCAGATTTTATGGTGCACATACGGTACATGCTGCATCTGCCTTGGCAGCGCTAGGATCTTACTTGTGCTTTTGTGTTCTACTGTAATACAGTGATGAAACTGTTGATACGGGTGTAAAACTTGCCATGCATATCCCGAGGACAGAATAACAAGGAACAAGCTCTTCTGAGGAGTTAGTGTAGTCCAGAAAAGCAGAAATCACCTTTGTGGTCCACTGCCCCATTACCTGTTTGTAAATGTGTCAGGACCCTGTGCCACCTGGTGGACACCAAAGAGGAAACACTGATCTGCATTCGAGTAAAATAATGTTTGCTGAAAGCCCAAGTACTGCCCTGGGTCCCAGGTGTCCAACCCAGCCCGCTCTGATCCTTTGAGACAGAGTGTAAGAGCAGTGAGGGCTGAACCTTCCAGCTGGAAGTGTATAAATGGGATTGGAGACATGCTGGTATGAAGTTTTCAAAGTAGCAGTGTGGAAAAGGTAGCCCTGTATGCCATCAGGGTGAACTGTTTTGTAGTAAAAATTAATGTGCATCTTCCCAGGCAAATATTCCTGGCTGTATATGCAAGTCTGTGCTGCTCACCAGCACTCACTTGCAGTGCACAGAGCCTTAGCTACCAAAGTCGTCCAAGTCCAGGAAGGGACAGGAGTCTTCTTAGAACTCCTGTGTTTTATGACTGGGTTTGAACCCAGTTTCAGGGCAAGTTTTCATTCCTTCCAGTTTCATTCATAGCAGTGAGTGCTAGCTTTTAAAGAATCTTTCTTTTCAATCAAATGAAGTTAAAATTGCCAGGGTATAGCTTGTTTGTCTTTTTAACCAATGTGAATTACAATTTGCAAAAGCATTGAGGGGAACAAGAGACCTACGTCTTAGTCTTCCAGGTAACATATTTCAAAGTTTCTCTGGGTGTTTAGCCATATTTTATTTTTAAACTTGTTTTTCTTGAGTATTCAGCAGTAAAATTTCAGCCTGAGGGATGCAGACATTGTATATCTGAACTGACTCCATAAAGTTGGCTTAAATATGTGTTTTTGTTGTTTTGTTTTGTTATTTTAACTGGTTCTAACAGTATTAGTGTGAGCAAGGGAGAGAGAAAATCCTTCTTCCCAGGACAGTGGACCTGGGAATGGGCTGATCTGTAGAGGTCACTCTTCTCCCTTACTGTTCCCAGAAGTGGGAATTGGGACACTACTGATTTCATTTAACTTTAGATATGCTGGGTCCAGCTCGGAGGCCCCCCGACAGCAGAAGGACACGAAGCTGCTCGAGCAGGGCCAGAGGAGGCCACGAAGATTCTGGGGGGGCTGGAGCAGCTCCCCTGGGAGGCCGGGCTGAGAGAGTTGGGGGGGTTCAGCCTGGAGAAGAGAAGGCTCCAGGGAGCCCTTCGAGCGGCCTCCCAGGGCTTAAAGGGGGGACAGGAGAGGTGGGGAGGGACTCTGGATCAGGGGGGTGGGGGTAGGACAAGGGGTAATGGGAACAAGGTCAGGTTGGATGGGGGCTTTGAGCAACCTGGTCTAGGGGAAGTTGTCCCTGCTTGTAGCAGGGTGGGGTGGGACTGGATGGGCTTTAAGGTCCCTTCCAACCCAAACCATTCTGTGATTCTATGACTTTGTAGGGTGTGAGTGATCTGATTTATTTTATATTATTGTCTTGAGAAGAAAAAAAATACATAATAACATCTTTCTCTGCATTGGGCATAAAGGCAGTGAAAGGTGAGTAGTCTGGATGAGAGCTGCAGTGCTTCCAGACCCATCTGTGTTTCTGCTGTAAGCCTAGAGCTGGGAGTGCTAGTTAGAAACAGCATAAAACCTTTTGTGTGCGGGCTGTTGTGGAGATGAGGCCCCTCCGATTGCTCCAGAACAGGAAAATAAACCCAGAACTCTTAGCGTTTGTGAGGAAGTAATTTGTAGGGTCTGAAGATGCAGACCATTACTGTATCCATTACTATTCTGTTATCACTCACAAAACTCTTTTTTGCCCAGACCCTCTAAATTGTGATCAACAGTAACATAGCACGCTTTGAGTGCTTATATTCTGTGAGAAAAGCATGAATCTGATCACAGGAGATCAGTGGTCACCTCCCATTCTTTTTTTTTTTTTTTTTTTTTTGCAACAACACACCAACGTTGCCCCACTTCATTAGCAGTACATATCAGCCGCACACATTCAGCCCAAGCATGAACCAGTGTAGGTGCTGAGTGCTCCCTCGCGCTCTGCTGTATATGTAACATATATCACGTCACTTCTTTTGAACATAACTATTGCAGATGAATTTTACTGTGCAGTTCCCAAAGCAACACCCCATTCACAAGCTAGTTTTCCTGAAATAGCCTCTGTCATGGGAATGCGGTGCCTCCCCATCTCTGTTCTCGTCTGCAGGCTGGGTTCCCCAGCAGACTTCGTTCTTCATTGTGTGATGTGATGTGGTGTGGTGGTTCGGCCAGAAAACACCACAGGGACAGGGCTTCCAGCCCACTGGGGAGCTGTGCCAAAAGGGGAACAAGGGCATGAGGCATCTGCACCAGCACTTATTAATGAGCAATGGCCACTGGATGTGGATGCAGTTCAAAGCAGAGTAGAACTGAAAATTAATACTTCAGTCAGGCTTGACAGTCCAAACAATATTAATTTTAACCATGCTGAGAATAAAATATTTTGCTTCATTTTTTCCACTGGGAAATAATGTTATGTTGGGTTGATTTTTTTTTTTTTGTCTGGCAAGATAGAAATTTTCCCTCAGAAAATGCTGGTTTTGCAAGAACTGTTTTTTAATTAGATTCTGACATAAAGATCTTTACTATCTCTAGAAGTTAGAGTCAAAATGCTACATGTTTAAAGTGGATTGTTAGTTATGAAAAGAGATAGGGGAAAAAAGCATTTTTAAGGATATGCATAGTGAAGAGGGTTCTAAAAGCAGGCAGCGTTTCTCTAGCTGATTGCCTACATTTCAGATCTTCAGAGATAGGGTAATCTCATCCAACGGCTCCCCTGTTGTAGTCTGTTGTACACTGTGAGCATGAAAAGAGCTGTGTGAAATGTTTTGTTCAATTCATGTTTTCCACAGAAATGTGTGTTTTCATCAAGTAGAAGTTTTCCATAGCAAATATCAATTTTCAATTAAAACTGAATTTTCATAATAGAAGTTTGGAAACTCTTTTTTCTTCTCCCTCTCCCCAGTGGTTTTCAGCTTGGACAATCAAAACATTGCAGCCAAAAGATCCTCAAATAGTTTTTACTTTTTAGACATGTAGTTTTAAGAATGTCTCTAAAGGTTATGAAGAAAAGCTGCTCAAAAAAGCCAAAACCTTTTTCTGTTTTTTGTTGTCAAAATTATTGCCAGGAACAGAAAATTTATAAACAGCTCTAAATACATAGTCATGGGACCGCCAGACTTTTTGCTGCAAGGACATCTGCCCAGCTTCCCTGGGGGCTCTTTTGTGGTGCTCAGACATGCAGTCCCTGTTTCTCTTACTAACTCAAGGTAGAGCTGAGCACACTTACAGCTGTTATCAGAATAGCAGGAAAGCTGCAAATGTCACGTCAAGTCTCACCTTTCCTGGTGAGATGCTGTATCTGAACCTCATCTTCAAAACCTCACCTCACCCATGTACCCACATGAGCAACCACAGAGTGTTCCTCCTTTGCACTCAAGACTGTGTGCATACTTCCCTTTGGGCTTCTTTGCACTCTTCCCCTGAACCCCAGCAAACAAATCACTGCTCTGCCACCACCTTTATCCCAGCTGAGCTGGGATTTACCTGTACAGACATTTAACTGACTTCAAGAGGAATTACTTGCATGCTGGCAGCAGAGAAGGAGAGGGAGTAGAAAGTGCCACAGCAGCATTTTTAGAGGGATAGCTGCCTTCAGTGGTCATTCACCCCAGCTACCAAGAAGAATAGACCCTGTCTACAGGTCTTCATACTGTTCTGCTAATTGCTGCAGGGGCTAAATAATGAGACACTACGCAGTTTAAGCCTAAGTAAAGTAAAAACCTTCGTATATGAGCAAGCTCTGGAACTTGCTGCCACATGAGAGGAAAAAAAACTCAGCCAGAACTGCCTAAGTATGGATGGTGATTTGGATTTGGACTGCAAGGATGGTAACACTTATCTGGATTTTCACTACTCTGGTCTTGGATGTTTTGGGAATTGGGATGGATTTTGCTTCTAACCCTGCATTCCCGCACATTCAAAGATTTTGGCAGGACTCATCCCTGGGAAGTAGTTGGCCTGAGGGTCTGGAAAGCTCCTTGGTCCCTTCTGTCATGCCTGAGCCATTGTTTAAGAGTTGGCAGCAGCTTCTGGTATTAAAACACTGTGACATCTGAAGTGCCAGCGCTGTCACTCTGGGGCCAGGGTGTGCCAGCATTTACCATTTCGTTGCTAGGCTAAAGGCTGATGCTATTCAAACCACTCAGGATGAAATGGGGGCAGCACAAGAGGCATGTGGTTTTCTGACTGCAGCAGGCACCTCTTGGAGTGAGGCAGAGCAGAGGGAGGATTTTTCACTGGATTATTCATACCCGCAGGACACCCAAAGAGTCCCCTTTGCCATTTCCCAGCAGAGAGGATTTTGTGGGCTTGGTGAGACAAGAATGAAGGTGCTGCAGGAGACTTGCAAACTACAGGTAGAGGGACTGAAGCCGCTTCACATGGGGGCCACGTGTCAAACCCAAGCATAACCAGAAAGATTGTGCTCTTCTTATTCTCTTAGGAGGAAACTCTTCTTCCACCCTCCCTGTACCTGTCCTCACCTTCTTGGCTTTCACAGACACAGACCACACTTTCTATTCAACAGAAATTAACTCATTACATTATATTCCGGCAATGACCTGAGGCTGAACTGGGAACCTACTCCTTTCATGTACAGATGTCTACTGAGAGAGACACATTCTCAAAAACTTACGTAAGGGTAGATGTTTAAAGGAACAGATACTTTAAGATCCTCTTGATGAGGGAGCTGAGGTCTGAAGTTTCATTTATGGTTCTGCAATTCTTCCCTTGAAGTCAAAGCATGGACTGATAGCATCCCATCTAAATAAATTAGCATCTCTGTGCCATTACCAGAGTTTGTACATGTGTGTGCTCACGTTGGTATGGGGCAGGATTTTCATTGCACGCTTTATGGCTAGCAAAAATGAGAACCATCAGAACTGTTACATGGAGAATAATCAAAGATCCTAGGCAAGGAAGTTTGATGATAAACATCCAAACGTCAGTATTGGTGACAGTTCTTACTAGGGGAAAATTAACACAGGCATTCATTGTAGTAGCTCTACGTATGTGGGATAACAGCCCTTCAAAACTGTACAAATGAGACTGAACAAGAATGGGGCAAGGAAGAAAACTCAGACAGAGGAAACAGTTATTCAAGGTCACATACCAATACTAAGAAAACTGTGGAGTAAACCAGTCTTTGACTTCCTTTCCTGCCTAATAGCAAAGGCTAGATTTTGAAAGGAAGCCAACTGCCAAAATGAAATTCGTAACTTTTTGTTCATGACAAACAAAACGTGTGAGTGTGGGTGCAGAGCTGTTCTGCAAACCTTTTCCCTATGTTTGTGGCTGAGAGAGTTGCTGTTCTGAAAACTGGCCCCATCTGTGTAGGACGTAATGTACAAAAAGCTGGCCCGGAGCGCTTCCAGTGAGACAACTATATGGGAGAAAGGATGATACTGTGGTTAAGATATAAACTTGGCATGTAGTAATTTCAATGCGTTATGTGATCTATATTAAGTAAGTTAGTCTCTGTTTGATTTAGTTCTCATCTTACTATTGTTTGATCTACCCAATTTCCCAGAATCTCTGCCTGTTGTATTGTGTATTTAGATTCATAAAACTGCAATAAAAATAAACCTGAGAAGCGTATAGACAGTAAGTATACTTGTTCTGTTCCCTGAGAAATATGACTCCTGTAGCCCTGTGTTCAGGCATGCACACAATACAGTACTGGAGTCTATAAAGGAAGAATCTGAGTGGATAAGAGGATTTTTTTATGGTTACTTTGTGGATTTTTAAATTAAAATATTATGAATAGTATTTTCAATCAGTGATATCTCCCCATCGATCACTTAAATCTTTCCTGCACTTCTCATTTGAATCGCCTATTGAAATTCTTGATTATTTTTCTATGTTGCTGGGATGTTAGTGCTACAACACAGGGGCCAAATTCTGCTTCCACTTGCAGCAAAAAAGCATTTAAATTTGCTCGAGATTTTGAGCTAGCTGGAAAGTGGGGACTTGAACCTGGAGGTCTGACTGCTCTCTCAGACAGGGCTGTAGCACAGTGGGTGACTGCATGAATATCCCCGACGTGTGTTCACAAGTACGTGCCAGCATTTGTCCACTTCTGAACTAGGATATATCATTTAGCACTTCTTTTAAGTGCTAAGCAGCTGACTTTACCCACTTGTATATTTTATTGCTACATCAACAGTAATTGTATTTGAAATATGCTGCCTCATTCTTTGCAGTATATCAGTAAAATAAACAGGAAACAGACTTTTTATTAATTCCATTGGGGCAGTTTATTAATCAGTTCATGCAGCTCAATAAAGTAAACATGGTTTTAAAAAATGAATAAGTTGGGAAGGGTACAAGTGTATGTATGGAAACAAATAGGTCTTCCCATAAAAATTAAATCGCAGGCATTAGGGAGATCCCAGGTGTTCTCATCCACTGTAGTTATGGGGTTGAAAGGACTAGGAGGTTTCCCCTTTGGGTAGATAATAACTAGTGTATGAACAGTGCAAACAAAAGTACAGCCTTTGCTACTGTGTGCATGAAAACACAGAGCTGCTCACAAGTGTCCTTGTGTTTATGTGTACACGCAAAACATTATCTACACATGCCAGGGCATAGTTTGTGTACATGCACAAAGTGCCACAGAGATGTTATTCTGCAGTTTGAAGGGTCAAAAACAAAATGCAGAAAGGAAAAATGAAGATGAGAATTGCTCTGGCTGTAAGTCATATTGTCCTCTGGAAACTGTTCAAAAGGAACATTTACATTCTCCTTCCGTTGATTTGGTGAGAAGAATGACCTCCATAAATTCCCATCACTTAATTCCCTCTTCATTTGAACTCTACCTATGAAATCTATTTTCCCTTACATAGGTGTTCTAGAGTCTGCAACTGTGCTAAGGCGTCCTGATCCCAGGGACAGAGGGAGAACTATAGAAGCTTGTCCTTCTCCTCCATCAGTGTGAGCTCCCATTTCCATCTTGTCAAGCTGGCTTTCTCTATCCTCTTCTGGGTTCTGACCCCTCTGTAGACAAGGGCAAAAGAGGTTGGGTATGGGAAGCAAATGAGGGTCCTTTGAGGAGCATGACCCTTGCTTGATATACTGCCAGTATACAGAGACGCAAGGTCAAAAATCCCTAAATCATAGCGAAAAGGGCAGGAGCTCTTGATTAGGTGAAGCTACAATCAAGTAGGGTGTGCTGGGTTTCTGGGGGGGGTTTTTGGTAGCGTGGGAGGGACCTACAGGGGTGGCCCCTGTGAGAAGCTTCTTGAAGCTCCCCGGGCTCCAGGTCAGACCCACCTCTGGCCAAGGCCGAGCCAATTAGCGACGGTGGCTGCGCCTCTGCCAGGACATATTTAACCAGAGGAACCTGAGAGGGGTTTGGGACTTGTGAGGAAGAGGTACGAGAAGGAAACCTACGTGAACACACACGGCTGCACTTAAAGGAAGCCCAGACTCTGAGGGAAGAAGCAGCCCCCACCGCTGTAGTTCAGCGCTGGGAGGATTGCAGCACACCGGGGGACACACGCCAGGGCAGCAGGGGAACGGCTGCAGCCCCTGGGAAGGACTAATGCTGGAGGAGGGACTGTCTCCAGTGAGAGGGGAGCCCCGTGGAGCAGGGGAGGGATGTGTGGTGTTCACCCCTCGTCCCGAGAAGGAAGGAGAGCGGTGAGCTGGCTGTAACCCCCATCCCCTGCCCCCTGCGCTGCTGGGGGAGGAGGGAGAGAGATGGGGAGCAGAGCTGAGCCCGGGGAGAAGGGAGGGCTGGGGGAAGCTGGTTTTAGATGTAGCGGCACTTCTCACTGTCCCACCTTGTCTGTTAAGTGTTGGTTTTGTTACAGTTTTAATTAAAGGGATGTTCTTTTTCATCCCCTAATGAGTCTGTCTTTTGCCCGTGACAGTGAGCTCCCTTCCCTGTCCTTACCTGGGTTCCTGATCCTTTTTGCTTCGTTTTCTCCTTCCCATTCCTGAAAGGGGAAGGGGTGGGTGAATGGCTGTGTGGTGCTCAGTCGCCCTCTGGGCTCAAACCACGACATATAGTAATTGATCTAGAAAACCTAATTCAGAAAACCTAGAGGAAAGATTTTTGTTCATTTATAAAGTCACGTTAATGGAGAAAAACCAGACTATTTTACATTAAATGGAGGATTAAAAATGACAAAGTGGAATTTAGTATCACCTTTAAAATATGGTTCCTATAGTTTATACTTGCCTCAGAATATAATCTGAAATTTTCACTGTGCCAGTGTCTTAACTGCCCTTTGCTAAATTCCTATCCCTCTGTGAGAGTAGATTGTTCTGATTTTTTTCCTTACCTTCCACTTTCTGTATCTGAGCTCATATAATTATTTCTGGTACTACTTAGTAACCTCTCTGATCCTTCTCCACCTTTGCTATATCTTTGTAGCTCCTCCCAGTGTAAGTTTATTTGTGATTTTTCCAAAAATGTCAAAGCACCACCAGAGGCGTTAAAACAGACTGCCCTAAATATCAAATCTTAGGCTTCTGTACAATTTCTTTTTCTTGATGACTTTCCTGCTTTACATTTGGGAAAACGGATGCTGGACTAGATGAACTGCTAGCATGATTCAGTATCTGCCTTCCTGTGTCTGTTTTTGAATCCGTTTATGGTCCATAAAACACTTTTTCCATCCTTGTTTCTCTTCATATCAGTTGAAGCACAAACACACAAAACATACCACTTTCACCTTTTCCACTGATTGTATGATATGTTTCATCTTTTATTAATCATTGCATTTTTTTTCCATATCAGCACTTTTCTTTTGCTTTGTTAAAGTGTTTTAATATCTTCTAGTTAAATTTTCTATTAAAATGGCTGGAGCAAGACAATATATTTTGTGATTCACTTATTTATTGCCACAAAGATCTTGAGTTCTGTTTTGAAGGTATGGCTTGTATAGGTGCAAAAAAGATCACTTTATCTCTTTCACCATAACATCAGTGTAATATGGGCACCTGCACAGACGTGGGAGTAATGTCCTGGCTTATGAAGCCTTTAAACAATGTAGTTGTATACACATTTGGAAGCATGCTGGTGAAAATTGTAGCATAATCAAACAGTTGTGCTGGTGCAAATATTAGTCTTAAACATGGTGTCAGAGTTGATGAAGGACCAAGTTTGTGATCCTTGCTTTAAGCCATTATTTAAGCCAGTTCGCTTATTAATCTTTCCTGTTAGAGGAGAAAGCAACAATGCTGCTTCCCAGTCTGGAAATCAGAGCCGGCCCTTGCTAGCATTTCTCACATAGGTACTTGCTGTGCTTCTTACCTGCAAATAAAATCATTACTTTCTGTAAGATTTGCTACAGTAGAACCTACTGTGTTAAAACTGCAAAGGAATAGGGCGTTGCCATGTAACAATGAGGCAACTTCACAAAGGATTAGGTTAACTGTGTCTTTCTGGAAAGCACTGCTCTGGGGAACAAAAATTGCCAAGAAATAGATAAGAGGCAGAGATGGGTGTCCACATACTTCTCCATGCCTACACAGGATTTCCTATTTACTTTAGGTCCAGGGCTCTCGACTGTTTGTCATTCTAGTCTATTTCCCAAAATTCACTGACGCGTGGGCAAAATCAGCTTCTTAAGTTTGTCCAGGATGACATGGTACACTGATGCTGTAGGTCTGGGGAGGGAGCTGGTTCTCCATCGCCTGTTACACCACATCCCTATTTGCATCATGCCAAAGGATGTGGCAACTGCTGCATCTCTGACATGACCGTGCTTTACACCCACATCATACTCATTTGCCTCAGGAGTAAATGACTTGATATGGATGGAAATTTTCCTACAGAAGAGTTTTCCATCTCAAAATGCTGATTAGACTGAATTGAAGTGTTCCGTGGAAAGGTTTTGATTCCGTCAAAGCTTTCGGTGGAAACAAAGCAAGCCTTGACCAGGATGACTGATGGGTGCGCCTGCCTCGAATCCTGCCAGCTCACCCATCTGCCTCCATGTCCCAGGACTTTCTGGCTCCGTGGCTGCAAGATTTCCCAGTTGACTGGCTCACGGAGGCCAGGACACCAGTTAGGTACCAGCTTTCGCAGCTCTCTCCCTTCATGGGGGCAGCTCTATGACCGTACACTCTCTGACTCCCAGAGTCGGATGTTTTGTGTTTAAAGTCTCTTTTGATTCCTTTGTCATGATTTTTTTATCCCACTGAACTTGTCCGTGTTTTATTTTGCCATTCAATTCAGAGTTATTGTTACAGTTGTCAGTAGTGCATGTTTTATGCAACAGAAAGTGGTGTCCATTTTTCTGTGTTGGTAACATGATTTCCAGCTCCAGGAACAAGCTCTGAAAATAAAGCAGGGGGAGGCAGTTTATTTCCTCATTTTACCCTGCCACCTCACAGCTGCCACCTACAATATATCCCCTAATGCTTTGGACCCTTCAGTCCTTCCTGCATAACCCCACTCCATGCTTCTGCTCTGTTGCCACTGGAAGTTCAGACGTGCACAGGGAATTTGGTGCTTCTCAACCTCAGGGGGGGAAATATTTGGACTTTACCACGGTGCTGAGAAGTCTTCCCAAGAGATGGGCTGAGCTTCTGTGCATTAGTCAAATGCGAGCCCCAGAGAGAAGAACAAAGAATTTGCCATTCTGTGGCCTGTGCATAACCGGTGAGGAGGGCAAGGTGCTGACTCCTGCCAGCTTCTGAGTGGAGGCAGCTGCCCACACTGTGTTTGGCCAGTGTTCTTAACCTGCCTCGTTCGCTCCTCTTTGCCGTGGGCCATCTGCCACCTCCTGATGGCAGGATGCAGGTCCTGAGCAGAGCAGTGAAGAGCAGCCATACCTGGCTCTGCCTCAGCTGGGAGGGGACAGCCAGCAGCCTCTCAGCCCCAGCCTTAGCTCAGGGAGGTGCTGGTAACTGCTTTACAGACAAGGAGCCTTTGTGGGCCTGTACTCCAGTCTAAACTGGGAACTGGCACCCCGAACTTGAGAGATGGGTTTAAGTGACGTTGACACTCCATCCTTCTGCACGTCAGAGGGACTGCAGCTAGTGCAGCACGTCAGCTGGCTCTCTCCTGACTGAAAGGGGCTCTGCAGCCAAGCTTGGGGCTTCAACAGCGAGGGCAAGGACTGCAAGCCAAGTTCAGACTCAGGTCAAACCTGCTGCATTGTTGTAGCCTTGACTTTCCTTCCTACACCATGCCAAGCCTAGCACTCTGAATCTGCAAATGATATATTCCATTTTTGATGCAAGATGCAACAACAGAAACCCACAGCCTTCAGGCAGACTGCAAGACCACCGACTGCCTTCTCTCAAGGACAGCTGGACTTAAAATCGCTCTGCAGACAGGCACATGCATGTACAACCTTCGGAGGAGCACAGCCGAGCTCTGAATGATGGGAGTGTTTGGGAGGACACAAAACAACCATATTGATTAGCTTATTGGAAGAATGCTGTGAGTAATAGCAGTACTGCAGCTGCTGGGCCTGCAGCGGGTGGTTTCGTTCTGGAGAAACAGTCGCTGCACAGCCCAGCATGAGCTGAGGTCCCTCAGGGAGCAAGGTACAGGACTGCTGGAGAGCAGGAACTTGCAGGGGATGTGCTCAGGCTTTGATCTGCAAGAGGAAGCACTTATAAAGAGCCCACCAGCCCACGAAGGCCAGAACACGAGTACCTTCAGCTGCAGCAGAGCTCTCTGCAAGCTATGCTTAGCCGGTGGAGGAAAACTGCTCTTGTTTCTCAAAGCAAGTTCCATTGCCCTTCCTGGAGACTGCTGCCCTCGCTGGCCTCCGCACAGCTGGGATGTGACAAATGTACCTACACACAGTGTCCAGATTATCCTATATTTTGCCTTCTTTCAACATTTCTGACAAATTCTGATTTTAAAAAGGACAGAAATTGATCAAATGCCATTTTAGTTTTTAAAGTTTCTTTCTGGAGCTGTTTTTTCTTTTGCTGCCCAGATAATGTAGCAGACAGCCTGATGCCCCAACCAGGTGACCAAAGAAGAAAAGCAGTTCCTTTACAGCAGCAACAAACTGGTGCATTACTTAATAGATTAATTTAATAGTAAAATAAGTTTACTGAGGGAGTTGGTTATTTAACCTTTCAGCACCCAGTTACTCTGGACTGTGATTTGTCTGCTCTGTGTGAGGATGCTTCACCCCATCTCAGACTTACAAGTGGAAGCAAAAGCTGGAGGTCACGGGCAGGGAGGCCCCGTGAGTGGAGGAGATGGGGCAGAGGACCTCGGATCAAGAGTCACATTCCTGGGTACCCGCAAGTCCTCCAGGCTTTATGAACAAGGCCCCGAAACTGCCGTCTCAGCAGAGCAGAAGCCTTGAAGAGCCAGTGGTAACGCCAGCCACCACCCCCCGGTTTGCCTGCTCAAATCGAGCAGAGCAACATCTTACACTGACCGAAGCTGATCGCTTAAGGCCACAAAAACCGACACAGAGAATTAGCTGCTGAAACCCCTGTCACTGCTTGTGCTGTTTGCTGGCAGTTAGGGACAAAAATAGCCGCTCTTTGTGACACTGTGTGTCTGATGCATCTCTGCATCCCCTCGCTCGCTGCAGGGCCTGGCTCTGTGCCCTGGCTCCCGCTGGGCGGGCAGGCGGGGTCCCGGGGCTCCTCCTCACGCTGCAGGCATGCTCCTGTCCTCACGTGGGATCATTTGAAGTCAGAAAAGATGAGCGATGCTGAATTTCCTACCACTCCCCAACAGCCTCTCAGCCAGCATCAGCACCTCTCTTATTTTCCAAGATTTCTGCTGTTGATTAGAAAAAACACTTGTGAAGACGTGTTCACAGTCTCCCCTGCCAGCGCAAAGATTTCTATCTGACAAGCAAAACCAAGGTAACATTAAAAAAAAATAGAGACAAAAGAAGAAAAGGCCTTTTGGCTCAGTCCAAATCTCACCTGCTCTACTAGATTTCTTAGTGGCCAAATAAGTTATTTCCTCCTGCTGTGAAAAGAGAGGTTTTTTTTTCTCCGGACTTGGATATTTGTTAATACCTAAACCTGCCCTATCACTTGCACTCCTCTTCTCAGTGAAGAGCATCTAATTTTGCACCTAGGTTTGCATCTTCCCGTGCCTTGCACATCCTTTTTATTTCATGTGCAATGGGTTGATGGTAAAAGCCTCTACAATAAGACTTGGCTAATTCTGGGCTGCTGCTGAGTGAATGTATCGATGCGTGTGATGGCACCCTGTGCTGGGGCATCATTTGGCTTGTTCAGCTTCTCTGAACTGTGAAGGCCCTTGAACATAAAAAGAAGACATCATCTGGAGATGAAAGTATGAAAACAAACAACAGTGGATGGCAGCTTTTCTTCTAAGCCCCTGTGCAACTACTGACAAGTCATATCCTTCCCTCATCTCACTTCCTTCTGCTGCAATCAGAAACAAGCTGATCTCCTATCACGAAGAGAGAGAAGGGGAAGTGTAGGATCAGTGATTCACCTGATTTTTATGACGAAATCTGCAATTTTGAGGTGTATTTTATCGGGGCAGGACCAAAGCATTCTGTGACTTCATGGTTGCCAGACATTTTGTCACAAGAAGGGTGATGACGGTGAGTAGGTCCGTGCCCTGCCCTTGCAGTGTCTCCAAATTGCCAACAGCTGGAGCCATCCAACAGGACAGAGAGCTTGAAAATGCAAACCTGCCCTTTCCCCGGGCACATGAGCAGGGCCCGGTGCTGCAGTAGAGCTTCATCTCAGCATCATCTCAGCTGCATGGAGATAGCTGCCGTGGAGCCTGCCAGGGCTCCTCCCGTGGGCTGGCCCCCGCTCTCTGCCTAGTGCTTCTAGGTCCGCCTTCTGTGCTACACAGAAATACTTAAGGCCCAGAAATCAGCCAAAACTGAGCAGCTTAACTGCTGGCCAGGATCACAGGAGAGAGGCCAGCCCAGCAGCAAAGCAGGGGTCCCACTGCCAGTGCTGAGCCGTGCCCTGAGGAACCTCATGGGCAGCTTCTTGGGGAGAGAGGGGGAAAATACCCAGCGGTAGCTTTGAAAATGTACTTTTGCATTGGTTCAGTAAATTCCTTAGGGGTATGATACAACAGTCAGTGAGCACAGAGCTGCGTTAGTCACGTAGTTGCTCTGCTGCTGAACAAAATGAAAGTGCCTAGATAGCTGAAAGAGATAGAAAGGTCAGTATGTCCTTGTGATATGTGCAATTGATAAATAGTCATGCACTGGTGATAAGATGGGCTTATTGGTGATAAGATAGGTTGGAATGAGCTAGATCAGCATTGGTGATACAATGGAGTGTTACATAGTGTTGATCAGACATGATTACCAATACTTTATCATCTCTTATCGCTGTGGGTGCTTAGAAGATGAAGTTCATCTTTTCCCTTGCAAGATGGAGAGTGCAAGAATCAGAAGAGCTGTAAAGATTCAGGTAAAACAGAGATGAATGGGTGAGTGAAGAGAAGGAGGTGAGGAGAAGTCAGCAAGAAAAGAGAAGGTTTAAGGAAGTTCATGGGACAGCAGAATCAGCCATAGAGCACTGATCTCCAAGCCTGCGCTAACTACGGCCTCTGCCTTTATTTTATCAGTGACACATCTCTTGCTCTAACCCCCCTGCCTCTGGGATCAGTCAGCAAAGGACTGAAAGGCCCAGCAGTGTTTCAATATTTGGACCTGCCAGGAGTGGGCAAGGAGAGAGGACAGAGCTGGATATATCCATGTGGTGGATGAGGAAGAAAAGAGACTGTCCTGGTCTGCAGGGCCATCGCACTGTGGGACCTGGAGATGTGTCTTACTGAGGGGACTGAGCCCCTTCTGTGATTGCAGACTGGGGATGCCCAGGAGGGAGGTAGTGCCTGAAGTCAAAGAAGATTCCCCTTAGGGGTGACTGTCAGACCCCCATGCATGTCAAAAGCAGGAGTCACAAAGGCGCATGAGTCACAGAGCCCTGTGACTTCAGGTCCTGGTTGTCTCACTCGCTTTTTCTCCCACAGCAACTCCTGACATTTTGTGATGCTCTTGGAACAGCCAGAGCAACACCCACAGCCCAGACAGCTTTCCACAGGAGAAGCCCTTGCCCCTTACTCTTCTGGCATAGTCTCAAGGGATTGACGTTCTGTCTGTCGGGGGGTGGGCACACACATTCCCTTGAAGTTGTCTTCAGCTAAGCCAGAAGCTCCTCTGCGAATATGACTTCTCTGGTAGTTTCCTTCCCCATTTGAAAAAATACCAGCAACCAGTTAGCTGAAAATTTAATACGAGAAATCATTTCAAACCAGAAAATGGATTTGTTTCAAAAGAAAAGTCTAAACAGTGTGTTTTGGCAGTGGTTTTCAAGTAGAAAACACATCGAACCTTCTCTTTTCCAGCAAAATAGCTGCTTTCTCTGGGAGGAAAACATGACATAGGGGATAATTTTTTTTCCTGTCTCTGCCACTAACTCACTGAACAAACAGGAACAAGCCACTTTCTCCTGATACCTCTGTTTTCCCCTCTACTGGTAGGGGTAATATGTCTGTAGTTCTCAAGCATCCAGGACAAGATAGTGGGATTGAGAGATAAAATGCTTTGGTGCGTAAATAGTTGGTGTCACTGGAGGCTGTAGTCTAAGCAAAGTCTGATGTTTTTCATCAGACTTAAATTCTCTGACTTCTTAAACAGGCTATACAGAGAGGTTAGTTTAGGCCTGGTACCTGAATGCTCCCCAGGAACAGTTGTCTTCAGATCAAATCCACCTCCCATTAAGGTTTTAGATAAGGGCTGTGCCCTGCCCTGGACTGTAGCTGTTTATTTTACCTCCTACCTCTGGGACAAGGTACTCTGTGAGCTACTGTGTGGCTTTCGGATACCAGAAGATGGTGAGAGATAAGCTCTTCTAATTCACTGTATCTCAGAGCTCTGATCTTCTGCTTCCCCCCACTTCCCCAGCCTTCACAGCCATTCTGCTTTCTGCAACAGTGCAGACCACAGTCCCCCCAACCTGGGTAATCCACTGCATCCGGGTGTGGGGGTAGACCAGTACAAGCCTCGATAGGTGGGTTTCCACAGTGGACTCAGCCGAGCAGCTGTCTGTGCCATTAGCTGCAAGAAAGCTGCACGAAAGGTCCAGCTCTGCAGGGAAGCCAGCCCAAGGGTGACCAGGTTGGTGACTCTGCAGGGTTATGGAGACCATCAGGGAGGGAAACCCTGGCGTAGTGGAGGGAAATTACAGTTATTTTCTTGTCAGCTTGAAAATGTCGCAAACATTTATGATGCTTCAATAGTCTGAGCCACGGGTATGTTAAAAAATATAGAATGGTTTATTTACAGGATGACCGGTTTTCAAGCTTGAAAACGAGATGCTTATTTCATTAGCACAGAGGGGCCAGTTGAGATCCAGGCGGTGAGCAATGGGTCCGGGGTGTTGTTTCAGGAGCCATAACCCCCCTTGGAGGGCTGTGGCAGTGCAGGGGGATGCACACCCTGCTCTGTGCTGAGCAGGCACGTGGCAGCGCTCCAGGGCAAGAGCTGCGGCTGGCAGGGCCGCAGGGGACAAAGCAGTGGCACCACACAGCTCTGCCCCCACTGCTCCTCCCTGTCTCCTGGGAGCAAGGAGCACACCAGCTGCTTCTTGCCCTAAGCCAAGGGGCAGGGGACTTGACGGCTCCCTGTCCTGTGTCACACCCCATGCAAACCTCACCAGAAGTGTGTACTTGGTGGTTTCCTGTGAAAGAATTGGTTTTTAAAGGGTCTGGAAAAATCCGGGTCTGCTGAAGCCAACACAGTTCATCCTTACTGATCCTGGTAGGCACTAAACTCTGAGTTCCTGGGGTAATTTTGGAAGTGGATAAGAAGGAACCGTAAGAGTGTCTGTACTGTCCTGTGCTGGGTCAGGCTGGAGATGTAAATCGTGGCCAGCTGTTTGGAAACGTGAGGCACAGCTGAGTGCCCTTGTCCGCTATGACAGACCAGGTTCTTCGTTCTGGAACTACTTGAAAAACAAAACCAACATTTGAGAGATTAAAGCAAAAATTTGCAGAGTCTTTCCAGGTCCCATGCAGGAAGGGTATGTATTGAGGAGTAGAGAAGAAAACTCAAGGAAGTTTAGACTTGTCCTCTGCCTCTGGCCCATTTTCTGTCTTGGTAGCAATACTGTAGTAGTAGGAACGGATTATGTTTTCCACAGTAATAAATCCTAGACGCTCTTCCCATCTGCAAGGACAGGGAGGAACAAATAGAGTCAACAGAAATGATAAAAGTGGACTGATACAACGAGAAGATAGAAAGCACAGAAAAACCTGGGGTAGAACAGCAGCCTAGTTGTACCAGGTATTAGAAGGGCTGCTGAGCCTTTTCTGGGATGCAGAGGGCCAAAGGCACAGAGGCTCTGACATCTTCCAGACTCGGTACAGGCAAATGGAAGGGTATAATAATAAAGAAATAGGTGCATCATTCATCACGGACTAGAGAATGAGACCAAGGCGGGAAACACCATTTGCTTTATGTTGTCACCACCTAGACAGTGTGTGCTGTTCTGATGGAGCTGCTGCCCAGCGAAGAGTTGAGCTAGTGGAAGCCTTACTTGTAGGTCCAGCACTGCTGCATGAGGGCGTACATCTCTGCCGGGCAGTCGGTGGGGCAGTCCATACGCTTCCCTTGCTCTATGAAGCTGATGACCTCTGGGCCTTTCATTTTCTAGGATAGGATCAAGTGGAAAATGGTTTAACGCTTTTGGAGCTGGCAACGGGGATAGAAGAGACAGATTAGAGCTGGGCCTGGGTTAATGCTTTGGATCCATGCACCACACACGCTGTTTTCAACCCTGGCACCCAGCAGCGGTGTCCCACGTTGTGGCCAGCCCAGCCTGCAGACTCCATCCCAAGCATGGACAGAGCAGTGGCTGAGCAACTGAGTGTACAGCTCTGCAAGTGAGCAGAGGATCAAAGAGAAGATCTGCTTTGATTCAAACCCAAATGAATTTGGTTTGCTTTCTGTTTCTTCTCCCTTAAATGAAAACAAAGCTGCAGGATCCAAACAATCTGATTTGTGCCTTTGGTAAATTGGAAGTGAGCCTGTCTCCTTTCCCCTGAGCACCTACTCAAGGAAATAGAAATTGTAGTTTCAGTATATGTCAGCCTGTTATAGAGTGAGAAACTCGACTGTGGCTTCCACCTGTGATGGACCCAGCTCTGCCTCACCTTGTACGGTTTCTGACCATAGCTGAAGGCCTCCCACATGGTCACACCATAGCTCCATACATCACTCTTGCTGGAGAACTTGTGATAGAGGATGCACTCTGGGGCATACCATTTCAAGGGCCACTTTCCTGCTGTTCTGGCCTGTAGCAAAGCAAAGAGGAACAGTTCCACCCTGAGACACAGACTGCTATGAGCTGAACCTGACCTTTGCTTTGCTAAACGTTTGCGTCAAATGCAATCCCACGCTGCTGAAAGAATCCCCTTGCCCTGGGCTGGGAGGTGAAGGCACCGAGCCTCGAGCCCTATGCCCTGGGCCCCAAACCCCAGCCCAGGCCCTGCTGCCTCTCTCAGCCACCTCTGGGTGCAGGACACTGTCCTGCTGTGCCACCCTCCTCCCGCACCCCAGCCCCAGGGCTCCGCACGGTCATGCACTGGTGCACACCGCTGGGAAGATCCGCCCTGGCTCGCTCTTCATCACCTTCTCTTCCCTGCTCTCTGCTCTGGCTCCTCTCTCCTGTCGCCCCACTGCACTTCATCCCCCCTCCCTACCTCTGCATCCGTCTGAATTTCCTCCTTGCCACCCAGACTTTTGCAAAGTCTCTTTTAAGGTCACAGCAGTGAGGCCAGCCAGAGTGTGATGTGGTCATGCAGCAGGGCTCCTGGGAAGAGTCCAGACCCCCTGCCTCTGGGGGTCTCAGCCCCCAGCCAGGAGGGCTCCTGCTAGCTATCTGGGTCCTTTGCTGTGCTTACACCTACCTTGTAGTAACTGTCATCAGCACCAAGAGCCTTGGAGAGCCCAAAGTCACTGATCTTGGCATAATGCTGGTTGACCAGCAGGACATTTCTGGCTGCCAGATCCCTGTGGACAAAGTTTTTTTCCTCCAAGTACTTCATCCCCATCGATACTTGGTGCATCAGCTCCACAATATTGCTGACTGTAATCTCATCTCTGGGGAAGATGAAAGGACAAAGCAATAATAAGGGACCTGCCATTACTCTGTACACCACGGTCCCCTCCAAGTTTTCTAGCTGCAAGGGAGAATGAACATGGACATCTCTGCTCCAGAAGCATCAGTCTCTGTTACTTCACACGAGAAGACATCTCTTTCTGCTGTCACCAGCTTCCATCTACCTACAAAGCTAGGCTCCCCTGGCAGCAGAGTTTGATGAGAAGTGCAAAAAATGAGCCAGCCACATTTTATTCAGTACTCACTTCTTGGAAGCCAAGAACTTGTTGAGCGGCCCTCCAGAAGCCATCTCCATCACGAGCATCAAGGACTCTGCCTCACAGACCCCAATCATGCGGACAATGTAGGGGTTGTCCAGCTGATGCATGATCTGGGCTTCCTTCATCATTTCATCCTTCACTGTTTTCTCATTGTTGCTCTTCAACACCTTTATGGCCACATCAATCTGTTTCCTGCACAGGGCGAGAGAGGAACACACATGGGATGAAGTAAACAGCAGCTGGACTCATGTATCACAGTCAGGAATGCAAACCACTTCTCATGTGATGCTGTCTGATCTCTCAATGGCAATCTCAGCAGCCTGTTTTGGCAGAGCCCTACACAATACTGGTATCTCAGGCCTGCTAGAAAGCCAAAGAGAAAACGATCACCTCATCCTTGTAAGTGTAGGTCAGTATTTGCCATCTGTAGATCTGAAGGAGCATCACCTGACACACATCTGCGTCGTCATTGCCATTTTTCAAGGGGGAAACTCAGGCACAAAGTGGGCAAAGGCCATCTCTGCGGACTCATAGACAACCAGCGACAGAGACAAGGATGGTACATCTCCTCAGTCTTGCTCCTTTGCCCTGACTCGGACCGAGATGACCTCAGAAACATGGACCTTGCTCCTCTGAGCCCAGCAAATGCCTTCAGAAGCAGCAGTCTTACGCCCAGGAGCATGCAGTACAGACTACACTCACAGAGCAGTAAGGCTGTCACTGAAAGTCCGTGGAAAGTCATCACTGACCTTCCAGAGTATCTCTTATACCTCCACCCCATTATCACTTTAGGATCCTATCTAGAAGCAGGATAGATGGGGACACCTCTGAGCTCAGCCTAGAGCACCCTCCTCCAGCTTCCTCAGCATCTTTCAGGGCAGCACTCACTTTCTCATTTTGTAGACTCCTTTCTTAACGCAGCCAAAGTTTCCTGCCCCCAGTTCCACTTCATCGATCATCAGGTGGTCCCTCTTCAGGAAAAGTTTCTTATCCTTCAGTTCCTCAGGGTCACTGTACGGGCTCTCGTAGACACTGGTGTCCATGGGTAGCAAGCGTGACTTTCCTGCACCTTCCCAAGAGACATAGCTGTTTATAACTGTACACAACATCCCCCTTCCCCATCCCTTCCCCCTTCACTGTTTGGGAAGGTTTCCTCTAGTCTCTTGGCCAATTCTCTTCAAGCTCCAGCATTCAAGCCTCCCTGCTGGGCATGTCCCTCCTTCCCTTCACAACCCACGGCCTCTCCTAGTTACAGCTGCTGAAGGAGCCAGGGTGGGGAGAGGTGTCTGAGCATTCCCACTTCACATATCAGACGCTGCAGGACCTGGGCATGTGCACGACTTCACCCCAATGAAATATAACCGAATACACTCAGTATTTAGTAGGCAGGATGGAAGATGGGGCATAGGACAGGGCTTGATTTACTGGGTATGGTGGGGAACAGGACAGGGCTTGATTTACTGGATGCTGAATGTGGGCAGTTTTGCAATATTTGTGTCTCAGGACCCTGGAACCATTGGGATGCTCCCGGGTGCCTTTGTAAGAAAGGGGCATAGTAGCATGCGTGTTTGACCAGAAAGTGATATAGATGTGTCAGGTAACGCCCACGGCTCCTGTGACAACCCCAGGCCCTGTCTCCTGTTAGGAGGAGAGGGCTTTCAACGATGCTCACCTACAGGCTCTGGTGTGTATCCGTCTGCGTTGAGAGGCCCAAGGTGTCTCTGGAAAAGAAACAGGGATAAAGTGGATAAAGGACCCAGGGAAAACTGCTTCAGTTTGTAATTGGAGAGGAGAGGAATGGGAAGCCTCTGCAGCCCAGCAGAGCCCCAGCTGGTGATTCCCTCTAGAAGGACCTGAAGTGGGCACAAGATATTGGAGCGGTACCAAACTGACTTTTCTCTTCCAGTCCTGGCTGGCAGCACCCCCACTGCAGCTGTACAGCAATGATCAGATCCTGGAAGATTCAGTGCCCTGGAGCCTGAATACAGCATCGCCCTCCCATCACCAGCCCGTGGGCTCTGCAGGATGAGGTGCTGAGGGCTCTGTGTTTACCTGAGCAGCGAGGGGCACACACCTAGGGCTGCATTTTGCTCTCCGCCTCCTCTGCTTTCCCCATCCCAAAGTGTCAAGGCTGCCGCAGCAGTGGGCTCACCCCAGCCAAGTCTCTGCAGCTTGCTTTGAGGCGAGGAGCGAAGGGAAGCCCGGAGGCAGCTCAGCTTGCAGCCAGCACACCTACCTGCCCGAAGAGTGGCCCCTGTAAGCACACACGGACACTGAATACAGCCACTGTCCCAAATGCAGACAGCGACAAAGCGGTGTTGGTACACATCTGTCCAGCACAGCTTTGAAAGCCAGCGCGGCTTGCAGCAGAGTGGCTGTGACATGGGAGCCCACCGCAGATTGGGAAAGCTCTCTGAGAGGATGGGTGAGTGCTCAGGCCTTTATTTAGCCTCCGCTGGGCTCTGGGATGGGCTGCTCATGTAGCCCAAACTAGCTGGTTTCAACACTGCTCAGCAGTTGGAGCGGTGACTGAGCACAGACGTACCCCGAGGCTCGGGACACGGAGGAAGCACAAAGACCTGGCCGGTGGCCAGTGGCCAGCAGCAAGGCTGAGTGTTCCCAGAATCCAACCACGTCTTCCTCACTCCTGCCTGGCAAAGAGGGCAGGGGGGAGAGGGCTCCCCAAGGACAGGCCCACATGTTGCAAGGAGCACAGTATGAATGGAAACCATTTTCAGCTCTAACGGTAGCCGTGCCCAGCTATTCCTCGTCCCCATCCAAGCTGGAAAGGGAACAACATTGCAGCTGGGCTTAATATATTTCATTTGAGTTACTGAGTTTTAGAGAAGAGCAGAGTTTGAAGAGCAGAGTTTGATCAGCACGCTTGAAATGCAATAACATTAAACCACAAAGGTGTCAGTAAAACAAACCCTCCCCAAAACTTACACTCACGGAGGGGTGCGTTGGTGGAATCGGTGCTGCAGATGCTGTAAATCAGGAGAGATAAGTTGTTATTAAGAACCTGCCTGTGCCCCAAGCAGGATCAGAGCACCAGTCCTTGAAGGGACTGTGGGAACGCCTGTGTCTGATCCCCACCCACAAAGGATGGTTTCCACAGCTTTAGCCAAAAAAGCTGTGGAAATGTGCCTGGATGTGGGCGTTATTCCCAGAGCAGCTCTCAGGGGAGGTGCAGGCCCACTGGAGCACCCCACAGTCTCCACAGTCCCAGCGCAGGGACTGGCTGAGCCGTACCCCAGAGCCCCCCTGCCTGGGAAAGCGAAGGTCCCACGGGCCAACTGGGAAGTGACGTTTGTGACTCTTGGACCAGGACAAAGTGACCCATGGTTTTGAGTGTTCAGCTCAAGAGACCCACCAGGAGCCAGACTTGCAGGACATGTCGTTTCCTGCTGCCTAAAAAGCAGGGCGTTTTTCAGAAGCTGTCTGCCTGGCACCAGAAGTCCCTAATCCATTAGAGCACTGATTCCCCTATCTGCTCCTGTCTTTGGGCCACCCTAGGCCGGGCTGGGACACCGGCCACTTTCAGCAGACAACATGATGTGAAGCTTTCCCAGTTTGCCAGAGGAGCAGAAAGACCTCACTGTTCCCTCACCACTAAGGTCTGAGCAAGGTTGGACATGGTGAAGGAAACTGGGGTTGGCGCTGCTCGAACTGGCCCCGCTTGGTGGTAAACTGAGGCCGGGGATGGCCCTGAGAGAAGTCAGCTCACCTGGCATGTTGGGGTTGCTGCAGGTTTCCCTCAGGTAGAAAATCAGCCCGTCTGGTTTGAGTTTTAGGTACTCCACCAACTGGGAAAGGAATCAGAGGAAAAAGAAATTATGGTGAGGAGAAAATCATCTCTCTTTATTGCAGGCCACTTGTGTGGCTTATGGTAATGATTTCTCTCAGATTTATGGCAGACAGGGACTAGACTATTTCTTTCCTTCATCTCCTACCTATACCTCAGGGATCTCCTAGAGTAAGCGCTTTCATACCTCGGTATCTGCCAGAGCTGGGAAGAATATGGGAAGTTAGATAAGGACCAAAGAAAGACGAAAGGAAAATCTCCAGCAGGAGAGCTGGGTAGGGCATTGTCAGTGTGATGTTACTCTTGCCCAGCTGGAAAGGTTTTGAAGTCAGGTTGTGTTTGATAAAGCCTGAGAGAAACCTTTTGCTTTCCCAAAGGAACCCCAGGGCTAGCTCTGTGGATCCCAGGCAGTTTTTCCCTGCAGCAACGGCCGGTTCAAGTGCAGTGGGGACTTGACTCTGGCTGGAGACGACCAGCCCAGCCCCTAGCCACTGGACTGCAGGGGAGACAAGGCTTTCTCTTCCTGTCTGGCTCATATTTCATCTGCAATTGGGAGCCTGGCACGGTTCCATTGCCATAAAAATGCCCCAAAGTCTTTGTTTTCAGTAAAATTCAGAGTGAAAACAGTCCTGGGAATTTAGAAAATTCCACAAAACAGAGTTACTGTCCCCCAGACAGCCCTGCCCCGGAGGAAGCACTGGTATCCGTTCCCTGGAGCAGGGCCGAGGTGTGTGCCACAAGGCAGAGCCGGGCTCCGGGGGGGGGCATGCGACTCCCCAGCACTGCCACAAGTTGCTGGACCGTGTGTCATATTCCCTAAAAACCCTGGCCCACCCTCATGGGGACTGCTGGGGCATTCCCAAAGCCCCTGACTCTCGGGGGTGATAGGACGTGTCTCCTGGGACTTGTGCCTTCAGTCATGTAAAGATTTTGGCAGCTGGCTCAAGACTTCTGGCCCCCCCTACCCTTTGCACAGAAGTCAGTCGCTCGGAACATAAAGCAGCAGCCTGCACGCAACAGTTCTGCCGGTCCAGGGGCGGTGTGGGGAGACACGGGAGGCTCAGCCTGGGATGAGCAATCTCATCGGGGCTTGCTGCGGCAGAAGTCTGAGGTGCACGCTGTGGCTGAATGTGCGTGATGTTTGCTGATGGGGTGCAAGTGCAGTTAATACAACCATCTCAGGTACTCTGGCTTAAAGCTAGAAAAAGGAAAGCACTGTTTCCTTGGAGAGACACCAGAGCGGTGTAAGGCATAAAGGCAGTGGTAAAGCCAGCACTATTTTAGAGCTGCTGTGAGAGCCCAGGCTTAGACCTACTTAGCTAAGAGTGCACAGAAACGAACACAGTGAGGTGAGCTGATAGACAGCCAGACCCAGGGAATGTAAGGGTTTTCTGGAAGGGGCTACAACCACCCATGTACAGTCTTAAAGCCTTTAAAGCTCCACATGGCCTTTCCTTTCCCTCAAGGCATGGGCAGCTGTAACAAGGGAGAAGTGCCTTTGCTTTGTTAGGCCACCCGTGGTCAGCGTCCCACAGTACAGTACCTGCCAGAGCGTGTCAAACTTGGTCCCCTCGGGGATGGAGTACTTGCCAGACTTGTCCTGGTCTATCCGATAGTGATACACTGTTTTGCCATAGACGAGGGAGAGGGCGTAGGCACTTTTTTCCTTCCTTTCTCTCAGCCTGGTAGGAAGGAGAACTATTAAAAGCAGCTCTAGGTTTTGCCTTGCAAATGATCACGGCTGCAGTGGTGGTGGGTCACTGGGTGGGCACTCGGTAAGGTGTCCCTGCACCCCACTGCTGCAATTGCCACCTTGCCAACACCCCTCTGCAGAGGCTGAGGCAGGACCCTTCACCTTCAGTCACTTGTCCCTCTCCTCCGCTCTCTCCAGCTGATTCTTTCTTCCCCTAACTCATTCATGAGATAATTAAACTAAGGGCTGTCTCACCTTCAGCAGAGATACAGAGCAAATGCTTCCTGCTGTATTTTGTTGGCCATACACCGTCTATGTGTCAGTGTTAAATGTCTTCACCCACTGAACCCTATACCTCACATCATCCAGTGCATTAACAAGCGTACTTCGTAGAGATATCTAAGCATGAGAAACAATTAAAGCTCCAGATTGGCTCTTCATGGAGGCCAGACACTGTCTGGGCAATAACAGGCTTGGGGTGTCACATCCTGTCTTTGAAAAGATCTGTAAACACAGTCTGACCATACTCAGGTAAACCTCCTCTCAGGAACTGTCGAATGACACAAGTAACTACAGGGTAGTGGAGGTGGGGAAATAGTAAAAAGTGCACAGCAACTGCCAGTGTTTTGCATACGCACAGGAATTTCCCGTCAGGTTGTGCCCCTGAGTAGAGCCTTCGTTCAGCTTCATCCCGGGCGATGCTGCCATGGTACCAGGGCATCCTCTCATGGGCCGTGGTGGCAATGAGCTTCTCCACCTGGGGAGCCTGGCTTATGATGGCCTGTTCGAGTGCGTCCCCCTGGAAAAGAGTGAGAAATGAGACCTCCTGCCGCTCTGCTGCACTGTTGCATGGCTCCAGCACAGTTTATTTTGCACCCTTTTGGGCGGATGACACAGGAAGAGTTGGAAGGTCTTGTAACTGCAGTGCCTGTGGCCTTAATCATGCCTACAGCAATAGTGGGTTGAACTCTGTTCTGATGCAGAGCAGAATTCCTTGCTTATCTAAATTGGTCCCTTCCCTCGAATCCAGCTGAAGTCCACTGACTTGCTGGTGAGGGAAGAGAGAAGTCATCATATCCGTATGGGGGATCTTGACATCAGGGTATCTTTCAGCCTCACATTCCTGGGAGAGCAGGACCTCCTTCTGGTGCTTCTGCCTCTGGCTGCTCACTGTCCCCAGACACTACAACCTGTCAAGAGCTGCACAGTCTGGAAATCAAGTGGGAGAGCCTAAATGAATTTTACTGGCCCCACACATTTTATAAGCAACTGTAGTTTTTCATCTGCCAGTAGATGGCAATGTCCTTTGTGTTATCTACCAGTGTCCACCGAGCAGCTTCATGGAGAAACTCATTCCGTCAAGCACCTTTGGTTTAAAATAGGCCAAATCCAGAGATCGTTCACTGAAAGGCTCCATATGGAGAATGCCCGAGCCACCTTTCTGCGAGGACTTGGAAGTGTCTGAGTAGCCACTGTCAAGGTGACAGCAGGTAGAAGGAAATTAATGACGTATCTGCCAGTGTGACAATTTACAGAGTTTTGCCTTATATATATATTATATACATTCCAGTCTCAATAAAATGCAGGAACCTGCCCGTAGCTATTTTTAAATTTAAATAACAGACAGACCTGATCCCATACCCAGTGCCTCGGTTTGATAGGCAAAACCACCACTGGCTTCAAAGAGCAAGAAAAACCTGAGCGAGAATTTAAGGCTGGTTTCATGACATCTTCGGCACAACGCGATGGGCGCAGAGGCACCTCACGTGCAGAGCACCGGTGTGACCACAGCGAGCGTCCCGCGTGCTGCAGAGGAGCAAACGGCACCCGGGGAAATGCTCGGGCAGCGGGCAGTGAGCTCCAACGCGCCGCGGAGCAGACGCAACACCAGCTGTTCCGAGGAAGAGCCCGAAGGCTCGGGAAGGTGTTTAGACTTGTTTCTGAAGAAGAAACTGGAAAAGAGACAGATTTAAGACTGCTCTTAGTGCCAGCAGCCTCCAAGAAGGACCTGGCTTTTCCCTGCTGGAAGAGGGGGGGTGACAGCGAGAGGAGGGCAGGGTGGCAAGTGGCAGTAAGCCCCCAGGAGGGGGGGGGGCCCCAGTCCCACCCCACCTTTGGCAATGGCCAGTACCTCTAGTTTCCACGTCTGCCGGACATATTCGCGCACCATATTGTCCCTCATGCTGTCGAAGACACCGGGCTGGGGCTCCACGCCACTGGGGCGGTTGCAGGGCTTGCGGAGGGCGCAGCAGAGCCCGTCGGCGTCCTTGGAATAAAACTCGCAGAGCTCCTCCGGCCCACAGTGGGCTTTGCCCCCCGCAATGGCGTAGGTGCCGTTCATCTGGCGCTCGATGGCGTAATGGTAAAACTGCAGGTTGCAGACCATGGAGAGGACGTAACCCCCCAGACTGCGCAGGCACTGCCGCAGCAGGAACAGGCCGTCCGCCATCCCCGCCAGCTTGAGGTACTCCTCCGCCTCTGACCTGGCGATGCTGCCGTAGTAAAAGGGCAGGTGAGCAGCAGCATCCGGCATCTCCGTGCGCTTACCGGGGCTGCTGGGGTCGGCTCACGCGCTGCTGCCGCTGCTCGATCTGGAAGGGAAAAGCGAAATTCCTCACTGACACACGATTTTTCCAACGGGTTGAACTGGAATTCAGACTCATCTGTCTAGAGGTTCTTCGGCCCTTGGCTGACTGTCTGTAGGGTCATTTCAAACACCGCGTGGAGAGCAGCAGTGAGCGCATTCATATCCCCGGGCAGAGAATCACACAGTGATTCCTCTAGCCTGCCCTGTACGGAGCTAGAAAATGTAAGTAGAAATCCATCTGACCTTGATTTAAAGATTTCAAGCAATAGAGAACGCACTGAATCCTACAGTGAACTGTTCCAATGGTTAATTACCTTCACTATTAAAAATGTGCTTCTTACATTCATCCCAAAGTTTTTAGCTTTGACTTCCTACCATTTTCTCTCCAGCCCTGTTCACAATAAAAGGAAATTCTTTTGCGTCTCCGAATAAATCAGTTTTGCCTTGAGGGTCTATAAGGCCAAAATCTTAAATGCAATAAAATTAAAACACGAGATGGATATTAAATGTCTAAAAAACGTTTAGATACACAATTGCACCAAACAAAGCAAAAGGATATGAAGATAAATCCAAGTGCTTCTGGGCAGACATTAACCATCAGTTGACAGGAACAAAAAGAAACCTTCCTCTAATTGTTATTTGAAAAATTTATGGATTTTTTCCCACAATACCTGACTTTGGCTGGTTTCTGAAATTGGCCAATGCTCTGATCCCATTTGGCAGTTCCTATTTCTACATTGTGCACACGCTCCAGAGAAAGCCGGCGCTCAGATGTGGCCAGCCATCCCTGCAAAGTGAATTTAATCCCAGCTGCAATATTCAAGGTTACCGAAGCCCCCCCGGTCAGAACAGCCTAAAACCAGAAACAAACCTACCACCGTGCTGCTGCAGCACCAGCAGCGGGAATCCAGCGAGAAATGGCACTTTGTTGGCGGAGTCACTGCAGAGCCCCTTCTGCCAAAGCTTGTATCGAATCACCTAAAATCCCACCCACAAACAGAAGCCAATTTCCGGTGATTAATGGAAACGTTATCACGTTTGAAGGGTCTCATTTGTTCCCTGGAGCCCGATCTTTGCTTTTGTCATTGCGCAGGTGCTGACCCAAAAAAAAAAAAAAAAAAAAAAAAAAAGACGAGAGTGTTTGCCTCCATCCGCATTTCCCACAAACGGGTCACACGGGTTCACCGACACCACCGGCCCTTCGGCCAGCGCGCTGGGTGCTCGCCCTGATTCTCCCCAACGTAACTCTCGTTTCTGAGCACGATGGGAGAAGTCGCTGCCCGGGGTGTTGGGCCCGCTGCGCTGTGGCCCCTCTGCTCTCGGGCAGCGGCTGGAGCTGTGCCCGGGCTGGTTCAGCCCCGCTCCGTCTCAGCCAGCCCGCTCAGCACCACAGCGGCAGGGCTGCCTCCTGCCCGCTGCTGGGACTGCTGGAGCCGGGAACGGGGTTGGCTGGAAACATGCTCTGTGCCGGCAGGAACGGGATAGGGGCTGGGGGGAAACTGCTCGGGAGGAACCACTGTGCTGCCTGCACCCTGCTCTGCTCAGACTGCAACAGCAGAGACCCACGAGGAGCTGGGTTTTACGGCAACCGCATTCCTCGCTACCTATTTGTTGTCTTCATTAGGCCCAGAAATGGCCCTGATGAGAACAGGAAGGGAGAGCAGGCTGTGCCGAGGAGGCGTTTTAGCTGAGGCAGGAAACCACAGCAGGAAGCCGTCAGTGGTGTTTGCAGGCTGGGGTGCGGGACTAGCGTAAACCCTATCAGGCACAGCACAAACAAGCCCGAGTTGTGAAGCCCCTTTCATCAAATTCATCAAATGAAGCAAAGCGGGGGCTTGGCAGACCTGCCAGTCTGGGACACCGAGGGCAAATAAAAACATCCTGCAGCACAACCCCTAACTGGAGTCAGTGCTTGGAACCAAAGCAAGCATCCTAATCCCTTGATGCCTCCAGGCATCAAAGCAGCACAGACACTGGACTGGCTTATCCCCCGGGGTTCAGCTCCTGAGACCAGATGCCTGCCAGGTCATCCCAACCTCAGCGTGGTCCCAGGGGAGGGCAGGTCCCAGGAAGGTGGGTTGAAGGATGGGAGGAGCGAGGATTGCAGCTCTTGGTTTTAACTGCAGAGTCAGGCTCATGAGTCACGTTCACGAGTCAAGGAAGAGGAAGCACTGAGTGGGCAGTGGAAGGTCGACGGCCTTGTTCATGTGCTACTAATTTCCACTAGCTACCTGGGATAAACCGTGATTAGGTACAAGGGTGCTGCACCCAAATATGCTGATTCCCTTTTCTGAAAAGTCCAGGACCAGAACATCACAACAAATGGAACATGTTTGACAGTTGTTCAGACGGGTGAAAATGAGATGGCAGAAGCCATTGATTACCACTGAGCTCCCACAAAGTTTCCAGCTGCCTACACAGGTGCTTCTGTTATAAACAGACTGGTTTCCCTCTCCAAGCACAGGGCTGTGAGTCAAGAAAGCAGCTTCACGGAGATATGAGGGTGAAGCCAGGGATCAGAGGTTGGTTCAGGCTATGCCAGGCATTTCGTACAAGCCTTGCTGCCACAAATGAACCCCATTAGAAAATTACCCTGATTAGAAAAAAAATTCTAAATCCCCAGCCATGAGGGAAAGTCAACCAACCCCTGAAGTCTGAGAGCAGATTTGAACAAGATGATTTATAGCCCCTCTAAAGCTCTTGATTTAAAGAAGTTTATCCGACTGTCCTGGCTCTTTCTATTGCCCATACACCAGCCCAGGGGCTACCGGCATAGCTAAACTCCTCTTCCAAACTACAGCTCTGTTCCTTAGCACTACCTCTGGGTGGACTTGAGCAACCTTGAAACAACCTCGGCAGACCTGCATAAACCACGTACAACTTTGTTTCCCCACACTATAAAATGAAGACAAAAATGAGAACCAATTTAATGGATTGCTTTTACGAACATAACAAACTAGTGCCTGGAGGAAGCTGTGCAAGAAACCCTCCACAACTATTGATTTCAAGTAACAGGACCTGATTTTTCCAGCACCTGCTTATTCCCTGTCCCTTGGGCTGCAGCAACCCAGATGCTGAGTGTTCCTGTTGGCTTTGGGCTCTCCTCCATGGTTAGAAACAGCACTCAGAGAGAACAGCCATCAAATCAGAGCTCCTGTGATAATGGCCGTGTTGGCAAATTTGCATTATGATGCGAAGATGCACTGAAAAAAAAGCAACACCTACGTAAAAAGTAGTGGGATCTGTGCACCATGACACACAGGAAAGCCCGGCAGGAAGCTATTGAGATGTCAGTCAATCAGATCTATATATAGCCAGCCACTTGCTTTTGCTTAGATCAGACGAGAACCGTCAGGAACTGGTTTGACTTTATGATTTCTCAGAACAGCAGAACCGCTTTGCACAAATCCAGAGCCAGTCCCCAAGAGCAGCGGGGTGCACTGATGAAACCGGAGGAGTCACTGGCAAACTTTAGCATCCTGTTAGGATCGTGTTTTCTGTATCATTGTCTTGGCAGCAATAATCCCTTGTAACACAGCCCTGGCTGGCTGGGCTGCCCCTTTAAGGTGGTTGGGTCAGCTTGAGGTAGAGGAGGGACCTGCCTGGGGAGACCCAGGAGCAGCAGGGTGGGAACTATGTGATGGGGAAACCAGCCTGGGGGGGTATAAAAGGGGGTTGGAGGGGTGGTTGTGTGTTTTGGAGGTGGTGGTAGGAGCTGCTGCTGAGGTTTGTGTTGGCAAGATGGGGAGGGGTGTGTTTAACGATGCTCTGAAAGGTGTTTAATTTGGGGAGGGGGGAGGTAGCCAAAAGTAAGCTCTGCCATGGTAAATGTGCCTGTGGCGCTGCTGAAATGTGAAGTGAGCCTGTCTGATGGGAGCTGGGGTCTCTGAGCAAATCTGTGGGTCACTCCTGCTGCTCCCCGGGGCTGGGGGTGTTGGGGGGGTGTGTGTGTGTGTGTCTGAGCTGTGGCTCAGGCAGCTGATGGGCAGGGGAGCAGCCCAGCCTTAGGGGCTTGCCTGCCCTGCAGGCAGCAGAGCTGCTTGGGTGAAGGCAGCTGAGTGTGTGGGGGGGCATCAGCTCTGTCCTGAGCTCCTAACTGGCCTGTGCTGCCTCCTTGTCTCCCCCTGATATGAACTGGCCTCTTTGATCACCTCCTGGGAAGGAAAGAGGCTTCTCACGGTGCCCTGCACCCACCTGCACTTACTGCAAGAATAAATGTGCTTTCTTATGGTGCTGTTTACAGCCCCTTTTTTTCGGTGCTTTAGAAGAGCACTGAGTAGAGGTTTGTACCCAAGATTATCTCAACCCTCCTGTTTACTGAGCTCCCCAGGAGCAGCTGCAGGAGCTCTGCTGGTCCCCAGGGAGGGGCAGCTGGCTGGAGGAGCAGGGCTGAGCCTGACGAGCAGTGGCTGTGGCACAGCAAAGGTGTAGGTAGGATTTAGGGGTGGGAGCAGGATGTGAGGTGCAGAGAGGGATGGCAGAAAGCAGAGCGAGTGTCAAGCAACAGCTGCTTCTCTCTGTACCTGCAGAGGTGATGGACACGTACAGAGACCTTCTGGCATCCCCAGGGCTGCGGAGGAGCAGCAAGCCCCCATCCCCTCCCCTGGATTCCCTCCTGTTGTTCCTGATTTGGTCTGAGAACTAGATTTATAGTGGAGAGCCTGGTTGGAGATGTGAAGGGCCGAAAAATGTCTGCAGTGTACATGTTCCCCTTCCAAGTTGTTCTTCCCAGGAGTAGCTGGCACTATGCAAGAGGATGAGCTGAAGAGCTTATTCCTGGAGCTTAGACGCATGTTGGGTTTTTAAAATCTTAAATAACAAAAGGCTTGAAATAATTTTGATTCAACTTGAAATGCTTATTAGCTCAGAGAAAAACCTGAAAAACTTAACTTTGGATTGGCCTGACTACATTCTTCTAATTGTTCTTGATTAATGTTTAATTTTGATTTATGAACTCCATGGCAGCTCTTCCCAAGATTTCCTCATGAGCACTCACATTCCTGGCTATAACTGCTTTCCTAACTTCCCTGATGACTACTCATTAAAACCTCAGCTACTCAACCATTTATTAACACTTGAACTATGTGTGAGTGGGAGTTCATGAAAGTGTGAGCCCACTTATGTTTGTACTCATAAACAGTGTGCCTTCTGCTTGCATGTGAAGATAATAATCTTTTCTACTTCTCAGTGAGCATTACTGACTCAGTCCTGCCTGCAATGGTTATGTTTACAGAAATGCCATAGAAAATCCTGCCTGATTTCCACGAACGGCCTTGTCTGCTCTTGCTGTCTCTGAAGCAAGCAGGTCAGTCCAAACTGCCCCTCCACTGCCCGTGGATCCCAGAGATGCTTCATATACCTCCTCCCCCTTCAAAGTGGAACATGGGAGCCATTTGGCCCCAGGGACAGTCTGCTGCCCTTTTTGGAAGGAAAAATGTTAAATTCCACAGCAACACTTGCAAGGTCCGTGGAGGGGCCTGGTGTTTCTGTGATGCACCCAGGGTGAAGGCTCCTAACAGTGACAGGACTGTACCAGACACACGCTTTGAGAAAAGCTGGTACTGTGGAGATCAGCACCCCTTTTCCCCCCTTCTAAATCCTTGGCCAGAGACGTAGTGCCGCCTCATCGCAGCATTACTGGAGATCAAAAATAGAGGGAATTGTTCTGCCCAAATGATTGTGGCCTTGGTCTCGTGGTACGTGTATGCTAGAAGCAACCAGTGCTGACCCAGTGGCAGGGCTAATGGGTGACTGGTTTTCTGGGCCTCCTTCCACCCAGGATGTGAGCTCGGCGGGCTGCCTCGGATCCCCTCAGCTCTGTTAAATCACTTACTCCCACGAGACGGTGCTCCTGCTTGCAGTTAGTGTTTGAGGGGTCAGTGCCCGAGCACGCTGCTCGCAGCCCTTCCCGCAGAGCCAGCCTGACACTCGCATCTCTGCCCAGGGGCTCAGAAGTTGCCACGTGTCCGTCACCTCTGCTCCCATCTTGCAGCTCTCAGATCATTCCTTTCCTTGCTGCTCTGCTTCGACTTGGCCACTCTGAACCTGTGCAAGGGTGCTCATCCTTCTCCGAAAGGCAGAAACAGTGCAATAGAGCATGGAAAATTGATGACATGCTTGTTTGGTGCAGTCAGATGGCAATAAAGGCCTGAGCTCATTCATATCCTGCTGGGGACTTGTTTTCCTTCTGTGGTTATTTGTCAAATGCTAATGAGCGGAAGCAATTTGCTCCTCTAGCTTTGAGAGCAGGAGATGGGGAGGGGGCTGGGGGGGGGGGGGAGAAAGCCACCTGCATGGGGGACTGGTGGGTATAGCTATCTGCCTTTTTTGTTCAAGCTGTTGTTTTAACGGCTGGGATTGACTTGTTCCCAGAAAGCAGTTGTCTGGTGTTACCCTTGCTTCCTCTGAGTTTTCCCACCGATGCTTGGGAGCCTGCAATGCAGCTGCCTCGGGGGGAGCACGGGGCAGGGCTCAGCGCGTCCCCGCAGGAGGCCGGGGCTGGTATTTCTGCAGCACCGTAGCAAGGAAGTCAAACAGGCAGAGAGCAGTCCCCTGAGCCAAAGCACGGTGAGAAAATTGCCGTAGGAAGTACCAATGGGTCTGAAACACGCAGATGGGGTGTTACAACTCTGGGATTAACACAGGTGACTGCGTGAACTTGTTTCCTATTGACATGTGGTTGTGGTCATGCCCATGGTGTATCATAGGCTCTTTCTAGCAGAGTGCGCCCGTCTCACTGAAACCTTGTTGTCTGGTTGTTCTCTGCTTGGGGAGTGTGGCTGGAAAGACACAACCGAGCACGCAGATGTCTGCGCCCCTCAGCACCCAGGGAGTGCAGCACCGAGCGATGCAAGTGGCTGCTCCTAGTCTGCTTTGCACTGGGTGATCACTGGCCACAGAGCTGATGGAGTTCTGCCACCAGCTACGGGTGTTTTAGCTAAATACTTGGCTCTTTCCCTAAAGAAAAGGGTATTGGTTTTTTATCTGGTGCTTATCTTCCATGAAAAGATCCCTGAGCAAGTGTTTATCCTAGGCAGGAGCCTGGCAGAACCTGATAAATCAGAATGTAAAGAAACATATTCTTCCTAAAATGCTGTAACGAGGGGCACAGAAAATTTAACCGAATGTGGTTCTGTCTTTAAACTCGAGCTGACATTAATATTTCAGGAATATCCAGTGGTATAGACAAGCACAAGTACGCTGACCCCTGTGTCCTGCACAGGGAAGAGAGCTTTACCATAGGCTTCAGTGGCTGGATTAGTGCAGGAATAGAAAATTGAGTTTTGGTGCCACACACAACTGCCCCTGGAGCTGCCCCTGCTCCTGGTTCGCAGTAGTATCTTCTCACAAACCAAATGTCCCTGGTGAGCAGCTTCCCTCTTGGGGCAGCTCTGGAATAGGTGGGGTGCGGGGGGTCCGGGAGCAGGGGGGACACTGCTGGGTGATGGGGTAAAGCAAAGTCACTGCCGTGTCCCCAGGCAGCTTGTGCTCAGCTGTTGCATGTGGATTTCGTTTATAAGGCTGTGAAAACACCCTGCTGCTCCTTTGTAGAGCCCCTGAAAACACTCCTGGCTCCAGACCCATTGATCCTGAACAGCTTTTAATTAGGGTCTAACGTACCTAGTTAAACACAGTACATGCTGTTTCCTGCCTTGTATCTCGGAGCTCTTGTGGTCTTGTAACTCAGATATGGGTCATTGTGTCTCAACAAATGATGTCAAGATGTTTGTCCTGGGGATGAGCGAGAACAGGGTTTGTCCCTGCCACCAAGGTGGAGCTGCTGTTGACAACTAACCAGAGAGGAGAGTCAGTATTCCAGCAGGATCCTACGGGATTTGGATCTAGCAAATGGTTTCATGGAGCCAATGACAGAAAACTGCAGTAACTTATACATAAATTGGAGGAGAAGGGATCTCATTTTGCTTGCTTCTACCGGGCCTTTCAGCATGATCTTGTGAAGGGCTTTTGCTGAAATAACAACGTGGCACACAACAAGATGGGCCAAGAGATTGACTCCTGTCAATACAGAGCATTTGCCAAGTGGCAGACTGCGGAAAGATTAAATGAGATATTCATGTGAGGGATTGATGGGAGCCTGAGGTTTGAGTCCATTCCTTGGCACTCCTCAGGGTAGCACAGCCTTCAGCGGGGCACGGTAAAGTTGATGCAGAGGGCTTTGAGCTGCATCGGTGCAAGAGCACTGGCTGTGATGCATCTTACTGGAAATAAGTTTACGTGTCTTGCACTAGCTTGGGTCCTCCTGAGCTGAGCAGGTTACCTTCTCTGGAAGGACTGAAACCTGCTGAGCAGGCTTGATGCTGCTCCAAACAATGTGCCCTTCTCACCTCTCCCCTCTTCCTGCTCCAGGTGGTGAAGTGGCTGATAACTCTATTTCCAACCACAAAGTGACGGTGTTTTTGTTACATAAACATCTGCATTCATGCTTTGCCTTTGCCATTTAAAAATATATGTAATAGCTGATCTTAAAGCTTAGCAGCATTTATTTTTTTTGCAATGCCTAGAGGCTCACTGGAAGATCACAGCCACTGTCTGCGCTGCATAGCAGGGTGCAGCCTTTGTCCTGAAAAGCCCAAGAAAAAGAAGAGACTGGGGGAGATGGAGATAGAGGCAAATTGAGGAGAGGAGGACTGTTGTATGTTCAGTTGCAACCATGTCAGGTGTATTGCTCCAAAGTCTTGTTCCTTGGTTCTGAGTGTACAGGCCTCTGGAGCCACTGGGCTCTGATCCCTTCCTGATGGGGTGCTGCCTTTTTGTGCTGTGCTTGGTAGGGTGCTGGGTTATCTGGTCTGCTGGCAGGGGGAGACAAGCTGTCTGGGGGTAACATCGGGGGGGGGGCTCACCTCGCCCATCTGCTGGCCAACCTTCAGTTAAGAGTTCTTCTTAATTGCTTCAGGTGAGTTAAAACCTGGTTCAGTGAAAATACATTGCATCTGAGGTGTAGGCTAGAGCTGAGCTGCTGGTCGGGTTTCAGTCCTTTAATCATTCCGCCTTAATTTACCCTTGAGAGGAAACAGTTACTGTTTCTGTCAGTAACATCTCCCTACTGAGCATAGGCTCTGCTCTTCCCTCATCAGTTTGTTCCATGTGGTAGATACTTTGAGACCTTGATTGGTCTGTCCCGAACTACCTGGCTTCTCCTCTGTCTACTATACAAGATGTATTTTTAAGGTATTCTCACTCTAAGGCAACATCTCTATGCAGATGTGGCACTGCGTAAGTTTATTCTGGTTTACAGTCCTCCTCTGGAGCCATCCCTGGAGCTCTGCAAGTCCCTCTTGGAGAAGAAGAGGGTGAGGACGAGGAAGCAGGTGGTTACCACTCAAGCCAGCACTGAGCTAGGCTGTACTGGTGCTGCATCAGTGCCATGTGTCGGTCACCTCAGCTTCAGCCTGTTACAAAAGCTTCCACGTGCCCTGAGCTGCCCCAAAACTGGTCCCAGGCACTGGATCGGGGTTCTGCCCGGGGCCTGCTGGGTTACAGCTCACTCGGGCGGCGCCAGCACTGCTGCCTGCAGTGGCTCTCCAAAAATCTCTGAAGCAGATGTTAGAGACGGTTCATCCTCCTCTGCCGATGCAGCTACCCCCCATCTGGGACACGGCAGCTTTTGTGCTCTGTAGTGCTGGCACAGGAGTGCCTGAAACACGGAGACAACCTTTTCTAGCACTGCTGGAGGGGATCGAGGCAGGCAGAGTATAAATATCCAACTCAGAAGTTGGCTGAGACACCAAAGCGACTTCTCTGTGCTGGCAGTAACTGCCATGGGCTCTAATGGTCACGAGTCACGGGGTTGAGAAACCCTCCCTTTGAAAGCCCAGCCAGGCAAAGGGGGCTAGCAGCAGATCCAGACACGACAACATGAATGTGTCGGGCATCTGGTGTTCACCACCTGCGCTGCAGCCCTAGAGCTGGCTTTCGTGAACAAAATCTTACCGTAAGTAGAGTGGGTGAAAGCTGCTGCCGTGTGGCAAAGAGGCTGACAGAGCACTGTGTGCACTCATTGCTTTTCAGACGGACGAAGATGAGTTTTGTTTACATGGCACAAACCAAAACAGTTCCTGCAGTTTAAAAAATGATTTTAAAAAAAAAAAAATACCACCCATGTGGTTCAGTACCAGTGGTGAACGCTACCCCAGCACCTTGATGCTATAGAGATTACTTATTTCAGTGGGTGACTCGATATTGTCAGTGTTGGAAACATTTCAAGTTCAGGAGATAGCGATGAAAGTGATGAAGGGCCTGACTGGACTGATTAATGCGTGCGGCTCTTAGGGACAGAGTACGTGCATTAGTTGTTGACCAAGAGTGATGGCAGAAAATTTGAGAGCAAGGTAGAAGCATCTAAAGAGCATGATCGTCTTTCAGAGAGGAAAAGCTGGTTTGGGTGTGCCAATAAGATGATATGGGGATAAAGGAGAATATATTAATCAGTGGAAAGTAAGTCCAGTTATCAAGAAACATTTCCTAACAAGGCAATTCATCAGGATGTGGAACAGGGGAAATAGTAGAAGTCCCATTGCTAGTCACCTAACACTGGATCAGAAAATGTACTGTAGGGAACAATCTTCTACAGGCAGGAAGAAGCTGGGATGAGCTAATAGGACTTTCCCATATCTAATTTCTGCAATTCTGAGTTCCATTAGGGAAAATAATACTTTCAATTTCTTTTTCTGGCTAATGTAATTTCCAGTTCAGCCAATGCTCAGTGGAAAACCAAAAAACACTGAATATAGAAGCATTTTGCTTCCGCTGTTGACATTTTTGGTGGTCATTTGTTGAACATCCGTGTCTGAAGTGAGAATGAAGTCCTCTACTTTCTTGCAGACTAAGGTTACATGCACAGCAGTAAATACTCTCCAGCACATTTTTATAATGTGGCTCAGTGATCAGCTACATGATGACTAAGGTGAAAAAATAGCTCATTCTCCATGGTCTGGTAAGTTCTTAGCTTTTGTCCTTTCTGTGCTGTCAATGGGACGTTGCATTAATCAGGGTCTACCCATGCTCAGTCTGTTCTTACATGGGCAAAATATTCCATCTCCCTTAACTCTTCCACTAAGCAAAACTAACTCTGAACTAACCTTGCAGCTCAGCATCCTGTTGCAAGCACCCATTCTCTTTTCCCTCTTAGACACAAGATGCTAAATCGAGCAGCAGAGGATTAATGCTGTCTTACAGAAACCTCCTGGTCATTTAGCTTCTGCTTCACCCTCCTGCAACCTACCCTTGTCAGCTGAACACGTGGGATACCAATGACCCATCAAAACAAATTCTCCAAGGAGAACGTTGTTTTCCAAGGAGCAGAGCTTCGTGCTGCAGAGCCCTCGGCTGCCAGATTGCATCCAGCCAGGGTGGCACAGGCTGGGTGTTCCCACCTGGCAGTTCTTGGGGTGCTGCTGGCAGAACTGTTCTTTCTGTCGCCGCTTCATAGCAGGTGTGTCTCAGCAGCAACAATTAGTTCCAAATAGGCTTTTCTTCGGCACTCTCAGCAAAGAGGGAGTGGAAATTCTTGCAGGTCCCGGGGAAGCCAGGGCACTGGCAGCTGTGCTGGGCATGTTCTGCCCTGCGTGGGGCCAGCTGAGTTCTCGGAAGCGCTCGGTGATGTTTAACCCTGCCCTTGTAACATAATTTTGGAGAGATGCAGACAACACTGATGGCCCCTCAAAGTTCTGCCTGTGCCTCTGGCACCTATTGCCACATTTTGCTATGGCCGTAGGGCTTTTCTCTAGACTATTGTCTGTTCCTGCATCAAAACTATGGTCCTCAAGGCAGTATTTGCTGGCTTCTTTCCCAGCACTGGAGTCTGTGGCGAGTACCATCTGCACAGTTTGACTCTGGCAGGACCCTCCCCGATAGCCCTCTGTCCTTTATCACTTGACATGACAATGGCTGCAGGACCTTGAATATCTGGTGTAGGATTCTTCCACTGGTTTGTAGAAATGTGCAGTCTCACGTTCCTCCCTAGAGCTGTACTAACTTAATAAAATATGGCTCTAGCTGTCATATAATATTTATGCTGGGTACTTCTACCTCTGCCTCCTTAACTCTGCACATGAAAGATTATAATCTCCTCAGATAAGAAATGAGGGGCAACCCATACACGTACGTCTTCAAGTAATCTTCAGGATCTGCACAAACATCTGATGGGAAAAGGGTCATGTTTTTCACTCAAAAAAAAAAAAAACCAACCTAACTAAAAAAAATAAAATATCTTTCTAACTTTCCACCTGCCCTGCAGCTCTCAACAACTTTTTAGATCCCACTATGATCTGCTTCAGAGCCACACACTGGGAGTTTTCTAATGAGATGGAGAAGATTCAGGTAGGAGCAGGATAGCAGATGGGCAAGGAAAAAACTGAATAATCTTCTTCACTGGCCCAAGCTATCGTAACTTTGTTACTTGATAGGCTTCTGCTGAGGGATTATTTAGAAGTTAGTCAGAAGCACAAATAAGTTTTTTTCAAAGACTTTAAGGGTTTAAAATAATCAGCTGGCTTCAGTCTCCTGTTATTTTTGGCTAAAATGAGAGAGAGAGAACCTGAAGCAAAATGCAGCTCTGGTAGGCATGTCAAATACAGAAGGACCTTCTTTGAGATTTCAGTTTGGGATTTGAGTCCATGATGGATAGATTATGGGTCTGGTATCTCTTCCAACTTTGTCTTCGTCACCTGCTTTTTTTCTCCAATTAATTGTTGACGGGCAGCAACAACACTTAAGTAATTAGGGAGAGTGACCTTTTTTGGGCCAAATCCTCATAAAATAAGGTTTGAGACTATGTTCACTAATACTATCCAGGTGCTTGAGTACTTGTAGTTAGCGGGTAATGTAACCCCAGACACGGCAGCTTGGTCGTTTTGCTGCTCGGTCGTTTCTGCTTTGAGGTTTTGCAGCTCGTCGCGGCGCTGCCTGACCCAGGACCCTTCCAGCAGCCCCGAGCCGAATCCAGCACATCCCATTGACTCCGTCCCGTGGCAGCGCTGGTGGAGACCTGAGCAGCCCTGCCAGTGTTCCCAGTGGATGAACTGGAAGGCTCAGTGTTCTGCTTTGGGCTTTTAACTCTTGCAACAGACGATTCGCTCAGTATGTGTCCAGGAAGGCTTTAAAATTGCTCATCTGCTTTGTAACCTTGCTGTGCTTCAACACTCTCAGCTGGAAAATCTGCCAGGTAGCTAGCAATTCTCCTAAGAACCAGGACTGTTCCCTGTCCCTTCAAAGGCTTTAGCTCTGGTTTTGTCCAGGGTGAAAACTCTGGTCCTTGCATATGTGCTGATGGTGAATGTGCTTTGCACCCATGTGCCACCTTTCAACTCTGTATTTCTCAGCAGCTGAGGGATGAAGCTTCTCCTGCAGATAAGTAAGTTGAGGGAGGCAGAAGAGCTCATGCTACGGTAATGCAGTAGGTTGGAGTTCCCAAGTAACATGCTTGCTTTCACATTATGCTGCCTATCACAGTAGGCACACTGCATCTCTAGATCTGGGATGAGCCTTGGAAAAAAATAGTCAGTTTGTCATCTTTGTGCATGCTTTATTATGGCCAATGAGGCTCAGAACTGAAGATTCTTGTGCTGTTTTAAAATCTCATGGAATTTTCAGAAAATACAGCGTTATCTGAAGCCTCTTACTCCATTTATTGTGCCTGTTTGAGTTATTAACTTGCTGCAACAATTGTGTGTTGTCTTGTCTCCTCAGGGGCACCCAGGAGATGAAGTGATTGCTTCCTGAGGTATTTTAGGATCATTCAGAATAAAAGGAGCTATGTCTATGTCCCGAGATACAAGTGACAGGTCTTGCCTAAAGTTTCAACTTCTTTAGCATTCATACTGTGTGGTTCATGCGCATCTGCCCCTGCTAAAGTAATTCTGTCGTCAGCTGAGATAAGTTTATAAATCCTCCTGCCAGCCTGCTACACAGCTGTTAATAGCTTCAGTCCTATGAGGGTGTTTTTATGCGCATTCAGGAGTAGAGTCCAAGTATTGGGTTGCTGCAAAGGACCCCTGTGTTCTGATGCACCCGCAGAAGGTCCTGGGTGAATCGGCTGCTCAGCTCATGCAGGGTCTGGCGAATGGCATGGAGAAGTGTTTAGTAGCTGTAGCTGCCTTTAACACCTATTGCCCGTGGAGATGCTGCATTAGTACTGCACGAGGCGACTGCACCCAGATGTTTCCAGTCCCTGAGCCAGCTCAGATATCTCTGCACAGCGACCATAGTCCAGAGGCAGGCATTGATCAGCTCAATTGCAGAAAATCAAGCACCTCGATCCTGTTGGAAGCCAAAGGCTGTCACGCAGGCTGGCTTAGGAGGCTTCAGTTCTCTGATTTATGAAACTAGAGGTTAGGCTAAGCTGCCCTGGTATGAACTGGGAAACGATGGCAGTTAGCAACCCTGTTCCCTTCAACAGTCGGAAGCAGTTTGAGGTCGTGCTTCTCCAGGGTCTTCTGAAGATGCTCTGTTACGTGATGAATTTAAGGTTCCCACGCTTGCTACTCACTAAAGTAGTCACAGGGAAGTGCGAGATGGTTCTTGTATTGCCAAGGGCATGTTTAGCACCCCAGGAAATATCTTCCCAGCTCTGTAGAAAAGGGCCAGAGGAGTGGCAAGTTATGTTGATTGGAGCCAAGGGCACTGCACTGGCAGACCTGGCAGGTCCTTGCTTTCAGGTTATAAACTAGGCAAATAAAGTAGAAAGATAGCTCAGAGCCTAACAGTCATCTGTGACTTGACAGCAAAGTTTATTGAGCATCACTTGTTCTGTTTGGAGTTTTAAAAGACAAAAGATGAATCTGAGTTTGAAATCTAATCTGCAACAAGGAGGGGAATGCTGCAAGATCCAGCTGAGCTAAAATTGTAGGTGTAAAATATTGTCCTGATGGTTAGTGACAGTCTTGATGGTCTTCATCAGGGTGGGAGAGCAAACTTTGCCTCATCACTGTTCAGGATTTCTTTGAACATTATTTCAAAGCAGACTGAGACTATTCCTTTACTGGTATACATTATGAGGATTAAACATAAACTTCAGCCTGCGCAGGATTACAGGGTGGTCGTAGGAAATTCTGAAGAAGAAAATTAATACAGCTGGAGGCAGGGGAAGCTAAAGACGTGGACTTCAACAGCTCTGATCTTTTTGCAAAAGCTTATTAGCTCTGAAAGGTGTGTTTGCATGTGACCAGCATGCGTTTGGGCAAAGCGTGTGACTTGCAAGTGGTAGTGGAAGTTTGCATTCACAATCAGTCATTTCCTATGTGAAATCGTCTGTTCTGAGTGTTGAAATGCTCCACTGACAGGCAGCTTGCTACCTCTATTTTCCAAGTATAAAACAGGCATAGAGAAATAACAGACTGGGTTGGCACCGGGCTTTTTGTTTATTTTAAATAATAACAGCAAAGAATTTTTTTGTTGCAATTATTTGACTGGGATTTAGGGAAGTAGAGTTATTTAAGACCTTAGTTCATGCTTTATCCTTACTACATCCCTTACAGTGGCTATAACTTTGGCTCTGTATGCAGTTTGTAGAAAGCTGCCCATGTTCTCCATGGCCCCTGGTGTCTGTCTCGTGTTCCAGGCTCTCTCCAGCCTGGCCCCAGTCTCTGCTGTGCCCATTCAATTCCGTAACTGGCAGGGCCTTTCCTGGCACCTCTGGGGAAACTTTGTACTAAGTAAACACATTCAGCGATCAAAACTGTGTTTAAAATGCATATTTGTGCACTGGTGAGGCAAGGATTGAGTAAGTGTTATACTTTAATTCCTAACCTGGTTAGTTTGATATAGCTCATCTGATGATACTGTATGAGTTTGCAGAGATTCCTGGGAAAACAAGTGCTAAACAAAGTGTGTGGGGCTTTAAATTATTTGGTAGCAGCTATCTGTACTTCTGTGTATTTCCACCCTTTCAGATTAATTATCTGCATTGCCCCTTGACAGTGGCTGCACTAACTAACAGCCGTTTCGTGCATTGTTCTGTTCCCAGTCACGTTACTCAACTCAGACCCACACAGTTGTTAGAGGTTAAAAAAAAAAAAAAATATCATCTCAGTGGCATCCTTTGCCATTGGCATTTCTGCTTTTGTGCTGCTGATCCCACCTGAATGGGGTCTGTGTGAGTCAAAGCTTGGCTTAACTGACACATTTGTTGTCCTTCCTGACTGCATTGGCCCTCTCAGACTTTTGTTGCTCAAGCCAGGTTTTAGGTAGCTGGTTGAGTGGACTTGGACCATGCACAGAGTCTGGTGCTTCAGAGGTTTGCTGCTCTTTGTGAAGCCGGGTGCTTTACAGGGTAGTACAGAGACTGTGGCATGTTCCTGACTATCTAAAAGTTCTTAGGAGACCCTCTTTCTGGGTAAGGTCCTAATTGGGAATTAGTTTGTAACACCCGCACGCATATATGTGTGGATTGTAAATACTGCTGCGACATCACCCATGTTTCTGTAGGAAATCTTATTCCTGAGAGCATCAACAAGCTTTTCAGAGACTTAGGCCCCTTCTCAACAGGAAAAAAGGATGATGAAAGGTTGAAAATACAAAAATCATAAATATATCAGAAAGCATAACCTTGCAGATCAGTTTGTTCATCCCCCTGCCAGCAAAGGAGCTTTCTGCCTGATCCCTTCTCCGCTCCTCTCTCCAGTTTTGCCCATGTGATGGGTTTCCCTTGCGTTCCTGCGGCGTTTATTCCATAGTCTAATAGATCTGCCCATTAGGAAATGTTTTCTGAGGTTTAATCTCAACTTTCCTTTGTTCTAGTTTATTCCATAACACCACGGACTGTGCTTGAATTGATGAGACTTGGAACTGTCTCTGTTTTCACAGAAAAGTGCAGAGCAGTAACAGACGAGATGACAAAGAAATTAGAGGAAGTAAATACGAGTTTGCCAGAGGCCTCTGGTTTTGAGTATACTTGCTGTTGTATTTGTCAATAGGAAATCTCTGAAGTCCTTCTCAAGTATTTGGAGCATTATTTAGCAGGCGCCAGGTATCCGAATTCTTCCCACATTGCCACTGAGGTTTGCAGGCAGTTTAAAGAGAAACTTCCAGAAGAGACAAGTTTTGATGTCATGTCCAGAGGTAAAGGGAAGAGCATGGCTGGCCCTGAATACTGGACTACAAGCCATCATCTCAGCATCTTCTGACCTATCTAAATCCCTCCCAGCTTCATAAAAAATATGATGCCCCCTAACTTACACCAGCTTTTTTCCCAAACCAATGGAGTAATCAGTAGAAAAGCTAGAGCGGTTGCACGATTAATTCATCTGGGCCTGTTAACATCAACGTTTAGCAGGATCTCCCCTCCTGCCACTAGCCCCCTGAGGCTGCTGGGGTGTGCAGAAAGGAACGAGACAAGGAACAAAGCAGCCATGTCGCATAACAGCGACCAAAGATACCGACAGAAAAAAAAAAAAAAGTGCATCTTACCTGGTTTGCAGATGGGCAGGATGTCTTGTTGGGGCTTCGCTACAGCGATTTTGAAGAAAGAAAAGAAAAGAGGGAAAATGTTCTTTGGCGAGTGAGAAATGCGTCAATTTTGGAAGATGAGCCACACCATCCAGTGAGCTGTCTGGCATTCACTAACCTCCGTTCGCTGGTTTCTTTGAAATGTGACCTATTTCCTTGTTGCACAGGAAAGGAAAGAAGAGAAAATAAAAGCTGTGTAGCTCTGAAGAGTGAAAGAACTCTGAGACCTCAGTGCCAGGCCATGGGGCTTCTGTGGAAGAAAACAAATCAGAGGAAGGTGGTGAAGAGCTGTCGTTATTTAAACAAATGTCTTGGAGGAAGACATTGCCTAGAGAGCAAAGCTCTGCTCTTGCCCATTGAACACGTTCATGGGGAAGTGAACCTTTGTGCACAAGTACCTCTGCCATGCCAGGGTGAGTCCCTTGGAAGTCACAAGGGGGTAAGGAGAGCTTAGTTTCATTGGATTTTCCACATAAAGGCCAGAGGCAACTGCGAAAGGCCTGCTGTGTGCAGCTGCTTAGGAGTTGTGGTTTGTGATGGTCAAGACCTAGGCTTACTAACCCAAAAAGCCTTTCTTAGCCTGGTTTTTTTCCTGCTCTGCTTGCCGATTTGCTCACTGTAGTGCCAAAATGGCCACAGCACTAACAGCTGGGCTGGGAACCATCCAACACCAGTCCCACCAAATGGTGATTATTTTTGGCAGGGTTTTCAGCTGCTCCTCAGGGGTACGTCTCCCTTTCCAGAAGGAAGAAGTTTCCACGTTTCATCACCAGCCCTGGTAAACAGCTCACTGCCACCTGATGGCTCGTTAGCTTGAAAGAGATGGGTAAAGGGCCAGTGTTCAGGGGCAGCTCTTGGTGACTGGGAAAAAGGGGTACGGCGCCGTGACTCCTTTCTGCTGAATGCAAAGCGGTGCCCCGACAAGGTGGATGGAGAATCCTAAAGTGTCTTGCTGTTGCAGGCAGAGGAATCTGTACTGCAGAAGTTGAGACTACGGCCCTGATCCTGGCAGATTGAGCTTGCTGATGTTCAAGACTGATTGGAATCAAAATATGTGGTAATAAGGTTAGATATGCAAAATGTAAGCTATCCTTGAGCATTACTCAACTGTGTGGCGTTGCCAAATCCCCCTTGAGGAGCCCTTTGTTTACATTTTGACACGGAGCTGTACATGCTGTTTGCTCAGAAATCCATATGAAAGGTTTTTCCAAGGACAAGGTGAGATCCTGAGATAGAAGGGATGAGTCACTTAGGCAGTTTACAACAGTGAAAATGCAGCACCCCCAACACACCCAACCTTGCAGTTCCAGCAGAGAGCTCTCAATCCTGAGCCCTCAGCAAGGCTCACCTGCACGTTCTTTCTTTGGCCAAACCCCCCCCCCCCCTCCCCGAGGTTTAGGCAGTGTACAATGATCTTGGTAGCTGCTTTTTGACAGCTGTGCTCTCAAAGCTGGTGGTGGTTCCTCCAAGCTGGTGCTACAAGTTTGGGAGACACCAACCTGATTTTATCTAACACCTGGGATTAATTAAACTTAATTTTACTGTTGGGCAATTAGTTTGAGTATCTCTACACTAGTGGAAAAACAAAAACATTTGTTTACAGCTGGTTTCACTTGCAGGTTTTCAACCTGCAGCATTTGGGCTACAAACAAAGCAGAGTAGTTTGTTTATTACAGCAGTAGCTAAAAGACTGAATGGAGCGTTGTTGTGTTAGGTACTGTACAACCATAAAAAGGGTTAGTCTGTGGCCAAGTAGCTAGTCCCAACATGGAGTTGGGGCCAGGCTGTGATGTAGAGCCAGAGCTGGGAACTTTGCCCAGGCCCAGCAGTTTAGACATAGCAAGAGAGAGAATTTTTTATTTTATGTACAAAATGGTTACACAAAATTACCCCATCAGGCCTCAGCATCATTCCCTATGTGTTTTAATGGCAACCAGGACAGAGTCAGCAGCCTTACAAGCCTTAAAATGAGCACTGGCCTCAGTGTTGTGCAAGCTGGTGCTGCAGCTGGGCACACTTGGGTGCATTTGGGTATCGGCCAGCACCACCGAGAAGCGACGGCACCAAGTTTGCTTGGAAGCTTTGCTCTTTGTGCTTCCCCAGGGTTCAGTGCATCATCCCTGAAGGGTTTCTCCCAGCCTGGTGCTGAGCCTGGACCCGGCAGGATCTGAGCCTGCAGCCTCTGCCACGTGTAGCCACAGGAGGGTGCAGTGTCACCGGGCTGCTGAGCTGAGCTCAGGGCTCCCCTCCATCCCAGGGGTGCGGGAGGATGCCGGGGAGCCAGGGGGAGAGGATTTCAAGTGTCTCCTGGAAATGCGTCCTCATCTCCTCATCCTAGAAAGAAGCAGCAGCTGGTTGGCACTGTTTGTTGGAGTCAAATCGTAGTGGCTGTTGGTTGCCTGTGAAACCTTTTTTTCCAGGAAGAGTCCAATACCTTCTTTTCTGTGAGTATCTGGTCCCTTTACCTCTCCCCATTTTCTAGGCTCTTGTGCAGGTGATGGAGGCCTTGTCTTGGGAAGGTGTGTGCTGCTCTGAGGTGGCTCCATTACCCCTTCAGAGACAGGTCGAGGCTGGAATAAGACCCAGTTTTTGAGCTGGCCTGGTATGAGTATGAGAGGGTCCCCAGAGCCGCACTGCTTTGGGGTACAGGGCTGCAGGGGGTTGGCCCCAAGCACACAGATTGGGTGTCCTTGTATGTCAGGAGTCTCTAACACTACGTTTACCGTTTAGGAGGGGCTGGAGACCCTGCACATCAGGGAAAAGCAAGTTTCCCTGGGAAGGGAGAGGGACAGGCATCACAGAGGTGCTTGCTGCTGAGCAGGGAAGATGGGCACCTGCACCTCAGTGCCTCGTCATTGCACACCGAGTGTGTTTAGAGACAAGCTTCAGCAGACAGAAAGCCCCTGGTATGGGTCTGAGCCATGCTTTGAGCAATTAGTTTTTCCCTGGCCAGAAGAACCACCATTCACCACCGTTCAATTAAACCCCAAATACTTTGTTTAGTTGCTCTTTTATGTATGTGCTTTGGGGGCTGTGACAATGGCTAGCATGGCTTGGGGAGGAAGGAAACTGCTCTTTCCACCCAGCCAGGGAACCAGCCAAATAATCCAGCCCAGCATTTGCAGTCCCTTTGAACTCAGTTTTCAAACAGAGCCCGGCCTTTCCAGCTGAATGCCTGTAAGGAAGAGCAGCCCTTGCACTTGCATTGGGATGCCCTGGGGGGGGGGGGGGAGGGCTGGGGCAGCACTGGGGAGTGGGCCTGGGGGCTGTGAACTCCCACTGTCAGGCATTTCCTGGGAGGAAAGGATGTTTTCACTGATTTTTCTCAGGGCCATTAGTAAGAGCATACCTACCAGGCAACACCAAATACTTTGAGACCTGTGGGGTCACAGGAGGTCCCTCCTGGGCATCTCTTGCCCAGGTCACACTGCTGCTCCATCCGAGGAGGCGAGTTCAGAGGGCTTCAGTAAGGGTTTACACAAATTTGTGGAAGAAAATGTATTACGGCTGTTAAATGCAAAGATACAGATTCTAGCTTAGGCTCAGCCCTGCAACTTAGTGTACCGATGGTGGAGGATGTAGGAGGATATACCACAAAAAGTACCACAGCTTCTTGCTTTTTCCTTAATCCCTTTTCTTAGGCATGCCGTGACCAGCATCTGATTAGGATGTCGGGCTGGCCAGGCCTTTGTGGCTTTTTCTTTCTCCATTCCTGTCTAATGGTCAGATGGCTACAGACTGGTGCTGGGTGGCACCCAGGACCATCGCCAAGAGCCCTGGCTGCTCAGGCTTGCCTCGGGGCTGGATCCTGTGGATTTGGCACCGCGTGTACCTAGAAGGGTGGCGGCAGGACACGCAGTCTGGAGGGGGCTGGCTGTCCTGCAGCCTTGGCACCCACGCCGGGCTTCACAAGGCTGTCCCCCTCCGAGCCCCCCTCTGCAATCCGCTCCTGGGCAGAGGGGTCCCACGTTCAGGGAGCTTGGTCTAAGACTTAGCTTACGTCTTCCCGTGACAGCTTTTCACCCCCTTACTCTTTCATTCAAATCCCCTTATGCTAAAAGGCTTCCTGAGGGTGGTTTTGGGGTCCCTCTGTCCCTGGAGATGGGCTCAGCCCGGAGGTCGCTGCCTGGTGCTGCTCTCTTTTCCCTGTGTCCTTTCCCTCTCCATATCCAGAGAAAAGCAGGGCAGCTCATGGTGATCTGGAAGGGCCCATTTTTATGATATTTGCAGATTTGCCAGGTAATTCTCTCTTTACCAAGGCTTACATATTCAGCTTTCTAATCTCAAAGACGGAAATGAGCCCCTGCCCTTTATTGTTGCTTATTGCTTTATGTGTCCTAAGAGGGCTTTGTTTTTAAACAAGCAGTATTTTATTATTTGCAATGTTTATTATTTACTTCAGAAATGTATTGTCTCCTGTGGGGCACGCCACGGTGGCAGCAGAACAAGAGAAATGATGGCATCACAAGGGCCAGCAGGGCGAAAATGATGTAACTCAGGAGGGAAGGGACTTCTTAAAATATTAGCAAATTCTTGAGGGCTTTTTTAAATTTAAAGCCAATACCTAACATTACCATAGAGCCCAGATGCCTTTAAGGTCATTTGAAAGCTACGGTTAAAATGAAGGATGGGAGTGTTGTTCATTGTTGTGGGGGGGAAATAACAAAAATCCTGGCTTGCTTTATCTGTTTTGTCTGCCACTGTCAGCAGGAGCTCTTTGCTTTATCGCTTTTATTGGGATGTTTTAGCAGCCAGGGAGCTGCCAGCATCACCCTGGGGCTCTGTGAGCAGCCGGGGGAAGATCCTTGCTTGCTCCCTTGCAGAAAGGCTTAGCTGATTAGTTTTATACTGTTGCAGGCAAGACCTGCCTTCTGTACTGATGTCAGCAGTCAGGGCGGGACTTTTACAGCTTTATGGGTTTGGGGATTTGTTTTTTGTTTTGTTTTGGTTTTTTTTGGGGGGGGGTGGGGGGGTGGTTTGGGGTTTTTTTGGGATAACCCTGGCAAAATTCCTGAGCAAAGTTGTTTTTTTTTTTTTTCTTTTTTTTTTCTTTTTTTTTTTTTTTTTTGAGCAGCCCCTATACATGCTGCCTCCGAGCCGCTCTCTTATTACTGCTCACTTCCTGAAAGGAGACTTTTTAGCAAAGCCTCTAGCTCCAGCGCTGCCTGGTCTGACAGAAGAAGGTTATTGAGGAAGGCGACATAAACCCTCAGCCTGGAAACTTTCTGACACGCGCAGGACTGAGGGGGAGAGAGAAGCTTTTGGCTGCTGCTGAGAAAAAGAGCAGAAAAAAAAAAAAAAAAAAAAAAAAAGAAACTCAAGGAATTAAAAGGGGAAAAAGAAGAAAGAAGGGAAAACACTAGAAAAGGTAAAACACTCTTTAAAATAATTTTTCCAGAGAAGACTCTTTGAGGTTGGAGTGGGGTGGTCTGGGGTGGAGGGAACGCAAATGTTCTTTGAAATCAGAACCATCTCCCTGGAGAAGGAATGAGCCCGAAGAGCATTGCACGCTGGAAAAAACATTTATGAGAATGAAAACCATGTTCACCCTTCTCCAACATTCAGAGTTTCCATAAAAACGCAGGGTTGTGTTTCAAAGTGTCTGCAGACAGCAGGAGTCAGGCATCTGCACTCGCGCGCTGTCTCCCTCGCCTCCCCCTATCCCCACACCACTCCACCTTTTTTTTTTTATTGCATTGAGCCATCCGATCGCATGTTTGCTGCTCTAAAATATAATTCTCTTATGCAGAGCTGCCGTGGGCGAAACTCTCGATTACAGAAAGCAACAGCTATAATCCTTGTTGCAGAATTATACGTTCCTTGCTGTCTTCATTCCTGAGAATAAACACATACTGCGCTCCCTCTCCCTCTTTTGCTGTCTCTCTCCATCTTCAGGAGCTGCCAATGCCTCTTTCCCTCCTGCACGATGTGGTCAGAGGATTGTAAACTCTCTGCCCTGAAAAAGTTGCAATGTCATTAACTTCGTGTGTATCACTAGGCATTTGGCCCCGTTGCACTAGACATACATTTCTTTGCTTTGATTATGTTTTAAAGTGTTTTTTTTTTTCTTTTTTAAAGAAGATCAATCCCTCAGAACATGTTATTTTAAACATCAAAGTAAATATTAGTGATGGTGAAATGCCAGAAGATTATCTCATTAGAGCTGAAGGAGCTGTGCTATAAATAGAAAGGAGTTTATAAAATAACCTTGGCAAATATCTTCCAGAGGGGAAGAATCAAGCAAGAGGGAAGTGTGGAGCTGCACTGGTCGGAGCCACACTCTGGGGCAGGTACCCTGCTTCGGCGCCAGCTGCGGCTGTGCGGCAAAATTTAAAATTTCACACAGAGGCTCGTTTTTGGGGACTTTCCTGGTCAAGCATATGCAGGGCTGTAAAGCTCAGGGGGTGTTTGTTTTCCTGTTTCAGTCCATGCCAATACCCATATTGGCCGGAGCTAGCTCAGCCACACCAGAGATCTGTTTCTTATTCTGTTCATTAATATTCTTATTAGCAGAGTTCACATGGTGACAGCATGAGATCTAGTGCATGACGGGTGATAGCAGGAAGATTTCTGAATTCTTTGTTCATTTCTGGGCTCCCTAGTGCTGTGGGTGGTAGAAGGGGAAGTGCTTTGTCGGGCGCCCAGGTAATTCCGCAGCGGGTGCAGGGGTGTTCCCTCTGCTCTGCTCGCCATAGCCTTGCCCGGACTAGTCTGAAATGCCTCCATCAGTGAGGCTTCCTCCAGCTCTTGGGAGGCTGTTCCAGTGTCCTGAAGTTTCTCCATATATGGAACGTGCCGAGTGCTCCGGTTGCTCCATCCTTGGCTTCCCGTTGTTCCTGCTTGGCCCCACGGCAGCACCCTCTCCTTTCCTCCCCCTCCTTAGCTCCCCAAAACCTCCAGCGCTCGCTCGTTGGTGCATCTTCAGCTCCATTCCCCGAGTGGCTGCTTGTTGGGTGGGAATGGGAAAGGTCCTGTCATCTCCTGTAAATCACGCTTTTCCCAGATAAGACTCAGGAGACGAAGGGTTTCGTTTGGCAGAGGGAGACCCTGATAAGCTGTGACTGAGCGATCAGTTGATGGGGTGAAGTGTAGCCTTGAGGGAAGGTATTGCCTCCTCAACATCAACAGTGTCTGCTAGTCGTGCGAGAGGCCTTTTAAGTACCAACACGCAAACCTGTAACACGAGAGGCTCTGTTATCACTGACTGCTCAAGGCCACCCAGAGATGGTTATGGGGAGCAATAAGTGTTCTTATCACATGAAGCCCCGGTCCACAGACAGCGTGGGCTCAGCTGCCCAGAAGAGCAGCTCCACGGAGGGCTTTTCAGCGCAGGTTGCATCAGGCCCACCCAGGGGATGATTCTGTTCAAGCGCTTACCTAAAGCTTATCTGAAACCCCCAACTCCAAAAACCACTTTTCTTGCCAAGTTTCCAGCAATTAGTTCATTCTAAGCCAGAAACACCGCAGGATGTGTTTGTCACGTCCTGTCCTGCCTAGATCTCAAGTTAACACAAATGAATTTAAAACAAACAGCATTTGGACCAAATTTATTAAGTTTTCAGAAGCAATTCACTAGTGATTTGGATGATGTCAGCTCAGATGTGCTGAAGATATGCAAGTCAAAAAGATCTTCGCTTGACCCCACCACCATAGGAAATGTTTGCAGGGCGAGTAGTTACAAACATTTCCTGGGAATCTGTAAGCAGGTCGGATCTCATGCAGTGATTGGGGAGTGAGAAACATGGAAAACCACCAGCTTGGCTACAGAGTCATTTGTCAACACTGAAGGAGGTTTTAAAGGGACACCATCAAAGGAAATTTTCCCATCTTGGGTACTGCCAGTGCCTTCCATTAAGTGTGCAACCAATTCAAGAATTGGGAGATTCTCCACTCAGAAACTCCGCCAAAATATTTTAGCTCCATCTGACTTCAGCGGAGTAATGTCAGTGGCACGTGTTAAGCGCAGGGTCTCTGTCCGGCTGCTACTCTCTTAACTTCTGCATTCTCCCAGGTGGGCAAAGAATGCTTGGGGTGTGCCACGTCGACTATTCAGCATCTTTGCACTTATGTTTATCATCCCAACCCACTGTTATCGCTATTGCGTTTCCTACTCTTCCGTTGTAGCTTAATTTTTAAAGGGAAAATGAGTTAAAAGGAATCTATTCCTGTGCGGTTCTGCAAATCCTTCCGAACTCAAGCATTCATAAATGTTGGCTCCAGTTGAGCTGGTGGGTGAAATCCTGGCCTCCTGCCGTGCAAGTTTTACCACTGACTTCAACAGAACCAGGACTTCACCCCGCAGGGGCTTCAGTCAAAACCACAGTGCAAAAGATGAGGTCAGTCCTGTTGGGGTTAGCAGCAATTCATTCCCTGGCCATGAACGAAGGCAGCTCCTCCACCGCTGGGCACGGGGAAACGTAGTCAGTGGCCTTTGGGCTGCAGCTTCCTCGTTAGGAAGCCACACATATGCTTGTGAGTCGGCATATTTTCTGTTGCACCCTGCCATACCCCATCAAATCCAAACCATCTGGGCCATATGTTTCCCTGAACAGAGAACCTACAGGGAGGGGAAAAAGGGCCCATAAACTCTCTGCGCAGCAGATCTCCCAGAGCTCGCTTAAGGGAACCGGAGCCTGGAAACGATCTGCAGATCTTCCGGATCTGTAAGGGCTGGAGGGAGTCCACAGCCCGATGTGGTCTGCAAGGCTTCATCCCGCTGCGGAGCTCCCCTGGCGCGCTCCTCCGGGGTAACGTGCCTTGGGGTCCGTGGGCGCTCGCTGCCACCGTCGCGCTGCTTTGCAGGACGGGGGGCCCCGGGGTGATGGCATGGGGGGGGGCCTCCACGCTCGTGCGCAGATTGCCTGCTTGGCTGTGGCCAAATCACTTCTCCTCTTGCTTCGGTTTGCCCTGCTGTGAAGCGAAGCCAGTAGCGTTCACCTGCTCGCAGGGAGACTCTGAAAAGGGGGGGGGGGGGGGGGGGGGGGGGGGGGGCTACGGGGACGGTGGCAAAGCTAGGCTGTACGTGTGGGGGTTTGTGTTCTTGGTGCCCTGGGAGGCTGGGTGCTGCCTGCCCGTCTGCAGAGGGGCAGTCTCGGGCCCGAGGCGCTGGAAGCAGCCAAGCAGGTAGAGCAGATCGGGACGAGCCACCTCCTCTGGCCAGCCAGGGCTCCTCTCCCTTTCTCTGTGTCGCCACGATGCAGCCGCTTCTCTGAAAGGATGGGTTTCCGATTTCCTGGAAGGACAGCCTGGTCCAAACTGGCTTTGCTGCTTTAGGGTCCTGCTCCACAGCTCACCGCGTTTCCTCCAAGCCGCTTCGGTATGTGACCCCCCGAGAGGACCAGGGTTTTGTGATCCAAACCTCATCTAAACTCGGTTAACCCTGTTGAGTGGGGTGGGACCAGAGATCCCCTCAAGTTCCTTCTAACCTCAGTTCTTCTTTGATTCAATCTGGCAGGACCAAATCAGCAATGGGTGCTGGAGCTGGGCAACGCTGTGGATCCTTTCCCCCGTCCAGGGCTGTGCTACTGCTGGGTGCAGCGTTAGGCACTGCTGGGCTGTGGGGATGCTGGGTGCTGGTGGTGAGGGTAGAGCTGATCTCTCTGCTCACTGCTGGTCCCATGGTGCTTCTCAGCCCTTCTGGGTAACAGCAGTTGCCTCAGATGCTCTTCTTGGGAAGCTCAGTGGGATTCTCTTGTCTCTCCAGCTTCAGCATATGAGACTGCACCGTCCCATGGATGCACGCGGTGTGGCAGGAGATGAGAGGGGCTGTAGTGGGGCTCTGCCCTCCAGCATAGCCCTCCCAGCCTGATGACCAGACACATCTTTGTCAGAGGGTCCCAGCACAAGTACAGCACTACAGATGTGTGGGGTACTGCCCTGACCTAAGCCCAGCTCGACAAAGGAGTCAAATTTAGGGTGCCACACTCGGTGTGTGAGCTGTGACAGGTTGCTGTAAGGTATGACTCTATAAAACATGCTGCTGCCTGAACTGGCACAAACAGCATGTCCCTTTCTCAGGCCAAATCCCTCCTGGAGAAAGCCAGTGGCAGTTCTGCAGGTGAGCGGGGCTCAGTGTTGGCACAGAAGGGTGTTTGTCTTTATGCAACTCCAGGGCTCTGTGCCTTGTGTTGCTGTGTTGTGTAAGCACAAAGACCGCTGAAGGGCTGCTGCGGGAGCCAGCTCTGCCGGGATGCAGATGGCTGCGCTGGGCTGTTGCAGTTGCTGTGTCTGCTTCCCTGCCTGCTCCGAGGTGTGAGTGCTCCTGCCCTTTCCGAGAGCCCGGGGCAGTTTATCCCCAGCACAGCAGAGCCATGTTGCTTGCTCCATGCTGGTGCAGGGGGAGCAGTAGGAGCATGGAGAGGGAGGTGCTTGTGCAGAGGCCCAGGAGATCTGGATTCTCTCCTGGCTGCTCTGAAGCCTGTAGAGAGAAGAGGTAGTTTTACGAAGGCAAAAGGAAGACACCCAGGCATGGAGAGGCCAGATATAAAACCAGCATTTGTGCGTGGCATATCCAGAGGTACTGGCCGTGCATGATGACATGCGGAGGGGCGTGTGGGTTCCGAACACAGACATGCGTGCAGGTAGTGTGTGTCCTCAGACAGACAGCACGTGTCCTTGTGTACAGCCACACACAAACAGCTGCAGTCGGGGTCTGGTTGCATGTGGATGACATGTGTGTACTTCCATGCATGGTGCATGTGTGTAGTTGGCAGGGGCACTGAATGGTAGGCGAGATGTGCTTTTTTTTTAATGACTGCTTGGTCGTCTTTTTAATTCTTCTGTTTTGTGCATGGCTGAAGCCAGCAAGGAGAGTGGTGGCAGGAGGCCAGCAAGTCTGGGTCACATGGAGCGACTCCAAACTATTGCATAAGTCCCGTCTGAAAGTGGACCTGCTTGGTGGAGTCATCTCCTTAAAGCAAAAGAAGTCCAAGGCTGGGAGCGTTGGGTTGCTTGGTAGCCACCTTACATCTGGCTGAGGTTGGCTGGTCTAGCAGCTAGATTCAGGCTCAGCCCTGGGGCTCGCACTGCCCCATGCCGAACACCCCTCCCTGATGATGATATGAGCTGGCACTTCTCTCATTCTTTCCTGTTGAGGACCTCCGAGCATTTTACCACACTTGGAGAAATGCAATGACCCCAGCTTTCCAGATAGGGCCAGATCCTTATGTAACAGAGAGATAGTATTTCCAGAAAGCAAAGCAGTCGGTGTCAGAGAGAGGTCGGTGCTCCCAGCTCTCCGCTCGTATGCCCTTGCTTTGTCCTGAGTTTCTTTTGCCCCTTTGCTGGTGAAATTAAAGATTCTGCTGGATTTTGGAGAGGAGAAAGAGGGTAATTCAGTCCTTCCCTCACTAAGATTGCACTGAATAGACTTGACTGTAAAACAATTCTCGTGTTTTTTAAAAAAAAAAAAAAAAAAAAAATACTCCCACACAGTACTGGAGTGAGCCCAAACCCCTGTGAAGCTTGCTTGCACAAAGGGATGGAGGGTGTGCCCGGCTAGAGCACAGCAGGGCCCGGCGTGGAGCGCAGCAGCCAGCCTGTACGAGGGAGCTGGTGGTCTGAAGGCAGCCGGGGGGCTGGGGGGGGGGTGTTCCCCCGCTCACCCCGGCCGGTACCAGGGTCCTGGCAGGGGGACGGAGACCCGGGCTCGGACCCCTCGCCTCTCGGGTCCAGACTGGCAGCATCAGTCTAGATTTCCCATGTCGCCGGGGAGCGCCTGTGGACGGGGTTGGATCTTATTTTAACAGTGACAAAGCAGCATCTCTCCCCTGAGCAAACTCTACATTTGACCCCGCAGTTGCTGGGATGAGTGTCTGCAAAGAACCGCTCTTGGGGTGAGATGAAACAGCCCTTACAAGCGAGGTGAGCTGCAGCGAGTGTGGGTGGCAGCAAAAAAGGGAAAGAAAGGCAAAAGCCCTTGTCTTTACTGCAGTGGGGGCTTGATAACAGGAGCAGCCGGAGGGATGGCGAGGGGATCCTAAAGGGTTGCTGTAGAGCCGTGTAGGCAGTAACCACCCCATGGCTGGAGGCTGCTGTTTTCTGGTGAACAGTGATAACTACGTGTTTCTAATTCTTTGCTCGCCGTGCCCCCAGAGAGGCCAGGCTTGGAGCAGCAAAGCAGATTAAGGTTCAAGCTCTTGTTTTCAGTTCTGCAGACCTGTGACTTTAACCCATTTTTCGCATTCTGCAGCTGATACTCCCAGCAGTAAGCTGCTGATTTTTGCTGTTTTCTTGCACTTTTCAACCAAGCCCATCAAATGCTGATTTTTCTGGTTTTAACCCATAATGCTACTCTAGAGCTGAGAAATGACTTCCCAGTGGAAGTCCTGTCATGCTGGCAGGATGACTGCAGAAAAGACTTCTGCCATCTGCAACTCAGCATGTTTTCAGCTTAGCAGTCCGGCCAAATATTTTGTCGGGAATATCAGGACGGTCTCTTGCTGAAAGCCAGGGAGGTCTCGGGAAGCTTTGCATCCACCCACGTGCTCACCGCCTGCCCGGCCTCTCAGCCCCTGCCGCAGGAGGTGCTGAGCGTGGCGGGGGGGGGGTGTGGGGGAGCAGCGCTGTTTGTTCTGTCCTCAGAAACCTGCAGGAACCTGCTGGGAGCCGGGGTGGTGACTGCACCCGTATGAAATGCCCCCCGCCCCGGGAGAGCCCAGCGGGGCCAGCGAGCCCCCGGCCAGCAGCAAACACCCAGCTGCATCGGGAACCCAGCGCCCGCAGGGAGGGACCTGCCTGGTGCCACAGCCGGGGCGCGCAGGGTCGAGGTGGTGAGAAGGGGGGGATGTAGAAACGGCGAGAAATGGTTTGGGAGCCATTTCAAGGAAAGAAGGCAGGAACGTTGTCAGTGGTTTTTCACGCCCCCCTCCCCCCCCGTTGCCCTTCCCATCTCCTCCTTATGCCACCGATGGCGAGGAGAGGCTGGAGGCACTGGTGGAGATGGGAGAGTTGGTGGTGCAGAGAGTGGCTGGGTGCAGCGGTGGGAGAGGAAGGAGATGTCCCCTTTAGCCGTGAACTGCCAACAGGCCCCGTCAGTGCCTGGCTGTAAGGGCTGAGCTCTGATTTCTTGCTGCAGCAGTGACTGGCAGACATTGCCCACTCCTCTGATCCAGATCAAGAAACCTGTTGAATTAAACATGCATATCAGCTGCAGGGAGGTTGGTGTTTGATGGGCTTGGTTGAAAGTGCAAGAAGACAACTAATTTTCCTTGAAGACTCTGGTTTCAATATGTGGGGTTTTTTTATGTCTGGCTAGAGTCATCTGACTGTGTGTTTTCTTGTGCCGAAAAGGCTGGCCTGGGTCACCGGGGGCAGCTTTCAGCTAGCTGCCTTCAGATGCGTGCCGGAGACCGCGGTGCCGGCGGTGGCCACCGACATGTGCAGCTCTCTGCGAGGCTGACCACACAAAGGTGCCACCGAGTTCTCTCTGGAGACCTGGGCAGGGCTGGTTTTGGCCGCTGCCTGGCAGAGCTCACCAGGGCTTTTGCTTTTAAGACATTCCAGTCCCCAATGAAACAATTTTCTCAGCCCTCGTGCATTTTGGGACACACCCACCCACCCCTTTCTTGCGGGGAGTTGGAGATGGGGCCAGTGGTCCGGGTGTCCCCCTGCTCTGACCCCAATGGCACTGAGCTCGGCGGGTCAGGCAGCGACGGGCACGTGGTGGTTTTCTGAGTGTCCACTCCCTGAGTGGAGCAGCACAGGCTGAACCCGGGACAGTCCCTGGAGACCACGCGGAGGAGTTACCCTGCTTCGCAGGAACGTTGGGGAAGTAGATTTCAGCCGCGGGTTTACAGCCAAAACTTGCGGGCCTCCATGAAGCAGCAACAGCAGGTGAGAAGGGGGCTGCTTTTTCAGAAAATGTGGTGACTTTAGGATCAACATCCGTGAGCTACAGTCACTGCGAGGTTTGCTGTGTGGCCGTGGGGGCAGCTGAGATAACAGGCAGTAGGTAAGAGCCCGTGGGGTGTCCGTGCGGGTGGTGGGCAAGCCTGAGAAATCTGGCAATGCTGCTGCCAAGTGCTTCTCCGTGGCACACCCCAGCACTCTGCAGTCCCTACCATATTTAGCTCAGTTTCCAAAGAAAATAAAGCCCATGAAGCAAGCTGCATGTTTGCAGCTCTTCCCCCTGATGGTAACTTTTGAACTGGTAGGACAATTTGAAGTTGGAGTGGATGGTGGAGCAGAAATCTCTACAGTGCTGTGTTTGCAGGGGCTGGGCACGACAGCGGGGTCTGAAGTGCCGCTCAGGCCGTTGGCAGGTCAGGAGGGAGCCGGGGCTGAACCTGGCTGAGCATCTCAATAACCCCGGTGTGGTTAGGAAGTGCCGGCACCCCGTTTTACAGGAGAAATAAGAAGTAACTGTGAGGGCCGGTGACTTTTTTCATTCATTCCTTCACACCGTCGGTAATAGCACAGCCCAGAAATGCTGTTCGGGGTGAAGCGGGGTGCAGCTCTCACTGCGCCCCGGCGCTGCGTGTTGGGAAGATGTCAGTGGAAGGGCCAGGGGCTGGGGGGTGCACCGCAAGTATTTCCTCTCGCCGGGGAAAGCTGGAAGCAGAAATCTGTGTTTGTATTTATTTCTCTCTCAAAAAAGGGAAAAGGACACCTGAGCTCATAATTTGCAAAAGTTGGATGAGAAACCTGGAAGCCGCCGGGCCCTGCATCTTTAAAAGCAGTTAAATTCCTCTTCTCTGCACTAGGAGGCACCTTGAACCTTCCTCTTGGCCCCGAGCAGAGCCCATCTGCTTCCTATTACCTTCCCATAAAGCTGCCTCCCCGGCCAAAAAGCCCGGCTTTCAGGGAATTCTGTCTGCAGCCCCGATGTTGAAATTAGTAACAGTTGTCATCTGTTTTTCTTTTTTTTTCTTTTCTCTTTTTGCTTTATTCCAGCTTGAATTTTAAACCCCCCCTTCCCCACCCCCCCACACCCCCCCCCCACCCCTCCCCGCTTCTCGCATGTTTTTGGTGTGGGAAGAGGCGACCTCGAAGCCGCCGGCATCGGCCCCCCGCTCCCCTCGGCCCCGCCGCCGCCTCCTCGCGCGGGCGGCCTGGCCCGGCCCGCGGGTTCACGCGGCGAAAGCCACCTTGGCGCGGGGGAGCGGGGAGCGTCAGCCGCTCGCGGGGCGCCTGCCAAGGACAGCGAATTCCTCGGAAAGGAGCAAATCGGAACCGGCCCAAGCGAGGGAGGCACGAGACCGGAGAGGTCACCTTGTGCCCCGGGCCTCCCCGCAGCCCCTCCGGCCCGCTGCCCCCCCGTGCGGGCCCGGGGCTCCTCGGGCTTGTCCGCGCCTGCCGGTCACTGCCACTCAGAAAGCAAAATCTGAAAAGTGAAGTTATGGAAAACTTTATACGTAGCGATGCAGCCGCGGAGCCTGCGCTCCTCCGGCTCTCTCCTCCTCGTTACGGGTCCTTCTCTTGCAGGGGACGGGCTCGCCGGGGTCTCGGCAGTGAAGCGCCGCCGGGAAGGGGCCACGTTTCCCTGGCTGTGTGCGGGGAGGAATTGAAGCCGGGCCCTTCCCCCAGCCCAGTTGACGGGAATTTTGCAGCTGTAGTTCCTGACTTGCGCTGCTCCGAACGTGCCTCCTTCCCCCTGGGTCGGGGCTGCTGCGGGGTCTTGGCGCCTGCAGCTCCCTCCTGGCCGCTGTTCTGGGGGATGCCGAGGAGCCCGGACTGAAGGGGAAGGGCGGAGGGGAGACAAGGGCACCAGTCATGACTGTGGCAGCTCAGGGTCGTGAAGAGGCGGAGGAAGGCCGGGAAAATAACAACGGCTTTGAGGAAGCGGGTTCAACAGCTGGAAAACAAGGAAAATTGGTGGTGCGAAGCCCAGGAGAAAATACACTTCGGCTGAGCGGCTTTCTGTCCGCAGACCTTGGAGCCGTGACAGGATTTAAAAGCTGGAATTTCGAGTTTTAATAGAGGCTGAAAAATGCTGACTTAGGCGAGGGCCGCAGCACCGCCCGGCTTTCGTTTCGCCTTCTCCCTTTTCCAGTTCCCTTCCCGCAGCCCTGCGGGGAGCCGGCACAGAGCAGCTTGCAGCGCCCGTGGCACTTGGCCGTGCGTTGCTGGGGCCCTGGCTCTGCCCTCCCTGTGCCGCAGCCGGGGGTTGACGCTACAGAGGATGCTGTCACCAGGTGGACGTGGCCTCCTGGACCCACCGCGGTGATCTCACTCGTCTCATGGTGGAAGAAGGCAGAAGGAAGAATTCCTCCCCAGCCCTCTTGCCTCCACGGCCTGCTTCCCTTTACCTGTCATGGGTGAGCGGAGCAGCCCAAGATGAGATTTAGTTCTTCCCCTGTCGGGTGGTTTATTCTCATGGTTGCTGATGGCGTGCGCAGTCTGCGAGGTGGCTGCCGTCGTGGGTGTTGTGTCCGGGCTTTGCAGAAACCGAGCTGGCAAGGGGCGCTGGGGGGGACCAGCCCCAGGCCTCACTGATGGCCTTTGGCCGTTTTTAACTGTAAATAAACAGTTAAATATCTTAACATTTAAAATATGGAAGTCCACATTCTGATTTAAAGACACATGGTTAATCATCTCAGCATTTCTGTCTAGTAGGGGGAAAATCATTAACTTATTTAGATTAATTATTGGGGCATCTCTCAGATTTCTTCTTGTACCTCACCTATGTAGCCTCTGGCCTGTGATGGGTGTTATTGCAACCCCCCACAGCACAAATAACATTGTAGTAAAGATGGGAAAACAGAAGTAGAAACAAATTGCAGACTCCCCTGAGGACATGAGGTGAAAGGGAGCACGGCAGACCCGAGGAGGAACCGGACTGTCCTACCCTGCCCTCTACCCTGTAGTTAGTCTTTGCTATTTAAAACACAAAAGAGCAGAGCGAGGCAAGGGTTAATGACATTATTCCAAGTGTTTCCTTCCTGGGATGAGGACCACACACGTGCCACGGCTACTGACACCTTTGCAATCCCGTGTCCAGCCCTGCCTCATCTCCCCAGCACCCCAGGAGCATCTGTCCTGCCTCCTCTGCCGTGCTCCAGAACCGTCCGCCGCTCTGCGAGTCGTAGCTGCACCACCGGGCTGAAGCCAGACTTCAGTATGTATTTATCTGTCGCCTTTGCAGAACGTTTGCCTTTTGCTGCGGGGCTGCTCTCGAGCAGATCCTCGCTGTTCAGATATTTGGGATTCTCCGGGCGGTAGTTAGGTATGTGCCATATTCATTGCAAACGTCATCTAATCGCTGGATAGAAACAAAAACCACAGGCTTTATGCAACTCTCCAGCACTATGTGAGTTTTGTATAATTGCCTCAGACTGAGTGGAAATTATCTGCAAGCCAAAAATCTTTCACTGAAGCAATTAGCAAATCATTTTAAATAACAAATACAATTGGAATCTCACGATCCATTTGTGGATAGAGCTGAGGGTAAGGGTGAGTTCACTGAATGGGTCCTTTGTTTTCAATCACTTTTTTAGGTTTAGCCAATACACTCTGAGACCAAGTGCTCTTCCCTCAGTGCAGTGACAGTCATTAAAGTGTATTTTAAAGCCAGGGAAACTGGAGTAGAGAGGATTTCAAGGTTGCTGCTCACTACCGCCCTGCTAATGCTTTTATTTCGTGCTCTCCTTTAAGAGATCAGGTAACTGAGACCAGGTCACTCTTCGGTCTGCGCTTCCTCGTGGGTGTTGCCACAGGACAAAGGGTTCCCATTTATTCCGAGCTCCTTGCCTCAGGTATAAGGTATATACCAGCCCTTCCGTGCTGCTATCAGTGCGGTGTGGGGGCTGCTCTGGGAGCGGAGTTTGCCCCCGGGACAGCACACAGGTGTGCAGTGTCCCTGTAGCAGGATAACGTGCCTTACCCACGCTGTGAACTGATGTGCTTAAGTGCATTTGCGTTCGCTTCCCGACCTTTTCTCCCCTTTTTTCTTTCCTTCAGTCTCACTCTTTCAAGATCGGGGCTCTCCTCATTCACCCTGCACACCGCGCGTCCTTCTCCTCCCCGCTCTGTTTCCCCTCTGCCCGTCTCTCCCGTTCACTCGTCCCCACCCTCTCCTTCGCAGGGGCGATGCCACCGAGAGCCGGCGGTTCGCATTAGCCCATGCTGACCCCGCTGGGCTGGCCCGGGCCCAGCACGCTGCAAAGACACCGTCGGCCTCGCTGCTTTGGGGACAGCACGGAGCGGCCGAGGATGCCTGCGGGGGGACCGAGGACTCCTGTCTCTACATAAGCGGTGGCCGAGGGAGAGACATGTTGGGACAGCGCCCTTTCAGCTGGCACAATACTCCCTGCACTGAGACAAGCATCGCTAACCATGGCAATAGCTTGGAGGCTTCTCACATGGACTGTCATCTCCACTGCAGCTCTGTGCAACTGCCCCGGTTACGCGTTCCAGTCACAAGGTAGGGATTGCCGTGGGGAGGGGAGCTGGATCCACCCGCCTCTGCTGACAGAAAGCCTAATGCTGGCCCCCCCCGGGGTGGGTATTAGGGTAACGATGTGCTGTGGAGTAGGTGGAAACACCTCCAACTCTGCTCTGCTCACTTTGCTGCAGCAGAGCTCCTCCTGCTGAATTTGCAGGTATTTTCCCTTGGCCTCCGAGCGAAGGCTGCGTTTTGCTCTCGGATGTTACGCTCGGTGACATTTTGCAGAATTCAGAGGAGGAGGGCCTGCGCGAGATGAGAGCCACGTTCAGGCTTAGAAAGCAAAGGAGAGGTGGTAGCACTAGAGGAAGCTGCCCGTCCACCCGGGTGGAGCGGTGCATCCTCGGATGAATAGAGGCTTTGTTACGAGGAGGGCTGTGTGTGTGGAGCCAGCCAGTGCGCTTGCGAGCAAGTCCTCTGCGTGTGCGGGGATGGAGGTCTCTGCTGGAGCATACAAATACTCTGCACAGCTGAGTCTGGACAGACATGTGCTGCTGGGGGAGCAGTTTTAGTCCGTACGCACATTTGTGTAAGTGCTACCATTAGTAAATACTCAAACCTGCTCAGGCGTGAGCACTTTGTACCTGTCTTGTATGTCTGTGTGTTTCTAATAGTCTTGTGTTTAAATACAGAGCCACACATACAAGTGATTGCAAGGAAAGCAGAATGTGGGTCTCTTGTACATAGATTTGTGCCTTTGTACATGATTTTATTCCAGGTTAGGAGTGAAGGGATTGGAAAGTGAGGTGAGCTGCCTTGTACCCAGCCTAGAGTACACATACAGCATGGGTGGGTAACACAGAGTAGTTAAATTGCTTAATGCTAATTTGGTTTTGTGACCATTTCTTAAGAGGCAACATCAATGCTCCCATCAGGCACCAGATACAAGAATAAAGAGCTCCAAAGTTAGACGTTTATCTGTGCAAGGTGTTAAAACCTCAGCAGCATACTTATGCAGCCATAATCCTGAAGTACCAAGTGTACCCAGATTAATTGCAGCAAGGCCAGAGTCAGCCAGGTACTTGGGCTGTTGAGTAGTGCAACGCCACGGGGCTGTAGTTACAGTGGCCAAACTTGTTCTTGTGAAGAACAGGAAAGAGGAACGAAGGCAACAGAAAACCACGAGCTGTCCTGGGTCTGAGCACTGCCTCATTGCTGAATGTGGGGCACGGCTGTACTGCAGCCTGCGCTGGGCGAAACGCGAGGCTGTCAGGCAGAGCGCTGCGTGCTCTGCAGGCGCTGTGCAACGTGCAAGGTTACAGAGGCAGATTTTCTTGAATCTGAAACAAACACTGTTTCTGGTCCTTTTCGCCAAAGCCTCTGGCAATGCCTGGGGTGACTGTTCTGGGCCTCCCGTGTCCGTCAGTTCACACCTCCCTCCATCTGCAGCACCACGTTCGCAGCGCAGCGACGCTCTGACAAGGACTTTGCTGCCAGATCACCTCCATCCTGACTCACAGCAGCTGCAATCCTCCCTCGAGTCCTGCACCGTTTGCTAATACACCTCAGTCTAAACCCGGGGGCGCACTGAAATTACAGTCAACGCACTTGTGTTCTCCCAGATGCTGGCTTCCCCTGAGCAGGCCCGGGGGATGAGTCTCAGCCCGTGATGTTGCTGGGTGCACGGTGCCGTGGGACCCAGTCCCTGTCCAGTCCCAAGGGTCAGGCTGCCCCATGGGCCCCTCTTGCTGTCAGAGTGCTTTTTTAGGCTCCCTGCACCCGGAAGGGATGGCGTCAGACTATTGATATTACTCAACACTTCTCTTCACCACACTGCTCAGATAGTAAGTACATAATCCTCACAACACCCTTTCAAGAGGGTGAAACACTGTTATCTCCCCTTAGCAGCTGAAGGCACTGAGAATAAAGGTCAGTTTTCAACAAGCCGCTGATTTTGACCAAGTGTCTTGCTCCAGTTAGCTGTGAAGCAGGATTCACATGCCCTGTGTGCATGACTCCAGATCAGTGTGTTTGTTTTATGCAGGAAAAAGATTAAGGTACCATAGTCATAAACTGTAATTATCTTTGTGGGAAGTAGCAGCCCAGTGTTAAAAGCCTCTTCAAGCCAGCAGAGATGTAACGAGATTCAGATGTAACGTGTACACTCAGGCTGCAGTTTTTAACAGTGTGGGGAGCAGCAGCTGAAACAGTTGACCAAAGATTCATCACATGCTCACCATTGTTGAATGGTTTTTCATCAAAAGGAAATTTTCTGCTAGAACCTTAGTTTAACTATAATGACATATAGTAACAGACATTCCCTGTTTTATATAACGTTAGGTCAGACTGATCTCACTGCTCCTGGCTCACATGTAAACCATGGACCCTTGGGGGACATAAAGAGACTGCCACAATGCCAGGGCAGCCTGAAGCCATGGGATCCCATAGCATTTTCCACAGCCATCCCTTAGAAATCATGTCTGGGCTGCAGCTGGGGCTCCTCTTTGCCCTGGTGACAAGACCGGAGCAAATATCTGCTTCCTTTTCATCCTTCAAGCAGTTCTGTAATGAGAGAGGCAACGGTGAGCGTACAAGGAGGGAATAAAATCCTCCCTACTCCACTTTCCTTTTCCCTTTTTCCTTCTTTTGTTCAGCTTACCACTCCGCCTCCCCTGTGCCCTTTCCCGTCCTCTGTAGTCCCTACCCCTGCAAATGTTTGCTCCCTTTCCACCAAAAATGGGGCAGCAAGGTATGTCTCTGCGCACCCCATCCCTCCTGCTTCCCAGCTTTCTCCCTTGCCCTCTCCTGGGAGGTTTGTGGTCCTTCAGGGGTGCCCAATGTCCCACACACCCATGGACAGGTTTTCCTGGAGAAAGTCTTTTTATAGCATCTCTTCCAAGCAGTTTGACAGCTCTCTGGAAACACCAGGCTGCTTATCAGCAGTGCAAACCCTTCTGATACAGTGGGTGCAGTACTGCACATTTCAGGCCAAGATCTATTAATACAGTGTGAGGTGGCTGAGAGGTCAGAGGGCACACGATGGTTTTTCTAAAAAGAAGGAAGGAAGGGCCCAAACAGTGCTGCTCTTGCTGATGGGAGCTCCCAGTATGGTCTGTAATATGGGGAGCATGACCAAGGCAGGGATGAGTAAATGAGGGAATTGGGGAATATCTGTGATGCTGGGTGTAGTACACAGTGTTAGGGAATAAAAGAGATCCTAATATTTCAGAGCCTAATCCGATCTTTTACATTTTTAGAGGAGAGGAAGCAACCAGCTGTAACACTGGATGAAGACACTGGCTTCTTCCTTGTGTCGAAAGTCTCTCTTCATTATTTTTTTCCGTTTGTGGCACCCCTGCCCTAAAGCATCACTTCCTAAAGCATTCATGTGATGCAGGGCTCTGCTCTTAAATCTTTCGCCCTGTGCCTTAGTTTCCAGAGTGACATCCCTGAGAGGATGCACGGTGACTGGCACCACAGCAAAAGCAAGTTCTCACACACAACCTCACCCCCAGTGTCTGGACACTTTTTGTCCTCCTGGATGTACCTTGCAGGTCAGGATCAGAGATGGCAGCCCAGGGTCCCAGGCCCTTTCTTGCCACTGTGTGCACAAAGCTTCTTCCGATTTGCTATTTTGCAAGCCCACGTGGACTGTAGAGAGGGAAAAAGAAAAACAAGACACTTCCGATAGCAAATTTTTCCAAGCCTGAGGTCATTGCTTAAGTGCAAATAGTCACTCTTGTTTGCCCGGCGGTATCACACGCAAGGCGGTGTGATGCAGAAGAAGCTGGGGCACAGGAAGTTAAAAACCTAATAATTATTTCTGGCTTGTCAAGGCAAGGGAGAAGTGCCAGAAGTGCTTATGGTTTGGAAGTATGGGATCTAACCCCTAAACGCAGCTGGTGGGAAGGACTGTCCCATTACCGGTGGCCAAGGAAACCACTCTGTCAGGCTCCCACACTGGAAAACACACTAGAGGAAAAGGAAACTTTCCAGTGCTGCCATGTGGTAAGAGTGTAATTTGGAGTTCAAATTTATGATGGCTGGGAAGGCTTTGAAGATGGGTGCTGTGGAGCCAGGCGAAATGCAGCCACCCTGGAGCAGCCTGGCCTCTCCTGTTTGCTTAGGAAACAACTACAAATAGGATGCAGAAAGCACAGTAAGAATCTTCCAGAGTGAAAAGAGGGCAAATCCTCTCCCACTCCATGAGCAAACCTCCAGCCGTGAGGGGTTTAGAAGAATACACTGTGATGTGTTGGAGCTATCCTGTCCAGGGCATGATTTTTTACATCTTCTGCTGAAGCCTCTGGTACTGAGGGCTGTCAGAGACAGCTAGACCTCCGGTCAGATCCAATCTGGCAGTGCCTGTGACATTTTGCTTGGAAAATGAGAAATTTCTGTCGAGGTTGCAGAGTGCCAATTTCTTTGACAGCCAAAAGTGTTGCGTTACTGTGTGAGTGCAGGCAGAGGTTTTGGACAGTGACCTTGTCAGAGCACATTTCCTAAGTGGTATGAGACAGGCTCAAAAACTCAAGTGCCCCAAGAGAAGGTGCTAAGCCAGGCTGATAAGACAAAGAGCACCAAGCTGGTGAGCTGGGAGGGCAGGATGGTGTCATAGATAGAGACCTGGCTGGGGAATCAGGATATCTGACTTCTTTTCTTGCTGCCTTTTCAGCACGGCTGGGGAATTCTGATTCCCCTCTTTCTTATTTTGATTGCAAGATTGGCATTGCAAGGACATTGTCTTTGTGCCTCTTCGGAGGATGCCCAGTCCCTAAAGCACTGATGCAGCTGTGATCAGGAAGGCTGGCGTGGTGCTGTTATTATGCGAGTTATCAAAGCAGAGCGAGCAGGTCCGCGTGGCAGTTGTAGATGTTCTGAAGAACGTTCCTTAGTGAGACTGCCTTCTCCTGAGACACTGTCGCCCCAAGGCTCGTTCTGGCTTGTTTTGAAGAGACCTTACTGCTAGCTTTGTTCCTGAAGGAATCTAGGTTAAAATCACTCTGCGAACCACAGACTGTGACTCTGCACAACCTGTAGTCCCTCTGCCCAGTGGAGATGGAGAGATAGGGGATAGTCCAGGTCCAGAGTCAGAATCTGGGTGTCCTGACTGGCCCCTTGAGCCAGTCTGTTTCTCTCCATCTCCTGAGAGGAGGAAGATTATGCTCCATAGGCTCAAGGCCTATTGATACCCCAACTGTCTGTAGGCTGAAGGCCTTTGGGAATACCCCAAGGATCCTGCAACCTGGACGGAGCAGACCCTCTGTGTCAGATCCTGTCCCTCTGCCTTGCGCTGGCTACAGCTCAGTCGTGCTCGGGGGTAGCCAGCTCCACGCTGAAGCTGCTGGGTGTTTGACTCTCTTTGCAGAACGTCATTCCTCTTGTGTTTGCTTTCCCTCCCCAGAGGAGTTCCTCTCCAGCCTCGATCACTATGAAATTGCGTTCCCCATCCAAGTGGACCAAAACGGGGACTTCCTCACCTTTGACGTGAGAAGCCAGTTGAAGCAACGTCCTCGGCGCAGTCTGGGCTCCTTGCCCTATGAGCCATCTGAGCAGCAGGTTTTCTACAAAGTCTCTGCCCACCGAACCCAGTTCCTCCTCAACCTGACACTGCACTCCAACCTGCTGGCTGAGCACTTCACTGTTGAATACTGGAAGCGCGATGGCGTGGACTGGCAACATGATTTCCACGAAGACTGCCACTATGCAGGCCACTTGCAGGATCAGTACCTGAACTCAAAGGTTGCCATCAGCAACTGCAATGGACTGGTGAGTCTCTGTTTTGCCCAGCTGAGGGCAATACTAGCAGCTGGGGCTGCCCGTAGGGCAGAGCTGATTGCAGCCCCTTTGATCTCTGCTGTAGAAGTGCAAGCGGGTTTGGGTCCCAACAGGTGAGCCCATGGTGGTGGGAAAGGCATGGGGTTGGTATCAAGCTAGAATATTGCCCATGGGCATCAAGAGTCAGCTGAGGGTGAAGAAGGCCACATCCCTTCATTACATCTGTAGGGGTTCCTGATCTGTGTTTCGCTTGTAGTCTAGTTTATACCAAAGTCAGTGGGCATTTTTTCATTGATTTTAATTGGAATGGGATAATCCAGGCTCTATACCGTTATTCTGGCTCTCACAGAACTGTCCCCTCCCGTTCCAACAGCAAAAGATATATTTTGCACGCTCTAGTGAGGGAGAAGCGCAGGAGGGCAGGAATTTCACAGCACAACTGGGAATGTCAGAAGTACATTCAGATCCTTGCAATTGCAGATACATTCCTGGGGTTCCCGGTCACTTCTGCCCAGATTTTAGGAGCTAAAAATGTGAATTCTAGGGGAAGAATGGAAATAATCAGTTTTTCAATATGAAAAAGAGAACGTTGAGAGGGGACAAAATGGCATTCCTCAAACCCAGCAAGTTTGTGGCAAAGAGGGCGGGAATGATTGATTTTGCCTGTTCTAACAGCTAAGACTAGACATCGTGGTCTTAAATATCATCAAGAATGCTTACTGGTAGACATTAGTGGTAAGGATAGCTGAGCTCTGGACTAGATTGCTTGGAGAGTACTTGACCCCTGTATTGCTGGAGATCTTTAAGAATAAGCCAGACAAATACCTCTCAAAAATACTCCAGGTATGATTCAATTAGCTCTTCCAGCACTGGGAATTGAATAAGGACTTCCATCCTTATTTTTCTGTGATTTTTCTGATATTTCTGGCTCACAAGGCACATTTCATGCTCTGCCAGATGGAGGGATGGAGCAAACATACCCTGTTAGCAAATCCCAAGGATGATGGCTCCGTTGGAGGGGTAACATGTAGAAAAAGATTCTGTAGGCCAGATTCATATTTATGCTACAGCCCCACCTCTTAGCAGTATTCTGGCAGTGTGGAAGAGCTTCCAAATGGGAATGAGTTCATGTTTGATTTATTGCTAAATTACACTGCCAGAACAGTGCTGTGGGTTATTAACAGAAATGAGAATCTGACTCATTATATCATAGAGTCTAATGTTTCTATCTCACAGCCAAAAATCAGAGCTGCATAAACTCTTGGTTCCATAGTTAGCCCTTTGTTTAGATATGGGAATTCTGCTGAAGTCCTAGACAATTTACCGGTGTTCACAAAAGCACTGAAGGGTGAGATGGATGCTGCTGGCTCAGAAGGGATCTGGCATTAGCCTACATTCCCACTTCGGAGGGCAGCAAGTCCAGGGCAAGCAATGGCCCAGCAGCACTTGTACTGGGATAATTCAGTCCACAGGCTGTGTTTAGCTCTGGAGAGATACCAGGGGCTGTCTGGAGGAAAATGCAGCCAGGCACGAATAGGGACGGAGGAAGGTCATCCAGCAACCTCTCCTTTTCCTGAACTCTGTCCTTCTGCCCTCAAGAGCTACGGATATCAGCAAGGAGTGGGGAGGAGGTCTCCTGGGTTAGTGAGGACGATAGGGTCAGGAATTTGGACAAGAGTCTGGCATCTTTTTAGCTGGCAGGGTGGGGGCTGTACTTGCCACTGGAGAAGACCTGCTGCAGAGTTCCAGCTGACCAGTAACAGCTGATCCACTCGTGCCATCCCTCAGCTGCAGCACGCTCCCCTCCGGGCAGGCATCAGTCTGCTTTGGAGGGGCCAGGTAGGGAGAGGAGAGGGTCTCCAGTTGCTGAGGTGTCCAGGTTCAGGTTCCTGCCGACATGTGCTAAGGGGCGACTGCACATGGTGACCCGTGTTTGCGTGGACTTGACTCACTGATGGTGCAAAGGAGGTGGTGTGGTGTGCTGTGCTGTGCTGTGCTGTGCTGTGCTGTGTTGTTGTGCTGTGTTGAACGGGCACAATCAGGGACTGGGTGCTGATTACGGGGTGAGCTGCCCACGAGGAGGAGGGAGAGAGATGACTGTCCACAGAAGCGTCCCAACGCAAAGCTGTGAAAATGAGTAACAAGCCCCAAGCTGTCCTCCCGTCCTCAAACTCCCACATCCTTAAGCAATTTCTGTGTCCGCAAGGTGTACCACTGTAAACTGCTTTGTTTGCAAACACCCGTGACGTAACTCACACCTTACGGCACCCCGGCTTTGCACTGCCAATATCTGGGCACGCTTCCGTGGGCTTGTCGTTCCGGCCACACGCACAATCACCCCGGCCCGAGGGCAGGCAGGCAGTATGGCTCGCCCCACACATCTCCCGTGGAGGGCACTCTGCGCAGTGCTTCAGGCTGAATGGGGGGAAAGTCACCCAGGCTTAAGTTGTCGGAAGCAAAGGGCAAAATGGTCCATTTTGCAAAACACGCAAAGCCGTGAGCTGCCAGCAGGGCCAGGCACGAAGCAGCTGGAGCTTGCAGGGAGCAGCCTGGGCAGCTTTGCCTCAGCCTGGCCACGAGCTGAAATCTCTGTCTTAAGCAAGGCTCTGTTTCATCCCACTGGCTGCACGAGATCCGAAGGCCCCATGTCCTACCATCAAAAAAAAATCACAGTGAGGAGAAAACAACTTCAGGAGCAAAACGCCACTCTTACCTCTTATGTCAGAGCTCATCAAAGGACAGTTTAAAGGCCAGGTTTTCGACTCTGCATGTCTGTGCTGAAATTGTGCTTTCACCTGAAAAGCCCTCCTGAAGTCAGCGTGAGCATTCAATGCTTGGAGCAAGGCAGATGGCCACGCTGCTGAGGCTAATGTCGAGCTGCTCGTGCGTATGCATGAGGAGGTGGAAGAGCTGAATTGCAGTATGTGGCTGTGCTTTTCTTAAGTGTGGTTATAAGCTAATAGCATAAACCATCCTTGCTCTGCAGATGACCTGGGTGAATCATAGACAGGATATCCAGTTGAGCTCCCCCACAAACCACAGGGATCTCTCTAAGGGCTTCTCACCGCCCCCCTTTCAACAGACTTGTGTCACGTCCAGCTCCCAGACCTCAGAGCTCAGTCTTTGGGGTCAGCGATGGGGCAGTTTCCAAACTCTTGTGACGGCCGAGCTACGTTGCTGAAGGATGCCAGGCAGGCAGTGGAGCCTCCTGCCTCTCGCAGAGCTCTGCAGAGGCTCTGGGTTTAAGCGAGAACTGCCCCTTTCTAGCCTTACATGGTTTTCGGGCAGGACGTGCTCTCCCCTCCTGCTGCTCTGCCCCAAACGGGTGGTGACCTCCTTCTCCCCGTCCCACAAAGCCGGCAGCCAGCTGGCTTCGCAGGCCGACACTCGGCTTTCCGCCGGAGCCCTCGCCAGGCTAACCTCACAGTACCTCACTTGTGTTTGAAAAGGTGGAGCTGAGCCAAGAGCAACAGAGCCCGGTGCAGGAGGAAATCCCCCGGCACTCTGGAGATGGGGACTTCGCTGTGCACACACTGCCCCGATTCAGCTTTCATGGCAGGGAGGGAGAGGGGGAGAGACCTATTATGGAGGCGGTGTCCACCCCAGAGAGGCTCTCCCCCACAAACACCCAGCAATAATGCTGTTACGCAGGTGGTGCCTTCCATGCAAGGACCTCAAGACATTTTACAGAGACCTCCTTCCCCGCTCCCTGTCCTGGCAGATCAGGGCTGCTGTCCCCCTGGCATAGAGGGGAGCTGGTGAAGTGCTGTGACATCCAAAGGACACTGGGGCAGAGCTGATGGCAGGATGGGGGTGTCTCTTCACCCAGAGCTACGCTCGCGTAGAGGGCATGGGAGGACAGCCAGATAATGTGGGTCTTTGACTTCTGGGATACTTACTGTCCTGCTTGAGCAACGTCAGGCACGTTTCTGTGCCTCGGTTGCTTGCTGGTAAAGTTCAGCTGGTAGAACACCCCTGTTTCTTGGAGTTAGGTGAGATTCAGTGCCAGGAGATGTTACATCAACGGAGCTTCTACTTGTATCATGTTGGGCTGAAACTTTTTAGGTTGCTCAGACCTTTTAGGTAGAGGGAAAGCTTGCTGTGAGGATAGGACCAGCTGCAGAGAGATCTTGCAAACACCTGGTGGGCTTGGCTGCTCATCCTGCTGGTCTGCTCCTCCCCAGTCGTCACTGTCTCAGGAGTGGATCCGCTCACAAAGCCTGGGCTCACAGCTGAGATTCATTCAGTCAAATAATAAAATAAGGGAGAACAACAAAAAACAAATAAGGCAGCAGGAACAAGATCATCTGTCTGAGGTGGCCAGTCAGTGGTGTAAAAGGGGCAGGGATGTCTACTGGGAGCAACCCAGGTTTCAGGCTGCAAGAAAGGTTGTGGCTCCTGGTGGTTGCCTCACTGATAATTGGGCTTCAGATTTTAAAGATTTGTGTGTTTTTCAAAAGCCTCTCAGCATCTACACTTCTCCGCAACTCTGTGCCGGAGTTTCCTAGCTGGTGGTAATGGTCCTGAGCTGCTTTCGAAGGTTCTTTGGTGAGGCTAGAAAATATAGGAGGTAGCTCTTACTGCTGAGTTGTGCTGCTCTTTGAAGGTATGGTATTTAGGATCCCACAGACAGCTTTCAATTAGACTGAGTGGGTGGAATAGGAAACAACTCATTCATAATTTTGCAAGGAAAGACTGTGATTTCCAGAGGACTTTAGTGAACACAGATGTCCCAAGGCATCCACGACCATCTGGCTTGGTTTTCTCTGGTCTGTAGGTTCATATAGTTCAGTGTTTGTGCGTAAATGAAGGATTCCTTCGCATTCTCAAAAGTATTTCAGTCCCCAGAAATTTGGTGGTTAATCATCAGAAAGCTCATTACAACAAGCCACCAGTATGTCTCTCTCTCTATTTCTTTTATTACTTTCCATCTCTTTCCTTCTGCAGCATGGGGTGATCGTCGCAGATGAGGAGGAATATTTCATTGAACCGCTGAGCCCAGGAGCCAATGTCAGCACGGGGAGCGAGGGCAAGGGCAGCCCCCACGTCGTGTACAAACGATCGTCTCTCCAGTACCCGCACATGGATGCAGCCTGCGGCGTGCTAGGTATCTGTACCCACCAACACATCCTCAATCCAGCCCGGTGCAAGCTGGGAAGGTCCTGGTAGACCAGGCTTTGAAGGCCCACACTGTTCTATAGGGCAAAGAGCCAAATTTATCTTCTGCATTCAAGAAAGCTTTCTGTATTTACTTTTACCCGTATTAAGGAATTCTGGTGGCCTGGTCTTTGGAAAGCTCTTGTACTCTCTTCTTCGCAGCAGGGCTTTTAAATTTGTAAATAGAGCGTGCAATAGAAGAGAAAAAACTGCCTTTTATTGTTCTCTTCCTAGATTTGGCCAATTTACAAGGTATTGAGAAATTGTAGCTTTCGCATGCTCAGCAGAGACTTCTCTCTGGGTTTTAGTCACTGAAGATTGCATTCACGTTGAGATACATCTGCTGCTGTTAGAGACCAGGTGGAAGGATGCCTTGTAGGGCGAGATGTGGGATCTGGTTGGTCACAGTGGGCTCGGGGAGATGTTTATAGAGAATGACAATTGCATATCTACCCCATTTCTACACTTGCAGGCCTTTGACTTCCTAAAGGACTCACACAGGTCTGCCCTGGCCTCTCCCCATGTGCCTGCACCCTTCTCATCCTTGCTAGCAGTCAGCCTGTGCCCCAGAGCCTGGCTGAAATCCCTTCCCTCGTGAATATGCAGTTTCTCCATATACCCAAAATGCTGCAGGCACACAGGATGCTGCTCCCTCAGTTTACAGAGGCTTCCCCTGGCTCCGTAAGGATGAGAGGAGATGCCATCCCTGCAGAGGGGCCAGCTCGCATTTTATGGATTAGAGTTTGTGGATGCAGAAGCAGAGCTGTTCCCGGTTGCTCCTGGCAGGTTATTGTGTCACTTTAGGATGTTCATCCAGTGCCCCAGTGGTGACACTTGACCAGATGAGGAGTCACTGCTGGAAGGGATGGAGCCTCTGGAGACATTGGGGCACTGCCAGCCTGCTCTGAGCGGACCCTGAGTGTCCTCAGACTTGCCAGCATCTCTGGAGACAACCTGTGCTTCCCTGGCCTGGCTCCTTGCATCCCAGCTCCCAAAGCCACGTTGGATAGAGCGCCAGCAGACTCCCCTTCTGCTGACTCCTTGCCACATTCTCCAGCTTCCAGACAAAAGTTAGCCTGTTCCTCATTGCTTCTTGGAAAGCAAAGACCATGCAGTGGGAGCCACAGGCCAAAGAGAGTTCAGAACAACCACAGCACAACTGGCCCCAGCAAAGCCACCCCATCCCCTTGCCTCACAGGCTGGACCTGTCTGGCACAGCTGGGTGCTGAGCACCCCCATGAGCCCCCCCTGATCAGCCAGAGGTGCAGGAGCTGGTGGGCTGCGGAGCCGCCTGTGATCTGCCCATTTTTCCCAGTCCTGCTGGATGTTTGACGATCCAGCATCAGAGCAGAGGAGGGGGATTCAGCCAGCTCTCCTGACAGGGCAGGAGCGTGGTTGTAATCTCCCAGTCAGCTCTCCTGCCCTGTGCTGGTCTCCAGGCCCCGGGTTTGGAGCTGATGGCACTGCTGGGGACATCTCTAGGGTTGGGTCAGTAGCACTTGAAGCCTGGAGCACAGTCCTACAAAACCTGCTGCTGCTGCTTTGGAGGCTGTAGCCATTTCTGGGGAGGAAAAGCCAAGTCCTAAATTCAGATCCTGGCAGGAAAAGGAAAGAGGAAACGATCTGCAATATCTTTGTTTTCAGATTATGCCTGTGTTGTTTCTAAATCCACACCGCTCTTCCCTGCGACAGAGGCAGCCAAGCGCGTGGGGCTGGTGCAGCAGGACGGGCACACGGCTCTGCCTGCAGCGCCCGGGTGGGAGCGGGGCAGGAGGGCAGGCGGGGTGCCAGCGGGGCCGGCACAGCACGGGGACAGCCCCGGGCTGCCGCAGGAAGAGCTCAGCACATCCACTCCGTGGAAGTGGGGGCGTTTGCTGGGTCCGCGTGTGGTACATAAAGAGCCTCACAGTTGGCCTTTCCTTCTGTGAAACCAAGCTCAGGCTGCGCACCCCCTCACCTCGGTGTGCTGCTGAATTGCTGCTGGAGGGCAACGGAAAACTCTGGTTTTTCCTCCTCAGATGAGAAGCCCTGGAAAGGGAGACACTGGTGGCTGAGGACGCTGAAGCCCTCCCCGCTGAAGCCGTCGGGCAACCACAGCCAGAGAGGCCAGCTGCCCCTGAAGAGATCCGTCAGCACGGAGCGCTACGTGGAGACGCTGGTGGTGGCTGACAAAATGATGGTGGGGTACCACGGGCGGCGGGACATAGAGCAGTACATCCTGGCCATCATGAATATTGTAAGTGTTATAACCACATCGCGAGCCTTGGGGGACCCCAGGGGCTCACACACCCAGCAGCAGAGAGGAAGCAGGAATAGATCCTGTTTGTCACCTCAAATGCCTGGGTTTGGCAGAAGGTGCCATGCGCTTTTCCTGCAAGAAGACAAGCCAAGTGGCAATGCAGTGGGGAAAGCAGATGTGTTCCAGGGTGGCAGTGGCTTCTCCACATCCCCGGAGCAAGACGGTTGGGTCAAAAATCCTGACACACTGCTGCTGCTCCTGAGCAGCAATACTCTGGAGCCTGCGGGGACTCTCTGTTGTATAGGGGAGGCACTGTAGGAGAGGTAAACTCTGGCCCATCTGACCATGCTACAGGCCAGATCTGGACTGGGAGAACAAAGCCCTTTCTTTCAACAGCATCTCTCATCTCAAATTAGCATTGCAAATAGGGCCAGCCAAGCTGAGAAACACATGGGAAAGCATAAGGACAGTGAGCTCTCACGCTTGGGGGCTGATCAGCGTGAGGGGTAGGGAGAAATACCCTCGTTCTTCCATACCACGCTGCCCGTGTCTCTGGGTTACTGCAGAGGAGCTTCCTCTGCAGCATCAGATTTGGGTCATTGCTGGCAGCAGGATACCAGGCTAGATGCATTAACAGCCTGAATTGGCCATGCTGAATCCTCCTGTGAGGTGAGATAGGCTTGGAAGTTATCCATCAAACCGCTGAAAGCCCCTCTGTGATGGTTCTTTGTCCTGTCCTCTCCAGGATCTCTTTTCATGGCTTGCTCTGTTTGCATTTCTAAAGCAGATGCCAGATTTTAAAACAATACCATTTCTAACCGTTTCATCTGCTGTAAAACACCCATCGTGTGGCGACAGATTTCTAAGAGATGCCATGGCATTCCCTGCCGGTGGGCAGTCAGCAAAGCTTTGTCCCCGTGGCTGCGCAATGCCAGGATCCCACCTGAGCTCCAGGCTAGGAGCAGGTGCTGTGGGATATCGACTCCGCTGCTCGAATCTCCCCAGAAGGAGACACCGAGGTCTGAACATGGTTTAGGAGACTTTGCAATCCGAGTGGTAAATGATTTCTAAAAAGTTTGTGTTCAGACCCTGCAGTCCATGCTGACGAGGCAGCCCTGTTTCCCTGCGCTGGGTGCCCAGCACATGCCAGCTCACCTGCTGATTGCACCGTCGCCCAGGCAGCGAGCTCATTTTTAAGACTCGTCTTTTCTTGTTTCTTGGAGGTCAGGTTGCCAAACTTTTCCAGGACTCGAGTCTGGGCAATATTGTCAATATCCTGGTGACCCGGCTGATTCTCCTCACTGAGGATCAGGTAAGGTGGGCTTTGCTGAGCCGCTTCCACCGTGCATCTGCACTTCTTTTGTGGGCCAGTGTGGTCCCCCTGGATGTCACCCTCAGGAGGTCCCCCCAGTGCAGTCTGCTGGGTGTACCGCATCCTCTTAATGGCAGCTGGGGCTGGGTTCAGGCTGTGGAGACCTTTGGGACTCTGAGGACTCTTTCTATGATAAGGTGGCTTTAGGAAGGCTTAAGCAGCTTTAGTCCTCCTAAAGTCTTGCTTTCCCATGGCCTCCATGAAAAGGTGGGGGCATCAGGACCGGTGTCAGTGCTCTGCTGGCGTGGGAATAGGCAGTGCCTTCCTATCAGAGCTTTCCTGGGAACACACTTTCATATTGCTTCCATTCCAGCCCACACTGGAGATTAACCACCACGCCGGGAAATCCCTGGACAGCTTTTGCAAGTGGCAGAAATCCATTGTGAACAGGAATGGCAACGGGAACGCCATCCCCGAGAATGGCATAGCCAACCACGACACTGCAGTGCTGATCACCAGGTAAGGCTGAGCCCAGCCCTGGCAATGCTGTCCTCACGGGGGGGTGTCCTCTGTGCAGATGTCCTCGATCTCTGTCCAAGTGGTTCTTCCAAGGCTTCCCTCCCATGCACTCCCCCACAAGCTGCCTGGCAGCGGTTGTCCCTTGGGCTGGTCACTTGCCAGTTCCCTTGCAACAATGCAGACTATTGCAGTTCAGATAGTTAATCGTCCTCCAGTGTCTTCCCTCAGGCTTCCTTGTGCTCACAAGGAGCTTAGTTTGCAACCACAGGTATTTGTGCACCAAAAGTCAATGGTGCAATGTGTACAGCGGTGTTGGGAACCCACCCCAGAGTCACGGAGCGCTGGGCATCCTACTGAAACAGAGTGTGCCGTCTGCTCCTGCTGTGAACGATGGAGAAGAGGATACAAGTGGGACCTGAGCGTCGTGACAGTGACGGAGTGCCTCCAGCCAGCACGGGATTTGCCTCACCTCATTTTAGGTGCATACATGTGGGGCTGAACTCCCTCTTTGGCTGCTGATGGCCACCCTTAAAGTACTGACTTCAGCCCAGCTCCCTTGGGACAAGAGCAGTCCTGCCCTGCCTGTGTCTCTGAGTTCCTGTGACAACAGTCTAGGTCAGCAGCTTAAGCTGGATGCTGAATTAGACCTCCAGAGCTGGAAGGACAAATAACTCCCATCAGAATAGATGGGTGCTTGAGCCTGGAGCAGCAGAGGGTGTGGGAGGGATGGCTGGAAGGATGGTTGGAAAGAAAGAAGATACAGAGGAGATGACAGGGATGATGGAAGGAACAGAGGGGCAGGTAGGGGGGGCAGAGGATGCTGAAGTTGGAGCTGGAAGGACGGAAGGGATGAAGGACACTGAGAGGCTGCGCACACGACACTGGGTCTCCAGTGCCCACATAAGCCCTGCTTGGGCAGAGGAGCAGCAGCCTGGGGAGAAGACAAAGACAAAACCAAGATTTGTTTGTGCCTTTTTTTCCCCCCCTCTTGTGGAGCGGAAGAAAGTCATAAAATGAAAGCGCTGGAGAGGGGAGCCTCCAAGCAGGAGCTGGTTTTGTTGGTGCCGTGCACCGCGCTCCTGCTCCCGTTCCCTGGGGTGGAAGGAGCTGTTTGCAGCCCGGCGCATCCCTTCCGTGGAGCTCGTGAGATGAGACCCTGCAAGCACCAGGGGAGGAACGAGCGAAGGCCCCCCGGCCCCAGCATTTCACCCTCCCCGGGGCTGTGGTGTCTGTTTTTCCTTCCCTCCTGCCACACGTGTGAGATGTAAACACCAGCTCCGAGTTCTTCGGCCTCCCACCAGATGTTTGAGGTAACCCGAAGTGACTCGCTGGGCCGGCCACACCAGGCTTGGACAGCACCAGCCCATCCAGCCCTGTCTCTAATAAATTCCTGGTCTCCTGATAACATCTTGCTGAGCTGTGGGCTTTTTTCTCTTGCAGGGACATGTCAAACCAGAGCCTCTGAAGGCTTTAACGGTATTCACTCAAAACAAAGCAACAAATGCTTTTCACTGCTCAGTTTCCTGCTGGGGGTGAGAAGTTTGGACACTTCCAGAGAGTGCCAGGGGCCAAAGGGGCAGCAGCCTCACCAGGAACACACTATGCTTAACCCATCGTGTGCCAGCAGCTTGCTGCCTCCCCACTCTTGTCCCCGTGGGGCTGCTGGGGCGAGTGGTGTCCAATGGTCCTGCTCACCGTGCTGGTGTCCCCCCCAAACCCACTCCGTGCTCCTCAGCATCCTTGGCGCTCCAAGCCCAGCTCCCACTCAGGTTGAAATGCACCTCGGGTTTAGGGAGCAACACCCCAACCCAGCTCTGGGGCGTCCCAGCCCAGTTGCCACCGGTCCCCTGCCTGCCCATCCTACGTGGATTTCAGCGTTAGCCTCACCCCTTTCAGCCCAGGTTTTGCGAAGACCCAGATGTCTGGGGAGTCTCACCTCTTGGAGAAGATATTTGAACAGAGGCAGGGAGGGCGCATGGTTCATCTCCATAACTAATTGATAATATTCCCTCGCTGGCCCAGACTGGTCTCTTTTGGAGCTGCTGCTGCGTCCCACTGCGAGGGTGCTGCGTTTCAATTCGGAGGAGATTTTACTTTGCTGTCCTCATTTAGCTTTTCCTTGTACATGGCTAGCAATGAACAAACGGTCTATTCCTTGATGCAGTGGCTGGAAGTCGAGGCCAGGAACAGAGGGAAGAGTCATCTTGAATCAACCCATACTGAATTTGTTTGGATAATTCTGAGTAAAGAACCAAACTGAAAAAAAAAAAAATATAAAAAATTACTTTAGCATTTTAATGAAACCACAGTGGGTTTTGAAATGGAACATGTTTTCAAACTGAAATGTTTTCCTTACTTTTTTTTTTTTTTTTAAAAAATCAGAATTACATGTTTGATTGATGTGATTTGCTGCAAGGGATCCGAGTTTACGGACAGGAGGCTGGCCCCGTCCTCTTCCTCCCTGCGCTGCTGCGGCCGATCCCTGAGCCCGGTGCCTCCCAGGACAGAAGTAACGGGCTCCTGGGAGCGCGCTGGGTGCTAGGGAGCAGACCCGGACCACCCACCCAAACCCAAAGAACTTCCAGGCTGAGAGAGCATTGTCCTTGCTAATTTACCACGTTTCATCACAACCAAACCTCTGACCCTGCTCAGCACTGCCCTATAGTTAAGGGACAGGAGCTATCATTAAAAATCCACAGTGAGCCTCACCCTGGGGAAAGTGAGTGTTGTACAACACGGATCAAAGGCGTCTTACCTGCTACAGTCCGAACTTCCCATTCCAGGAGTGTTGCATGAGCCGTGGGCTGTTCTGAAGTGTTTTGGATGTGAACACCGGTAAAATGAAGATGCGCTATTTCGGAGCCACCGAAGTTTTAAGCATTCTTAATGCTGCCTTCTCTTCTTTGCAGATACGACATTTGCATCTACAAGAATAAACCATGTGGCACCCTGGGTAGGTAGGATTTTGCTGCTCCTTTGACAGCACTTCTCACCAGCACCCGCATCTTGGGGAGTGTGGCGAGGGTGGGCTGTGCCATCCCCCTTTCCTAGGGAGCGGGCTGGGGGGAAGAGCTTGCCCAACACTGCCATAAGCGCCGGCAGCAGAGCCGGGAACAGGCCAGTGGTTTCCAGCCCTCTTGACTGTGTAGCCTCCTTACTTCTGTAAACGCTAAAAGCAGCAACCCGGAGGACGGATGGGCTCTGGAATGCTTCTCCGTTATATCCCTGGGTCAAGTCCAGCCTGATGATTAAGAACCGCTCGCATCTAGGGCTGGTCCACAGCCTAGTGGAGTATTCCTGGCTTAGCAGAGAGAAATAAGACTTTTTTGTGATGACTATAAAGGGAGTTCTTTATTTAAACTGCTAGACGCAGACAGACCCTGCAGCTCGCTCTGGCTGTAGCTCCTAATTTGTCTTGCCCTGGTCTAGACTAAGCAGTCAGGGAGGGATTACTGCTCTGAATCACTGCAGTTAAAAAGGAAAAGTTGGTGGATCTCTGGCTTGAAGCGGCTGCAGACAAAGTGCCTGGGAGAGAGGTTGAGGCTGGAGGTGCCGTGATGGCTCAATTGGCTCCTTTAACAGCAGCTTCTCTGGCCCAGTGCAGCAGACACAGCCCGTGGTGGTGAGACAGTCTATGGGCGGAGGGTTGGGGGAATCTGCTGCCACAATTCAGGGGAGATTTCTGCATGATCAGCCCTCCAGATGGAGTCAGGCTGGATTCCTGAACGCGGTGTCAGCCAGAACCAAGCGCAGATGGTCAGGTCGGATCCTGGCTTACTCAGCTGTCCAGGCTGCCCTGGCCAAGATCAGACGCCCAAGTGCTGGTGCAGCTGATCTCAGGTTCCCTCACCAGCAGTGCCAGTGTTGTGACAAAGACTGCTCCCCCTCTGCACACAGTCTGGGGCTTGGGCATGCAATTCAGCGGATTTTGACCCATTCTTAGCATTTTCAAGCCTGTCATTGTTAATTTAGTTGACAGTGCTGAGTGACCGTGTGCCCACAGCCTGTAAGAGCCATAAGCCCATCTCAAAGCCCAGTGCCACCGGTGGGAAGAAACTTGATGTTGACAGCAGGCTATGCTCAATGTTAGTGAGTGTGAAGTACATCAGTTAGTCCCCAGGCACCACCCATGTCCCCTACAGATGCTTTATGCTGACCCTATGTGACAGCTCTTTCTGGCTCCCCTAGGCCTGGCACCCGTTGGCGGGATGTGCGAACGAGAACGAAGCTGCAGCATCAACGAGGACATTGGCCTGGCCACAGCCTTCACCATTGCCCACGAGATCGGCCACACGTGAGTACTGTGGCAGAAGAGTCCCTGGGAGTGGCCGTCACAGGGAAGGGCCCTGTTGGTTTATTCCTGCCAACAGGAGCTGAAAAAATCCTTCCCACGGATGATCCAGGTGTGTCAAGAATGCGGCAGCTGATCATCTCTCTGTTGCCTTGGTGATGCTTTCTAGGTTTGGCATGAATCACGATGGGGTCGGCAACAGCTGTGGTTCCCGTGGGCAAGAAACAGCCAAGCTCATGGCCGCTCACATCACCATGAAGACCAACCCATTTGTATGGTCCACATGCAGCAGGGATTACATCACCAGCTTCCTGGAGTAAGGAATTCATCTCACCTTGCCCTTCCTTCTACCTTGCAACCAGTACACACCTCCAACCTCTCACAGTCACTTGTGAGGAGTGGGTAAAGCCAAAGAAAAGCCCCAAAAGCACACAGCCCATGCACCTTCTGTCTTGTTTCCCAGCACCTCACCCTATCCCAAAAGGCACGTCCTTTCCTTCCTTCCTTTAGACATACTCATGGTTTGCTTACCTGCTGAAGGTGCTAACTCCGTTTACCTTGCAGCTGCGAGACCTTTATTTAGGCCCCCCACTTCCAGAAATTTCACTAGTAAATCGGTAGCTTCTGGATGCATTTGGATGTTTCTGAAGTTCAGCCAGGAATTGCAGAGAAGGGTTGATGTGGTGGGAAAGGGGGATCTGGAGACAGGAGTGGGTCTGCATGGTGTAGGCAGCTTCTCCAGATGCTGAGGAAGAGAGATTTCAGGTGTAAACAAGCAACGCAGGAGAAAGGGTTGTGTTTTTTTTTTTTTTTTCCAAACGGCCTTTGGGATTCAGGAGAAGGGATTTAGGCTCCTAAGTCCCAGAGTTTTGATATTGTCACCTTGCCCGTGTCATGCCTCTGCAGCCTGAAAGCTTCTTGTCCAGGCTTCAGGCAGTCCCAGGGTTTCTATCACAAAACGAGCAATCAGGATCAATTTTGGTGAGGTTTTGGGGAGGATACAGGCACTACCTCATAGAAGGAATGGCTAAGACTTGAGTCACGATTGGAAGAAGCAAACAAGTGTGTGGTGTCACTGTGGAGGGAAGTCCCCGGGGAGTCTGAATGCCAGATCTCTTACCCGTGATGCTGCTGTTGTAACACTGCGAGAGGAGCAGTGAAGGTAAGCGTCCCCGAGGGGCTGCCACCCACCCCCCTGTCCCGCAAAGCTTGGCCAAACCGCCTGGCTCACCACCAAATCCCGCATCTGGCGGCCCGCGTTTGGCCGCAGCAAAGCCTGTCCCCCCCCCCCCCCCCGAGCTCTCGACCCCTGGACGCTCACCGCAGCGAGGCACGTGGTGTGGACGGGGCAGGAAAAGCCCCGCGGCGGGGGCTGCCCTGTCCTTGGGTGACCCTGAGGTCTCGGTGGGGCTGGCGGGGGACGGCGAGTTCATGTTGGGTCTCTCGGCGGTTCGTGCCGGCCGCCTCCGCCTGAGCGCGGCCCCGGGAGCCTCCGCCGGGACGGGGCCGTGGTGCGTGCGAGACCCCGGGATTCGGGGCCGGGGGAGTGGTGACAGGGGCCTTGATTTAGGGAGAGCTGAGAGAGCTGCAAGGAAGAGGGAGGGAAAGGCATGTTTCTTGCAAAAATTGGACGCTCCTACAAAGCTTTGGCAGGCAGGAGGCCGGGCCTGGAGAAGAGGGGCTCTCCGCACTCGGCCCCTCCAGTCGCTCTCGGCTGGGGCTCTGCAGCCGTGGGGTGGGAGGGCAGCCCCCTCCACCTACCCGCTGCCCACCGAGGGTCCCGGGCACACGCCTGCCCACACGCTGCCGCCCGTTGCCTGCTGGCCCCAGAACCCCTTGGGACAGCCAGGGGCTGGCGATAGCCTGCAAAACCCTCAGATTGGAACTTCTAAAGTTACCAGCATGTGCTTCCCAGCCCTGAGAGCACAGCTAGAAGGACTTCAGAGCACTTTCTCAGCAGCAGTTTGGCCCAGAGGAGGCTGGTAGAGTTATCCCGCCGAGCAGCCAAGCGTGTGAGAGCTCAGCCCCACGCCCAGCCGGGAGTCCCTGCTGCTGGTCCTCCACCGCAACGTTCTCCTACGAACCATTCTGAGCTCTGATTCTTATCTCTTGTTTCCAGCTCCGGGATGGGATTATGCCTGAACAACGCTCCTCCCAAGCAAGACTTTATCTACCCAACAGTGGCTCCGGGACAGGCCTACGATGCAGATGAGCAGTGCCGTTTCCAGTACGGAGTTAAATCTCGCCAGTGTAAATACGGGGTAGAGAGCCTTCCTGCTTTACTATCGGTTCCCAGGGGGTGGAGATCGGGGGCTACAAGGGCAAAGGACCGTGGGGGCCGTTCCTCTGCTGCCCACATTGCTTTGCTGTCCTGCTTCAAATGAAAGGGCACCGGCATGTTCCCTGTGAGCTTTTTGCCTTGCTTCCTTGTAAGAGGACAGAGGAGGTTGTTTCCCATCCACAAAGGTTGACCCCAGCTCAGTTTCGGTCAGGTTAGTCCCATGGGAAGAGATCTCTTGCATCTGCCTGATACCTTGGCTGCCGGTGGTCCCCGAGGGTTGCAGCTGAAAGCCAAGCTGCAGTCCCCCTCATCCAGACTCCCCTCTCAGCGGGGCTTCGTACTCAGACGTGTTTTTCATAATCCTTACTAGACGTCATTATGCTGCTCACACAAACTTAGGAAGAGAAATGTCTTTCCTCCAGGTGAGGCGGGTTGATGTGCTGTAGGTATGTCTGAGGGACAGCTGCCCGCTTAAGCCACCACTGCCATCGTGCTGCCACCCCCCGGTCTTTGAATTCAGGAAACCACTGAAAGGAAAGGTCGTTTCAGGAGAAAAGAGGCTTCCTGGATCTCAGCCTGACATTTTGCTGTTCTTAACATACTGAACGTTGCCAACTATCTGAGCGTAGTGGTGAGGGGGAAGCATCTGCACTGAAGGGCTAATTGAATTCCTGAACACATCCACTTTCCTCTAGAGAAAACGGGAGCTAGCAGCGGGGTACGTGGGCAGCTGTGCTGTCTGGTGGACACGTGTGTACGTGTACCCACCCCAGCTCAAGCCCTGGAAAGCTGCGAAGGAGGAAGCGCGTCAGATCAGGGTTTAGGTTCTCTTGCAACTGTGTAAATACAAGCCCAATGCTGCCACTGAAGTGACCTGATGTGAATCAGTTTATCACTCTCGAGTGTTCATCTATTTAGTACAGTTAAATACTAAACCACCTCCCGGTGGTCTCACCAGCTCATCTTGGTGAACAAAGGGCAAAGTTTGGCTCTCCCTGGGGCAGTGCTGGCTTTGAGCATGGCCAGGGGCCCAGAGCCCGCTGGGCACGGGGCAGATGCAGTCTCGCAAGGGGCCCAGAGCAGCAGCAGAGGTCTGGGTCCGGATAACATGACCGTGATACCTGATGTGAGGTGCTACCGACTGCGACCTGTGCCCCTCCTCAGCTGAGCCAGAGACAGTGGAATGGAAACTTTCCACGTTTACATGCCTGCTTCCCAGCTAATTTTTAACTTGGGCAGACACTTCCCGTATATTTACAAGGATCACAAAAGCCCAAGTTGTCCTTGTGATGACCTTCTGGCCCAGCCTGTCCTGCGAGCTGTTCGGGAGAAACCCAAAGGGAATAAGGGCTCAAGTGCATGCAGATCAGTCTGGGTAAATGTGTAAATCCACCCATCCTGTGCCCCATGTAAACAAAGTCCAGGATGCAGCATCCCTTCCTCCATGCCAGTACAGGGCGGATGATTAGTGGGTAGAATGAGGGCAGAGTGAACAGATGGTACTGGTCGAGGCTGGGAAGTCCTCTCCCTCGGTGACACAAAGAGACTGTGCAGGAGCTCCTACTTCCCAATAGTTGTGCTGGCTCTGCGAGAGCATTCTGGAGGGGTAGATGATGCCTTTTGAAGATGGGAGACTTTCTCCTTTCACTGGTTAAAGCCAGCTGCAGCTGGGCTTTGGTAAAGGAGCTGGGAACCAAAATCCCTTTGCATCTCGGAGCCGCGGTCCTCGGCGCCAACTCCGCTGCGTTTTCCTTTGCCAGCTTGCCCTGTGGCGCTCTGCTATCACAACCCCACAACAGGAGGAGAGCAGTGCAATCCCGAGCTCATCTTTTCGCCCCTCTTGGTACCAGCACAGAGGATTCCCAGTCGTTGAGTCAGATGGTCCTGCGAGGGGGGTATCGGTTACCGTTTAGAGCCCAGCCCTTGGCGGGCCGAAATGCCTCGCTGGAAGGCTGAACCCAGCCCCGAGGCATGATGAACAGGCTGCTACCTGACTGGTAGCTGTCGTGTAGGTCACCGTGCCAGCGCCGCAGCGTGCCGCGCCGAGCACGCCGGGTCCTTCAGCCCGTGCTGTGGCAGCGGTGTGCACCGACAGCGGCACCAGCCAGCGCCGGGGCTGCATTACCAGCAGTTTGGGCTCTGCTCTCACGCCTCGAGACAGTTTCCTTCATTGGCAACGTGGACCTGGTTAGTGCCTTCGAGTATCACCTAAGTCACGGCAAGCTGCTCTCTGAAAAGCAGCAAGTTTTCCATAGGCTTGTTTCGGTAGGAATAAGAGCAGGATGGCGACCTGGCAGGAAGCTCAGCTCTGGATTTTAGGTGTTGCTTTGCGGTTTGCAGGTGTTGAAGTCCAGCCCGGTTGATTTAGTGGCAGAGCAGGTTCAAAGAGCCTGGACTTTCTGATTTAGCAGCTATGACAACTTTGCAGAGTCTCTGTCGTGGACCTAATTTTTGGGTGGGTTCTGGAACAACCAAGGGAATCTTTTTGTTTGCGGGGCGCTCTGAAACGTCAGGATGGGCTGAAGGTCAGGAAACCTCTTGGAAAGAGGCCTGGGGTCCTCAGCCCAGTATCACTCAGTGACCTCAACTGTACCTAGCAGAGAGAGAGGGCAGAAGTGCCCACATCTGAAGCTGCTTGAGGTCTAGTTCATTATCTGGCATTATTTTGTTTACTCTGAAAAAGGCTCTGAGTCTTCTAGAGGAGTCTTCCCTTTAGGACTGTTAGGCTGGCTGGAGTTTGCCAGTAGACAAGGTAGTCACGGTGTGACCTGCAGTGCCTTCCCATAGCAGCAGATGACAGATGTGCCGTGTTGATGCTCCTGGGGACTCCCAGCTCCCCACAGAGGCAGATCCGGATCCACGGGGCAGATCTGGACCCACAGGGATGCTCATGGCAGGTGCTAGGAATGAGCCCTTGTGCTCAGCCTCCACTGCACAGACCCAAAAAAGAGAACGTTCTTCAGCCCTGGGGAAGAGGGGTCAGATGAAGCACAGCAGGATTAGCTTGGGCCTGGCGACCGGGATGTCCAAGCAGATGTGTGTGTCCTCTGTGGCACAGAGACCAGGTTTGGCTGCCTGGGCTGGCTGAGGCACCAGCTCTGGCACCTGAGCACAGTGGAACCTCCAAATCCAGAGAACTCCAGCCCCAGGAGAAGTGCTTAGGCTTAGTCCACAGAAGAGGGTGAGCTGTCAGTGGCCTTGGGGTAACTGTAGCTGGCAAGATTTGATCTCATTTTCCCCCCACCATGCTGAAAACACTCCTGTCCCTTTGTCCCAGCCCAGCTGGTGCTTCTGAAGCGCACCGGCGTGCTGCTGCCCCAGCCTCGCAGCCCCTAGCTCAAGCGAACCCTAATCTCGACTTTATTTCTTTGTCTCTTTCTTCCTCCCTCCCCCTCTCTCCCCCCACATCTCTCTCTTTCCAGGAAGTCTGCAGTGAGTTATGGTGTCTGAGTAAAAGCAACCGCTGCATAACCAACAGCATCCCTGCTGCTGAGGGGACCATATGCCAAACCAACACCATTGAAAAGGGGGTAAGGAAGCCTGGGGCACCGTAGCGAGCTGACAGTGAGTGGTTGAATCCCTCTTCCAGTGATAACTGGGATTATTGTTCGCGTTGGTGGGCGCAGAGTTGATTTAAGAGCACCCACCAGCCTGTCCTCCCCTGCCTCCCAGAGCCTGCAGCCACCCGCATCCTCCCTGCCGGGGCAGAGGGAGGCTGGGATGTGCCAAGGAGCCCCAGGGCCCGTAATCACCCCCAAGTACAGATCATCTTGCGTATTGCTGGAAGTGCAGAACATGAAGTCCCTGCTCCAGCGAGCTTCTTGGTCTTGCCTATGAGGGACAGTAAGGTGACCTCAAGCAGTGCGGTATGCTTTAGATGTGCATCTTGTTCTCAGGGCTGCTGAGGTCTCCTCGCTGTCCTGAGAAAAGTGATTTTTGCCCCATTTTCCCCAGAAGGGACAATGGGTTTGTAATATGCTCTCTGAAGAACTTGTGAAAAACTGCCTTGCAAGGCTAGATATGGTGAAACCTTCATTTTTCAGATTCAGATGAGAGAAAAGGGTAGGATTTTCTATGACCGTATATTTTGAAAGTGAATTTTGACTTGGTTGTTCATATCACTTCATTCCCTGCACCTCCTACACCCATTTGCACCAATATAAAGCGAATGTGTAGCACTGTTAAAACAAAGACTCTTTGTAAACTGAATAATAATTGGGACAATGGAGAATCAGGGCTGGGACGTTCTTCATTAAATGGACATGTGTTTTTCCACTAGAAGAAAAACAATTCCCAAGAAATTCAAGAATAATTTCAAATCCTTAAGAAGCTGGAAAAGCTGGTGTGCAGGAAAGAGGATAGCTTTGACAAAGTATTCTTTGCAAGGAGTCATCTTAGTTCTGTTGGAAATTTGATCGAAAAGGCATAGACAGCTCCCAGGGCTGAACAGCCCTGCTGCCGGAGATTCACCATATACAATGGCATTTTTTTTCTACTAGTCATTTTTTTTTTTACCAGCTTTCCCCACTCTTAAATATCTCTTTTCCCCCCATTTACTTAGTTGCTTTTTATCCAGCGTTCTCCAAAAGTCCTAAGAAAAGTGAAGTGAGAAGCAGTCACAGCTCCCAGGACTCATGGGAACTATTCCCAGTGAAGATAATGATCCGGTTTGAACTCCCAGTTACTTTCCTGTGCTTCTGTTTATCCTTATGTATTAATTCATGCCTCAGAAGTGATTTGATATCTTTGGGTGAAAGAAGATGCTCCTTTGTATTAAGTTTCTGCACCTTCCCCCGCTGGAGCTCCCGGCTGGCGGCCCCGGCGCTCACCAGCCCGATGAGCCCTCAGACCTCAGCCCTTGGCTGGAGCAGCTCCCCGGGGCTGCCCTGGCTTCTCCCTTCCAAGCTGGGGAGAGCAGAGGGAAGGATCAGGGCCGAGAAGCTATTTAAGGTATGCAAGATTAAAGGGAGAGATAGGCTGAGTTTCTGTGCTCTGCCACCCAACTCGGGGAGCAGCGTGGGGAAAGGCTGAGCCAAGCTCTGTTGGATGATGGCTGTGCCCACGTCCCTGAGCTCTGGCTGTTTCCTCCTCCCAAATTCTCCTTTTTTCCTTTTTTTACCTGATCCCCTGTGTTTATGGCTTTACTTGCCTTACCTCAAGAACCCACAGTGGGTGGCTTCAGGCCTGGATCTGATGGTAGTTTCTGCTGCCTTAAGCGTGCCCCCAGCAGCCCGGCTGCTCAGACAGTAGGTTCACTGTCTTGCTGGCTCCTTCCCTGCTTGTTTTGGTTTTCTCCTCTCATTTATTTTTAATTTCCATTGATCAGGCACTTGGTACACAGATTACGGTCAGCACACCCTGTGAGGATGCCTTTCATTACACACCCTCCCTCCCCGCGTGCCCCCCAGCTCATACCTGGTCCCGCAGCCGGCCCGTGTCCGTTCTTGCCGCAGGAGAGCGAGCCAGGCTCTGCCAGGGCACAAGAGCAGAGCCCGTCACTGATGCTCTCAGTGCGTGGCGGGGTTTGCAGGGACTGGTCAGGCTCCTGGGCCCTGCCTGCAAAGCAGCAGCCCCAGTATCTCCAGTCTGGAGCAACAGCAGGGACACCAGAAAGGCTGCGCCTGCAGAGCATCTCCTCTGCATGGGGTTGCGCCTTCGGGAAGGCACTGGTGTGCAAGGAGGTCGCTAGCTGAGTGTCCTGGGAGGCCATAGTTCAATTTTCCCGGCCGGCTGTGCTGCCCGTGGAGAGTCTCGCTCAGAAGGAGCCGGGAGAGGCCGTGCCAACAGCTCCAGGGTGGGTTATCAGCCCCTGGAAGGAGCGCACAGCGGTTTCTTCCTTCCTGGGATTATCTCAGCCCCCGAGGCATGGTGTCCGGCACCGTTCCCGGAGAACGGCAGCGGGTCTGGCAGTGTCCTGCTCCTTGCATCACTGTTGACTCCAGGGGGTGCAGGACGCTTTCCAGGTCCAAGGGAAATATTTCATAGACAAGTTTCCTTGAGCATCTGTCACCCAATAGGACGGGGACAGGCAGATTCTTTAAGGATCCTCAGCAGAACGATGACACAATGTTGTTACTACAATCAAAACTTTATTTTAACCCGGACCCTTTGCAGATTGGGTCATTTTAATATATTAACCGCAACTTCAGCTCCCAGCACACATACAAAACACACTGCATCCTGGGAGGGAGCAGCTGGCCGTGGAGGGGTCCGTGCCCCCCCAGGGATCCTGTCCCTGCTGCCCAGCAGCAGCAGCTCTGGTCCAAGTCCCACCCGGGACTCGCTGCTGCACGCTTTTACAGGCAGTGAAGTGTGTGCTTTTACACGTCCCTGTTTGCAATGGGTGTCGCCTTGACTGACCCCAGTGCCCAGAACCCCTTTCGAGGAGAAGTTGGGATGTGACCCCTTTGCCTGTGGCTGCCTGCCCCACAGGATGGTGCACCGGGGATTGGGAGTGGGGGCACTGGTCCCAGCATCCCCATGGACCCCAAGTACGCAGCGTGCGCAAATGGTGACAGCGTGACTCGGAGGAGAAGGTGCTTAGGGAGAGGCAAATGCCCTCGGCAATGGAGAACTTGGCTCCGAGGCCGGCACAGCTCTGAGTTCAGATTTCATAAGATCAAACCAGCTTCCCAGCCCTGAACTGGCTGCCGTGTCAGATGGAGGCTGGGGAGCGCTCTGGGAGAAGGAGACCGCGTGCTCCGGGCGTTTAAAGCTCTGTCTTTCTGCAGTGGTGCTACAAGAGGGAGTGTGTGCCTTTTGGCACCCGACCCGAGGGTGTGGATGGTGCCTGGGGAGCCTGGTCATCCTGGGGAGAGTGCAGCAGGACGTGCGGTGGAGGTGTATCGTCGTCCATCCGCCACTGCGACAGCCCACGGTAGGTGTAGCCACGCGTGGCCGTGTCAGTGTGGCCCTGTCCTGTCCTGGCTGCACGGCCCCACAGTTCGGGTCAGCCGGGAGGGCAGCAGCCAGGTGCCTGTGCAGCTCTGCGCTCCCTTCCCGGGGCGGGGGGGGTCTTGGCTCCTGCATGCAAATCCCGGGTCCTGCTTTCACAGCAGCTTGGTGCTCTTGCCTTGGTGGTGGGTCTCCAGCCACTTGTGGGCTTGCAGCTGTTTGTGTGAGGTCTGCTTCTTCTGCACTAGCCCCTCCAGGCGGGAGCCCTCCTTGCAGCAGAGCAGGGTTGGGAAAAGCCACGGTGCTCCTTGCAAACTTGGGGCGGCCGCCTGCCACAAACGGGGCTCAGTGCCCTGAGCTGATTCTCCCATCTCATTCCCGGTTTGTCAGGCCCACAATCGGAGGGAAGTACTGCCTGGGAGAGCGAAAGCGGTACCGGTCCTGCAACACCGACGTGAGTACTGCCGGGCTCGGGGAGGGGAGCAGCGGTGGGCTAGCAGGGCTTTGCTGGTGGAGCCCTCTGAGCCCTCTCCACAGGGGCGTGGGGTGTTAGGTGCAGCCGTGGGACCCACGGGAGGAGGTGGCTGGGTGGGGGGGAGCCGTGCTGTGCCAGCAGCAATCCCACAGTGGGGAAAGCCGAGCAGGACGATGCACGCCTGCACCGGCTGCGAGCTGGCTCAGAGGGCGGGTGGGCGGTACGTACCTGCAGGGCTTCGGCATCAGGAAGGGGCCCCAAAAGATAACGAGGCAAAGGAGGAGAGATCAGAGGCTTCCAGCACTGACATGACAGCGACTGCCTCTCGCACACTACAAGTGCAGGCCTGGTCGGGTGAGAGCAGCTCACAAAATGTGGTGCAGCACCCTGCTTCCCAGGGCTGAAGGGTAAACCTCAAGGGGAGCAGAGAAAGAGCTGTGCTGCAGGGACGCTCCACGAAGCTTTGGACCTGGGAAATGGTACCTTTAACATCCACAGGCTGGTAGCGAGGAAAATAGATGTCTCCCCATTGCTTCCCCTGGGCTTTGCACTTAGCTTCTCGAGGTTTGCTCGCAAGAGCAAGTGTTGCATCTGCAGACAGGCCAGCTGGGGCTCGAGGGCTCGTGCTGTTAGTCTTCAGACACTGCCTAGCTTTGCAGGAAGGATGCTCCTGCCATACTGTAGCAGTGTCTCGGAGGGCTGGTGTTAGTTGCGGCGGGGAGCCCTGTAGCAGCCCCTGCCTTCCTAGCAGATAAGGCAGGCTGCTCCCGCCAAAGCGCTGACGGCTGGCTGTGTGGCTGCAGGACTGCCCGCCGGGCTCCCAGGACTTCCGAGAGCTGCAGTGTGCCGAATTCGATAACGTCCCCTTCCGAGGGAAGTACTACACCTGGAAGACGTACCGTGGAGGTGAGTGCTGGGGTTGGGCTGAGCATCCTTTGGCTCGGGCAGAGGTAGAGCAGGGCCGTGCAGGGCTTTGCTCTCCCCCGCTCCCTGCAGGGACAGGTCTCGTGGTCCAGGTGGGCTGGTGGGCAGTTAGTCACTGTCTCCGCTCGCCCAGGTCCCGCAGGGACCCCACTCTCCGTTCCTGGAGCACTCTGCCCCCCCCCGGCTCGACCTGCATCCCTCCAGGCAGCTGCCCCCCCAGTGCTGGCCCACAACCATCCTGCTGTGCCTCCCGCCCTGGGTCACCCACCCCTGTGCAATTGTCCTTTAACCTCTTTGCTTTGCCTGAAACCATTCCCACAGCATCAGAGATGCCCAGCTTCTTCCCTCAAGTCTGTTTCCTTAACTGCTGTGGGAGCAAAGAAGAAGACGGACGAGGGAAGGGAGTTGTTAGTGGCTGGTGCCTGGTGGGGAGAAAACAGGGCAGCCCTCCCTGCGCGGGCAGGTAAAACTTCCAGCTCCTGCATGGGCAGAAGGGATGCGAACTGGTAAATTCTCCAAAGAGCAGCGCTCCCTTCTTCTCAAGGCCAGTCCTCCTGTGTCCCGCAGAAGTGTCTGTCGAGGAGAGGGGGTGGGAGAAGGCCTCTGTGGCAGAAATCTCTTAATAATGAGAAAGAACAGCGCGTCTCCTTCATGTAGTTAATGAACTTGACTGGGGAAATCCTTCGCAGCTGTGTAAATAAGCACACCTCCCAGCGGGGCTCCTGCAGCTGGAGCAGATGTGCTGAGGCTGCAGGGGATGGATCAATAAAAATGTAATAAAATTGCAAAGCAGTAAGTCACACAAAGACCCCAATGGATGCCAAGGTGGAAGACAGCCCCACAGGCTGGATCTGCCCTTGCTCAGACCCCTCTCTTCCCCAGGCATAGCCCAGCGGTTTGAGTCCAGGGGACGGCTGGCCAGTTGAACATAGGCCCTTGATTTGTAATCTGGCTCTGACACGGCTTTTTGCTTTGGCTTTCAAAAAAAGCCCCTTCCTCTCTCTCTCTCCTCCATCTTCCTCTTCCACAAAATAGGGTGATGAAACCTGTTTCCTCCTCAGGAGGCCGCGAACATTGGTGTGATCGTGTCTTGAAGGGATCTGGGAGCTCGCTGTCTCAGCTCTCCAGGTTGGCTGTGGGCAATGATCACAAGGAGCCGTGTTGTTTAGCAGTTAAGTTTTGTTTAGTCGGTGTCAAAGGGCACCACCAGCTTCCTCTGCAGCGCCCCAGGTAGGGAAACGGAGGCATGTTCACGCGAGTAGAGAGGTGCTGGAAGCAGCAGCTCCTCAGCCTGCTCTGGCAGCCCAGCCCATGGCCAGGAGAGCACCCATCTCCCAGCTCTCGAGAAGTCGTGTGTGCTGACACCCAGCTGGCTGGGTGCTGTCAGCCGGGATTCGCAGGAGCAGCTCTCCATGGCACGGGCTGTCCACGCACTGGACCCTCGGACCAGTTGGGACCGTGGAGGTGGTAAGGTGTCATCCCTCTTCCCCTCCACCTACCAACTTCTTTGCCCAAGTCTGGGCTCTCTGTCAGGGTTGGGGAGACCTGATTACAGCCTTTCAATACATAAAGGGGGCTTATAAGAGAGACAGAGAGACACTTTTGAGCAAGGCCTGTAGTGACAGGACAAGGGGCAAATGAAAAGACGGTAGGTTTAGAGTGGACATAAGGAAGAAACAGTGTATGATGAGGGTAGTGAGACACTGGAACAGTTTGTCCAGAGAAACTGTGGATGTCTCATCCCTGGAAGGGTTCAAGGCCAGGTTGGATGGGGCTTTGAGCAACCTGGTCTTGTGGAAGCTGTCCCTGCCCATGCCCAGGGGGTTGGAACTAGATGGTCTTTGAAGGTCCCTTCCAACCCAAACCCCTCTGTGGTTCTGTGACTATGACTTCAGCAGCACGAGTACTTGCATCTTCACTTGCCTGTGGGATTTTGTGATACTTGGTGTCGTTTGGGTGTCAGAGGTACATCTGTGGGGGGAGGTAGGGAGCATCCCTTGCGCCTCCACGTTGTAGATCAGACCCCCAGGGAACAGCTTCCTCTTGTCTTCCCCTTGTTGTGGGCGTTTTGCTCTCAGGACCCATGTTTTCCTGCTGCAGCCCCTGTACTAGCAGGGATCTCTACCCCAGCATCGGGGAGGCAATGAGGGCTGGCCATCATTTCCCTCGCTCCTGGGCTCTTCCAGTGGTGCCCAGAGAGCTCTGGGGTGGCGGGTGTCAGTCCCTCCCTCCCCACTGGCACGAGCAGCCCCCCCCCCGGATCCATCCTTGTTGGCAGCTTCGTCCCCGGGCATTCTGCCCTCCAGCTGGTAGCACATCCGCTCTTCGGGTTGGTTTTGGGCACATGTCCCCATTCTGGGAGCTGTTTGCCACCCCAGCTCTCTGCTGAGCCTCTTCCCCTGCTCAGCTCAGCCGCTGCCTTCCGCACTTCACCCTTGAGCTGCCCCCTCGCCGAAAGGTGCGGTGCTGCAGGGGGGCTCGTGCGTTTGCCTGTCAGACACTGGCCCCACATAGGTTCGGGCAGATGTCTTGGGCATGGAACACCCCCACCCTGAAGACAAGGAGTGCCCCACTGGCTTGGATGGGAGAGGACACCAATCCCCCAGGGAATTCGGGAAGGGTCGGAGCCACCCGCTGGAAGCCTGATGCCAGCCGCCGGGTCGCTGGCCAGTTGAGGTCGGGGTTTGCACGGGGCCGGTACGGCGTGTTTGCTTGGTGGTGATTTATAACGGTCCTGGAGCCCAGACCCCAGGATCGCAAGACACAGCCCCAGCAAGAAGCGCTGAGCTCAGCCTTTCGGAGCTCAACAGTCAGCAGATACCTCGCGGAATGTGGCTTTAATTGTTTGTTTATTTTGCTTTATTCGCTTAGTTATTCATTTTGCTCTTGGCAGATGCAAGAGCCAAGGGAGAGTGGAGCAGCTCACGGGGCTGGGAGAGGGATGGGGAGGAGCAGGGGCTTGCAGAAAACAGGAGATTGCTCATCATAAATTGTAATGTGCTTTAATTCCTCTCTGGGACAGGGCAGGCAGGAGAAACAAAACATCCTTTGAGGCACCGCGTAGCCAACTGAAAATATTCTATTCTATTTTAATAGCTATATTAAAGACTAAAAGGATTACCTGCGGCAGACCTGGCTGTTGCTGACCTCGGTCTACTCAGCCCAAAGCAAAGGGCAGGCAGCTCTCTGCGGGCCGGTGCACGGTCAGGGGGTTTGCCTCGCGGGGAGCGGGGGCCCGGGGCGCTGCACAGTGTTTATGGCACAGCCTGTGCTCTTCGGGGCTTTACGGTCTTGTCCACAGCTCATTTCCCAGGCAATTAATAACCTTCCCTGGGCAGGCTGAGCGGGTCCCGCTCATTCTGTGGAAGTGGGCTCCTCTTCCGTGGTGGTGGACCCACGGTGCACGGGTGACAATGGGCACTGCAGAGCCTCTCCTGCCCCGCTGCTGCCAAATGGGGCACGGGGCTTGTGCTGAGGATCCCGCTCGTGCCCTGCGGGTATCTCTGGGCAGCAGTGAGCCAGCCTGGGAGGATGCAGAGCCCTGCCTTGCTCTGCCAGGCCTAAGGTGCCCACCCCCAAAAAGCGCAGCTCCCACCAAACTATTTACGTGCTGGGAGAGGAGGAGCTGGATCCTGGCTGCTGGTGAAAATACAGGCCTTAATTCCCATCTCCAGGAATGCCAAGGCGTGTTGTGCTGTTTCAAAGGTTCTTTCTGAGGTCCAAAACTCACCCTGGGCATCCTGCCATGGTCAGTGTTGCTGTCATGGGGACACACAGTTCTCGCTGGTCTAGGGCTTTAGAGAGGTGCGTTTTTAAGGAACTACCCTTCACAAGGACAAGGTGATGCCCAGACCACTTGAGTACCTCTTGGCCGGCTGAGTGCCAAGGAAAGTGCAGTTCCCAACAGATACTGGGCAGTGATATCATCCCCCCCTTTCCTCTGATCGGTGGGAAGGTGACCTGGCTGCCAAGGGCAAATCCTGCCTGGAAATTATCACCAGAGAGGGTGTGTTGAGGACGGGTCCTGAGCTCAGGTGGCCAAGCTGGCTCGCTGGAGCAGTCACAGTGAGGATGCAGATACCAATGCAGGGTCGTGTCGCTCTCTTCCCTTGCCTCCTTCGTTCTCCCTCTCCCCTTTTCTCTTCCGTAAGACTTCCGAGGGCAGAAATCCCCCGTCTGCAAGCCTTTCCTAAGCGGCAAGACGAGGAGAGCCGGCAGGGATTCGTCCCACGTGGAACAGCAGCCGGGTGGCCTCATGCCCACAGGACCCCAAATCCCAGCTGCGTGCATGGACCCCCAGATCCAGCCCCCACTGTCAGCTCTTTCAGGCAGGAAGGTGATGGGTGCTGAGTTCCCCCCTGCTCAGCAGCTGCTTCCCCAGCTCCCTCTGTGCACGCGAGAGGCTCGGAGCCGCCCGGCCACAGGGCCTGGCGCCGGCAGCGAAGGGACTCTGCCAGTGGCAAGCTGGAACCAGGGCAACTGTCCCGGCATGGAGGGCTCGCTCTCTTCCATGCACTTTCCTCCCTCTGATGATCTCGCTTCAAAAGAAGGTTAAATTGTTAGGGGTTTAAGCATGCATGCACACACGTGCGCGCACATAAATTCTCCTGGCCTCCAGCAAGGGGAGGGCAATGAGGAAACACCCCCGGCTCTGTGGTGAGCTGAGTTCATGCACTCACACCATTTTTGCAGCCCTGTAACGAAGTCAGGGCACTTAAGACAAAGGAAGAAATTTGGCCTCACGCTGCCATTGCCCAATATTTTATTTTTCCTATTTTCTTATTTATTTTTTTCCTCCATCTTGTTAAATTTTTCACTGCAGTTTTCCCAACGGGCTCCTCTTTCAAGACTGTGACTATTACACCTGGGGCTGCTTGCTGCTGGAGGAGGCTGAGCACCAGCCTGGGCACAGGGCAGTCATGGTGAGGATTTGTGATAGAAAAGAGGATTATGCAGCCAGTTGGGAGCTACTAAAATGGAGCCAGGGCTGGGAGAGGGCTGTGGCAGGGGTTAGCTGCCCACCAGGGAACTGCAGCAAGGTATCTGCAGGGGGTCTCACTTTTCCTTGTAGCTGGAGACAAGGAAGGGAATAGGGAGAACATGTGAGTAGCTTAGCAAACCCATCTGAGAGCCCTGAAACAAAAGCCCGAGTTTCTGGCTGTTTCTCAGCTCTGCTTCATTGCATAGTCTGCCCCGCGCTCCAGGGATGGCAGGAGCGAGCGCAGAATTCAAGAACGAAGGGTCCCCCGCAGCGCTGTGCTTCCAGGAGCAAGGCCACGGGCAGGAGAGCTGCTCCCAAGCCGCCGGGCGCCGGTTAAATCGCAGATAAATCTCAGGAAGGGCCAGCACAAGCCCCTCGCCCCAGGCTGGTGGGACAGTTGCATGCGCGGGGTGTGTGGTCGCCAGTGGGGCTCAGTGGCACGGCCTCTCCAAGCTGGGAGATCCTGCAGCCCGAGTAGGTCCCTCGTGTTTCACGTTTTCTCACTTTGCTGGTGATGTTTCGCACCCGAGGTCTGGCTGGACAGAGCTGGGGTTCAGGCATGCCATGGTTAGGTGGCTCTGAGTTTTGGGGGTCGTGCCAGCGCTGTCGCCCTCGGTGGCCACGGAGGTCCCTCACCAGGCCGGGGAGAGCCCGGGGTGCTGCAGGGCGGGGGGTTTGGCTCTCCAGAAGGAGGGTTGATCAAGCACCTTCTCTAGGGGCTTGCCCAGGCATCCTGCTCGACAGCATGCCTCCAAGCTGCTGAATTCCCCTCTCGTGTCTCCTCCTGTTCCTTCCTCTCCTGGCTTTGCTCTTTCTTCCCCCGAGCTGCGTTCAGGTGCTCCCAGGCACAGCTGGGCCACCCCTCCCCTCCACCTGCCCATCTGATGCGCTGTATCGAGTTGCAAGTTTTGCAGATTTCGGTTGCTCCAGACCCTAGGTGCTTCCCAGCTCTGGCACACAGCTCACGACTGTTGCCGGTGCCTGCGGGAGCGAACTGACACAGCTTAGGCATGCATTTCTGCCAGGGTCACACAGGCTGTCAGTGAACGCAGCAAATGCCACGATTTGCACCAGCATTTGATAAAATCCAATGGCAGGAGGCAGGAAATAGCTCTGCTCTAGTATCTCCTTCCATAACCATTCCCATGTCCTGCTCCCAGGCACCATAAGCCAATCTCCAGATATCCAGCCTCTGTTCCTTAGACAGTGCTTTGGCAAGGTGTGTTGGGAAGCAGGTATTTTAGCTATAACTTTGAGCACCCTTCCCTTTTGTCCTACTCTGCTGCTGTCACCTTTGCTGTGAAGGACTCAGTATCCACCAGCTTTGAACAGAAAGAGATGGTTGCTGTGGCCTAGTAGCTGATCTAGGAGCTGAAAAACTTGATTGCTCTGATCTAGTAGCTGAAAAACTTTGGGCAAGTCACTTAAGAGCTGCTGCCTCAGTTTACTTGTCTGTAAAATGGGCGCAAGGGTGCCAACAGCCCTTGTAAAGCGCCGGGAGACCCAGGAGTGACAGACACCAAATAACAAGTCAGTTTGTTTCCTTCCCCATCACATACAGCCCACGTTTCCCAGGCTGTGCAGAAGGGACGGTGTCTCACCGCGTGTTGGTGCCCAGTTCAAGGATCTTGACTCGGTGCTGATGAATAAAGAGGGCGCCTGGGTCCTTCCGTGGGTCCCTCTGCTCAGCAGGGACATGTTCCGGGGCACCTGGAGCCGTGCAGCGGGCCAGGCGCAGGATGGAGGTGGGGAGGCTGCGGGTAGGGCAGCCGTTACCCAGGTCTGGCTCCCCGCACCATTTCCTCTCTCTCCTTGGCGGCATCGTCTGAACCTCCGCTTCTTTCCCAGGCGGTGTGAAAGCCTGTTCCCTCAACTGCCTGGCCGAGGGTTTTAACTTCTACACGGAACGAGCCGCAGCCGTGGTGGACGGGACGCCGTGCCGGCAGGACTCCAACGACATCTGCGTCAACGGGGAGTGCAAGGTGGTGCTGCCGGGGTCTGGGATGGACTGGGGGCGGGGGAGGCAAGGGCAGACCCCCGGGGCAGGAGAGCGCTGCCTTCCACCTGCCCGCAAGGACACGGGCATCCCTCTGCCCGGGCACCCCGTTCCCCGTGGGAACAGGAGCACACCCACCCCCGGGCTTGTGCCCCCCCTGGTCTCCACGCACCAGGTGCCACGCTGGCTTCTGTTAGCGATGGGTCTCTGTGTTTACAGCCCACGTAGCCCCAGGCGCTTGGTACTCCCCTTGAAATGGGATCTGGAGGGCTATAAAAGTTTAATTATAAGAAGGCGCTGTGGGAGTGGCAAATGTCCCCCAGCAGGCAGGCAGACAGGCTCCCTCTCTGTCTCTGTCTGTCTCCCTTCCTGTGTCTCTGGGATCTTTTTGTCTCTGTGGGGCTGAATATAACGTGGAACAAAAGGGGGATTGCACCATTGCTGTGCCGTTTGCTGGCCCACGTTGCTAGCCCACTTGCTGTGGCAGCAGAGCAGAGACAGAGGCTTCACGTGAGCTCGCTACCATGATTCTGGTGCTGCAGGGACACGGCTTTCCTTGGGCTGCTGCAGCTCCACCAGCTCAAGGCAGGCACCTTAACCTCCGCCTTATCCCACAGCGATGGGATTTCTGCCTGTGCCCCCCTCCCAGCCTGGGAGAGAGGCCCCCCAAAGCTGCCCCTGGAGTGGGGTGGCAGAAAGATGGGGCTGGGCAGAGGTGATGTTGCTGAGCACTGACTGGGGTACGGTGCAATGCGGGGGGAGAACAGGTTGGGGGACGCAGGGATGGGCTCCCTGGGATGCTGCAGGTCAGGTGTGGGGAGGACAAGGTCCCACCAGGATGGCTAATTCCCTGCTGCTCTTTACTCCAGCACGTGGGCTGTGACCGTGTCCTGGGCTCTGACTCGAAGGAGGACAAGTGCCGCGTGTGTGGGGGAGACGGCAGCTCCTGTGAGACCGTCGAGGGCGTCTTCAACCAGTCCCTGCCAGAGGGAGGTAGGGAGCAAGCAGCCTGGCCAGCACAGCCAGCATCACCCACCCTCGAGTCCCTCCTCGACTTCTCCTGCTGCTGGGGACGCACAAGCAGGGACATATCCCAGGGGAACACCCCAAAGGGTAGGACCAGGCTGCAAGCAGGGAGCAGATCGCTCCTGTTCACTGACCAAGCTGTGCCCCAGCCACTGCTGGCACCCAAGTCCCTGGCAGAGAGCACCAAGCTCCTTCCCTCCTCCCCAGCTCATGCTGTGCTCAAGCCAGGCTGCGGAGATGCCCCTGGGGATCCCAGCTCCACAGCAGCTCCCCAGCACGACCAGTCCCACCACAGGAGCCTGCACTGCAAGGCAAGCAAGCCACTCTCCTGGCGGGCCATGGTGCTTTTTCCCTTTAATTGCAGTGGATGGCTGAACGAACACCTCTGCACTGCCACTGCGTCTCATGCAGTGTTTAACCCATGGGTAACCGGGTGGCACATGCTCCCATCCAGCCCAGGGCAGCGTTGGCTCCCGGATCAGGGGCTGAGCGTCACCGCTCACCGGCTCCATGTTGTCTCACAGGTTATGAGGAGGTGATCCAGATTCCCAAGGGCTCCGTCCACATTGACATCCGGGAGCTGAACCTCTCCATCAACTACCTAGGTGAGATGGGGCTGGGGGATGCTGAAATCCCAACCAGACACCCCTTGGCCTGCCATTTCCCTGCGGTTAATAGGCTGTGGGAAAACCCCGGCAAAGGTAAGCTCCCAGTGGAGCAGAGGATGGGGCTGGGGGTCCCAGCTCTGTGCTGGGGGCAGAGGAAGGCAGCAGGGCGTGCTGGCGGGGCAGCGTGTCACTGTGGCCCACACAGCCCCGTCTCGCTGCGGTGCTGCCTCCGTCCTGTGCTCCCTGTTCAGCAGCGTCAACCTGAGCAAACCCCACGCTCCGCCGTTCCTGGCGCTGTCAGCGGCTCCTTGGCATTCCCCCCTCCGCCAGCATGTTGGGCTGGGGATTAAAAATAGACCTGCTCACATTTTCCTTGGGCTTAATTTTCCAGCCAGACTCTGGCTCATTTTTACAACGGGCTTTTTTCTTTCCCCTGGTCTTCTCTTTCTGTCCTCCAAGCGACGGACAGCGATCATGGTGGGGTGGGCAGGGGCGCTCGCTGCTGGCTTGCTGTCGGGCACCTCCGCAGCAGCTCTCCAGGAGCAGGAGCCTGCCTGGATGCCAGCACTGGTGGGAGGTGGCAGACAGGGCTCTCCTGGCATCATCCCTCCAGGCCAGCTCCCTTTGCTAGGTTCGGTGACGCCGACATCCCTCCCTGCCCAACCCATGTATGCTGGGGACTCCTCGTGTCCATCCAGACTGGATTTCTGTGCACTGGAGGCACAGCCCCAGCTCGTGTCACTATCAACTGCTGCCATCAGTGCTTCCCGCTCCAGGATCTGCCCCCGCACCCCAGTGGGAGCGGAGGGAGCATCCTCCATCCTCATCAGTACAAAGCATTCTCCTCACCCCAGAGCATCGTGGCAATGTGGTCGTTGCCAGCAGCGAGGGCAGGAGTGAACGCAGAGCTGGGTGCCGGCGCGGTGTTGGTGGCCGAGGGCAAGCGGGGAGAGCGTGGGAATGCGAGTGGGAAGGAGCGAGCGAGCCGATCCCCCTCTAGCGACCCGCTTGGGCAAGCACAGCCGGGCTCCTGGGCACCAGTCTCCTCCAGTAGCCCCAGAAGCCAAGACCCAGTTCGCACAGCTGGAGTTGAGCCTGGCTTCGTGGCTACAGCTTGTCACAGTGCCAGGAGTCCCCATCAGCAGCCCGGGCAGCTGGCTGAGCTCCCCACAGCATCACCCTTCCACAGCGAAGGCTGAGACAAGACGGTGGGTGCATTAGTCCCACCTCTGCTAGTGACACCGTGCGACCCTGACCCAGGCACCCACTCTATTTGCCCCACTCATTCCCTCCCTGTAAAATGAGGCTGATGATATCTACCCCCCCGCTTCGTTGTAGCAGTGCTCTGAGCCCTGCCAAGGATGGATACAGGCACGTTCAGCCTTTCTGCTAACCCTTCCCCCCCTGTCCTCGCAGCGCTGAGAGGGCAGAGCGGCGAGTATTACATCAACGGGAAGCTCTCCATCGATCCCCCACGGCGCTTTGACATCGCAGGCACAACATTTCACTACAGGAGATCCCCGGAGGAGCCTGAGTCCCTGGAGGCCTTGGGACCCACCAACATCACCCTCTTTGTCATGGTTGGTAACGTGGTTCCTTCATACCCTACCTGGTATGGGGCCTGGTCTGGGCTAAAGAGACTTTACCATGACTACATGGGAACTGGAGCTAATCAGCCTCCGTCCTTGCTGTCTGGAGTAAAGGGGCTCGGAGACCAGAGGTAAATTGGGCTGAATTCTCAAGTCCCCCTCCCTAATCTGCCAGGCTTTGGGATGACTCTATCTTTAAGGGCACGGGAGATAGTTCTCCGATCGTGTCACCTTCAGAGCTGCACCACTGTCACCACTGGTGGCTGCTATATCAATGCTGGCAGGGACTGGAAAGGGAAGGGGGGCAGATTTCAGCTGCCCTCGATTTCAGAGAGCGCACCGAGGTTGTGGGTCACCACTCGGACAGTGACAACCACGCCGGACTTCGGTGGCAGTGACGCCTCGGTGGTGCCTTTCTCCGCAGGTCCTTGTGCGGACAGAGCTGCAGGGGATCCGGTACAAGTTCAATGCACCCGTCGGCAGGGATGCCTCGAACCAGTATTCCTGGCACTACACCCCGTGGACGAAATGCTCAGTGCTGTGTGCAGGGGGTGAGTTTTGACCCCATGTCGGCTGGGGGACACACACACACACACACGTGTCTGCACTCCTGTGACTCCCACACGCTGTGTCTGGGCCACGTGAGACAGCGCACGGATGTTAGCATCTGCTTTGCTCTAAAGGAGCTCTCAGGTTTCTACATATTCTCATCCTGCACTCAGCCCCATACAAGCTGGTGTCAGTCAGCATGATCTGGTGGGCAGAGTGTCAGGGCAACCAAGTGTCGGTGCCGTTCTTCAGCCGAACCGCAGGTGTAGCTGCTAGAGGTGATGGAAGGTGGCATGATACTCTCGAAAGTCCTTTACCTGTGTGGTGCAGGGCAGGTTAGCCGATCGCAACAGCCCCTCTGGCCTTCAGACCTACGTGTCTGTGAGCTGAAACACCACTGATGCTTCCCTGAATCCCTTGGGCTGGTTCCTGCAGGGATTGACGCAAAGGTTTGCGCCATGTCTCGTGGCTCTGGAGAACCTGGCTGCAAGTGACTGAGCTGGTCTTCAGAAGAGAGAGACAGTTTGAAAAGCAAGGCTTAATAATGTACCTTGTTTAAAGTTAAGGGTCCTGACCTAGTCTTGTGTGTTAGGCCTCAACAAAGTTTTGCCACCTCTTGTTCCAGCTGTTCACCCCAGTGCTGCCCAGAAAGTGTCACAAGGCCAAAGTTAGAACAAGTTAATTGGAGGACGAGATCCTTGGAACGCTTTGATCCTTCATCCTCTGCAAACTCTGCCAGGTCCTGCCCTGGCTGGTGAGCCTTCACCTCATCCATTTTTTCCTAGAGATGTTTGAGGCAAAGGAGGCCTCAGTTTTGGACAGAGAAGTAGGTTCAGGCTTGGCGAGGTGCAGTGACCAGTGGCTGCCCCGTCCCATTGCCCACGCGGGAGCAGAGCTGTGAGACTCATTCCTGCAGCCTGGCTCAGCGTTAGCCTCAGCATCCTCCTCCCTTTCCCCCTTGCCTCTTTTTCTTGACAGGCAACCAGATCCAGTCTGTGGTATGCAAGAAACTGTCCGATGGCTCAACTGTCTTCAACCATTTCTGTAGCCCTGAGACCAAAATGCCAGAGCGGCAGAGGCCATGCAATACCGAACCATGTCCCCCGGCGTGAGTACCATAGCTTGGAGTAGATTGAGGGAGCGTAGGTGGAAAATCCAGTGTGGAGGAGGGTGAAATTCCCCCCCTCTCTGCCATTCCCAAGTCAGGGTCCCCTGCCACAGTACCCAGGGGTGACATTACCCGGCTGGAGCATCTCTGTTGGGGAGGGGGGACAGTTTTCTTCTTTGTGCCCCATCACGAGCACAATACAGCGGGCAACCTGCACAGCCCAAGTGCATCACTGGTCCTTTGGTGCGGAACAGACACTCGGTGCAGTCTCTCAGAAATTGCCCCAACCCCTCCCTGGCTGGCCCTTGCCCCTGTCTTGAAGGGGAAAGGGAGATGTGGAGCAACTCTGTGATTCAGCCAGAGCTGCCTGGGATGCTGTGGCCAGAGTAGGAATAAAGCTGTGTGCAGGAGTATGAGGACAAGCACAGACCACCGTGCCCCTCGCAACTTTGCTGTTTTACGTGTCTCCAGCTGGGTGATTGGGAACTGGTCTGAATGCAGCCGGAGTTGCAACGAGGGCGTCCGTACACGCAGCGTCTTCTGCAAGCGTAAGATCTCTGCCAGCGAAGAGAAGACCTTGGATGATGCTTCTTGCACCCACCCGCGGCCAAAGATGCTTGAGCCTTGCAATAACCAGACGTGCCCTCCCGAGTGGGTCGCCCTGGACTGGTCTGAGGTAAGTGCTTAACATCGGCCCTCACCTCTCTGATGGCACCGGTCCTTAGGAGGACAGCGTCAGTCACTGGGCCGGAGCATCGGTGGTGGCTGCTGGCCACGGAGAGCGTAACGTGGGAAACGGTCTTGTAGCTCAGGAGGCAGGCAAGGTGGGAGCACCGGCGGGGAGAGCCCGCGCCGCCTCTCTCTGCTCTCTGCCGGCCACCCTGACCGCCTGCGTGCTGTGCTCTCTTTGCAGTGCACCCCGAGCTGTGGGCCAGGTTTCCGCCACCGCATTGTCCTCTGCAAGAGCGGTGACCACAGCGCAACTCTGCCCACCTCCCAGTGCCATGAAGGCTCCAAGCCCCCGACCAGCATGAGGTGCAACCTGCGGCGCTGCCCACCGCCGCGCTGGGTGACTGGCGAGTGGGGAGAGGTAGGGACAATCCTTTCCATGGGGTTATTGGAGAAGACTCTGCCTCCCCGGCCCCTCAAATCCTAGTGCCCATGAGTTTTACCTGCCAGCAGAACCCGATGTGGCCACCGCAGCTATCTGGGAGGCAGGAGGACTCCATGGTGGTGTTCTTTGCCCCCACCTTGGCTCAGGAGGCTATTGTGATGGTGGCCCAAGCGCACAGCTGACCCAGGGAGTCTCCGGGGCCTAGCAGAGCCCCACGGAAGTCATTGGAGGGCCCCCACGGGTATCTGGGGGGCAGCAGGGCAGTGAGGATGGGGAGCAGTGCAGTGGGAGCGATGGGCTGCAGAGGTGGGCTGGGCCAGCTGCAACTGGGGCCACTGCTGGTCCGCCTGCCACAGCCCAGCCCCACGCCTGCAGCAGGGCGACGCTGACAGTCCTCCCTTCCCTCCAACACCCCTCGAGCTGCAGGGTGACGTCAGGGTGCAGGAGGCCTGGGAAAGGCCAGTGATTTAGGGCTGGATGGAGAGACCCTCGCTGAGTCCTGGAGGTTCGAACCAAGCTTTTCGGGAAGCGGGGCTGCAGCGCTCAGCCGTGCGGGTGAGGTCCCTGCAGCTGCTGCTGAGGGAAGGGACGACTGCATCCAGCACCCTTTGCACCTCCTAAGACCTGTCCGTGCCCTCTCCCCCCCCGTGTTCTCAAAGCCGTGGCGGCCACCACAGCTCCGTGCTGTGCTGTTTCCCGGCAGTGCTCTGCGCAGTGTGGTCTTGGCCAGCAAAGAAGATCCGTCCAGTGCCTGGCTCACACCGGGCAGCCGTCCAGCGACTGCGTGGAGACCTTGCAGCCACCCGGCATGCAGCAGTGCGAGACCAAGTGCGAATCGGGCCCTACGGACAACCCTGAAGGTGAGGGAAGTTGGAGGACTGGGGAGGGAAACGCAGAGCACTGCCAGCCTCAGGGGCTACACGGTACTGGGATGTGGGAGCCAGCCCCGTCCAAGTTGGGCTCTAGGTGCTGTGCTGTGGGGTGAGGCTCTCATGGGGAGACCTGATGCTGTCCCCTTTGGTCCCAGGCCAAACCAGTGTGCTGTCGCTCTGATAAATAACTGCACCTTGGCAAAGAGAGGCTTTCAGTAGTGAGGTTCTGAGGAGCTTCAGCATGGCTGCACCTCGCTGCTTCCTGGCAAAAAGCCCCCAGGAGCTGGGCATCGGGGTGCAAAAGGAGCTTGCATAGCGCTGCTTAGAAGTCCCCCCCTGGGGCTCGTCACCCCCCAAGGCAGCTGTAACCCTGCTTCCCTCTGTCGCCCATCCAGAGTGCAAGGATGTGAACAAGGTGGCCTACTGCCCGCTCGTCCTGAAGTTCAAGTTCTGCAGCCGGACCTACTTCCGACAGATGTGCTGTAAAACATGCCAGGGGCACTAGGGACACAGCGTGACCCCCGTGGGAAAACTGGAAGGCAAAAGCTACGCCGGGGGGCCACCGAGCCGCGCCCTTCCTCTCCGCCCCGAGAATCTCCCCTGGGTCCAACACAGACACTGGTCGTGCTTCCAGCGGGAGCCGGCGTCACCCAAACCCGTCCCCCAAAGACACGCACCCTTCGCCCCCCAGCTTCACAATGGCAGGTTCCCAGTTAAACCACTGCCAGCCGCTGCAGACACCGCCACGGCCCGGTGCGACGGGAGCTGGTTGATAAGCGGTGGGAGAGGGAGAAGCTGGGCAGAGCGCGGCAGCAGGAACATTACTTGAAATTCTGACATTGTTATTTATTAGTAGCGGACCCAGGTCCTGCAGGTGCCGAGACAGCCACCGAAGCGGCACCACTCGCCCCGCTCCTGCCTCGTCCTGTTCCGTGCCCGTGTCCCGACGGCATCGCAGGGCATCGTGCTCCTCAGTGGGATATCCCCGGGGAGGCTGAGTGCACCGGGGGCTGGTGCCTTTCCCTCGGGCATCCCAGGGGAGACAGGGAGGAGGTTTCAGGTGCCACGGGTGACAAGCGTGGCTTGTGGCTTCTGGGCGATGGACAAAGATGAGCTGCTGTGGGCAAGGGGGTTGGAGCAGGAATTTTGTTTTCTTGGTTTGCATCCTGTCACCTTGGGACATGCAGCGGGGGACAGAGACCAGGTCACTCCGTGAGCAGAGCAGTGACACCAGTTTAACTGGGAGAGGGGGTTATTCAAACTCTCTTAAAAACCTACTTTGATTGGGGTGTCCCCCTATTTTTCCTTAAAGCCCTTGTCACTATTATGACCATTTTTTATTCCAGAAACACCTCAAAGCACGAGCTGAGGTCAGGGCCGAGGCGTGCTCAGGGTTGCAGTCATTTAACAGGCGTCAAGGATGCGCTGGGCTGCAGGAAGCAAAGCAAAGGAGGATGCAGGACAAGAATTTTCTGGGTCACAGCGTCCCCATTGCCAAGCCAGGGACTCGGGACCAGTCTGCCTGGTCCTGGCAGGGCCCTCCCCAGCGATCGCCACGGCCTCCACGGCTGCTTTGCTTCCAAAGGTGCTTTATTTCCAAAGGTGCTTTGCCTCCAAAAGGTGCTTTGCCTCCAAAGGCAGCCTCACCGTATGCCGCTGTGGCCTTGGGGTGCCACTCCTCTCCTCCACCCACAGGAGACACCTCCAGTGATGGAAAAATAGCAGGCTTGAAATTGCGCCAGGTCACCTCCTGGCCAAATCTGGGCCAACACGCATCTTCTTCCTGGGCCACTGCTGCCTATGGAGGAGACCTCAATTTCCAATCCACAAATCATGTTCTTTTTGTTATCACTGTTGTTATTATTCTTCTTTTCAGGCCTTTCTGCATCACAAAGATGGGAAATCTTGTCCAAAGCCATGTTCAGTTCCCCTTGGGGCTCATCCGTACCGTGCAGGGAGGCGGACAGCCCTCTTTTCCCCAGAGCAAACCTCTCTGCCCTGCCAGCCTTCATGTGTTACTCTACCATCTGTATTCTTACCCGCTCATCAGCCGATCGCAGCTTCTCTGGTGCTCAGCAAATCCCGTTTGGCTGTCAAGCGGGCCTTCGTTTGTCTTCCTTCCTGGTGCCATGCTCCATTCTGACATTTTGGTGAGGGGAGGGGGTGTTTTCACCTTTTTATATAGGTATATATATAATGAAAAATGTTTAACATACTAACTCTGAGGAGGAGCGACGTAACGGCATGATTTATAATAAAGGAGTAGCTACGATCCCGGGCACAGCTTCTGGACCCAGTCTTGTTTCTTGAGCGGCAAGCCTGGGCTCTGGGCAGCCCCACACCACGCTGCTCCTTGGGCTCATGCTGCACGAGGGGTTTGGGCAGCAGGGCAGGGTTCTCCCTGCAGCCGGGGCAACTGGAGCGGGTCAGAGAGGTGGAGATTCACCCAGCGCTGCTGCGTGGCCCGTAGGAACAGGCTTCCCCTTGGCAGAGCCCTCCCGGGTTGGCTGTGCACCCCAGGGGCACACAGACCCCGTATTGGTAAATTGGGATTTCAGCAGGAGGGGTGGTTTGAAGAACTACATGTCTAAAACACGGCTGATGCTTCCCTGAATCCCTTGGGCTGGTTCCTGTGGGGATTCGCACAGGTTTGCGCCATGTCCTGTGGCTCTGCAGAACCAGAGGACAGACTTCAGTAGGGCCTGTAGTGCTAGGACAAGGGGTGATGGTTTTAAACTAAACTAGGGGAGTTTCAGTCTAGATAGAAGGAAGAAATTTTTTACAATGAGGGTGGTGAGACACTGTCACGGGTTTCCGTGAGAGGTGGTGGATGCCCCATCCCTGGCAACATTCAAGGTCAGGTGGGACGGGGCGCTGAGCAAACTGGTCTGGTTAAAGACGTCCCTGCTCACTGCCGGGGTTGGACTAGATGAGCTTTAAAGGTCCCTTCCCACCCAAAGTACTCTGCGAGTCTCTGATTCCCTGATTCTAACCTGGCTGTGAGTGACTGAGCTGGTATTCGGAAGAAGAAAGGGGCAGTTTCAAAAGCTGGGGGCCCGGTCTTGCGCCCTAGGCCTCGACAAAGCGTTACCGGCTATTCCCCCGAAAATGTCACAAAGGCCGAGGTTAGAACAGGTTTATTGGAAGAGGAGAGATGAGAGGAGACATCTCGGGGAGGCTTTGATCCTCCCTCTTCTGCAAACTCCGCTGGTGAGAGACGTGCCCAGCGCCGGGTGCGCATTTGCCACGGGCGGTCTCCGCAGCACGGCCTCCTCCCTGCGCGCTGCGGGGGGAAGGGGAGACGCCCGAGGAATACCTGGGGGGGGCGGCGGGGCCGTGCGGGATGGGGAGGAAGAAGCCCAAGCAGCACTTGAAGTCCCACCATGTTTCGAGAAGGGAGATCGGTGGAGGTTAACGGGAGGCTGGGAGGCAGGCGCAGGCCGCGGCTTCCGGCCCGCAGCCGTACCTGAGCGCGGCCGAGGAGCCGGGCCCACGCCGACGGCGTCTCGGGTGGAGCCAGACCCTCTCGGCGCGGCGGGCTCCCTTCCTCGCTGGCAGCGGCGCCGCGGTACCCGGCCGGGGCTGCTGGAAGCGGATCGACCTCCACGGCCTCCTCCCGGCCCGCCACCGGCTCGGCCTCCATCGCCTCCGCGCCGTCGCTTGCGGCGTCGGATTGCCAACCAGAGAGTTCCCGCGCGCCCTCTTTGGTTTGGCAGCTCCTGTAGTGGCCCTGAGACGCCATGTGGCACCTTGGCTGGCCGCTGGGCCGAAGCGCCCAGAAGCTGCCGATCGCTGCTGAAGCTTCCCTGCTCCCGTCCTGCTCCGATTGCTCGCGCCGGCGGAGCGATCGCGGCTCGGTGGCCAGGGGCAGAGCTGCTTTTTCATGGGGCAGGGGAGAGCGGGCAGCGAGGAGCTGGCTTGTGACATCAGGAGGCCACTGGGACGGCGTGGCTGACCATGGGTCCCTTTGCCCGGCAAGGGCAGGGTGCTCAGGGCTGAGCTGTTCTGCCCCTGCCCAGTCCCACCGTGGTGGGACCCACTCCCCGCACCCCCCACCGCCACACACGTGCCTGGGGGAGGAACTGCTGCTCTGGTTAAGAGAAGGTGAAGAAGCCACTGGCTCTGACATGGCCAATTTTCCTTCCCCGGCCACGGCTGCCTGTGATCAGAGCCAACCCTTGCAGCCCTGCTGGCTCCCAGACTGCTGGTGAGCTGCCCCAAGCCTGGCTTTTGCAGAATTTGCCACAAATTTATGATTGGACCCAGCTGGTTGGCAATATCCTCTCTCCTCCAGCCCTGGCCCTGGTGGGAGGCTTAGTGCTCCAGCCAGCACCCTCTGCTCTGCAATGCAAAGGCCAATACATGGTAAAAAAATAAAAAAAAAAAAAAAGTGGTTATAGGCTTTCTGTGAGTAAAGCAGCCATGTGCTGTTCCCACATGGCACTAGAACTTTCCTTTCTCGGGAAGCCTCCCTGCTTTCCCCACCTTCCCTTGCATCTTGGGCTTCAAAGCTCACCGATACCCAGGAAGGAGGGGTGTCCGGCCAGGGCGATGGGGCTGGATGGCTGCCACCCCCCACGGTCCCGGGGGTCGGCAGGATGGGCAGAGGGGAGCACAGCCAGGGGCCAGCCCTTGCTCTGCGCGGAGCCAGCACGGGCTTACAGCAGCAACAGCAGGCTGAGCCCCACGGGTGCCGCGTCCCGAGTCCCCGGGCTCTGCTGCTGCCTTGCTGGGGGAGCGGAGGGGCCATCTCAGGGCAGGAGCTCTGGAGGGGACAGTGGGGATATGGCGGTGGAGAGCTGTGCTCAGGCCTCGGCTTCCCGTCGCAGCATACCTGCTTTCTTTGCTCTCTCTTGGGTGCTTTCAGCTGGGGGGGCTGACCACTGCCAAGGAGATGAGCCTCCGGTAGAGCCAGAGCCACTATTGCGACAGGCTCCCTTCTTCGAGGGGTCAGTGTTGGGTGATTCCCCACACAGCCCAGCCATGGTCTTTCTGAAATGGCTTCAGCCCATTGTAGCCAAAATGTTTCCTCAAGTGTGGCCTTGTTTATTCAAAAGACCTGAAAAAAAAAGCAGCAACCAAAAGCATCTTTCTCCTAAAACCACCTTAAAGTAAAGCATCCCCCAGCACTGGAAGCCGGGGTGGGGGGCATATCAAGCTGTCACCTCAGGGCAGGGGGAAAGGTTTTGTGGAGGCTCTGAGCATCCCTGCCGGACTCCACCCAGCATCCACCCGCTTGCCCAAGTCAGTGACCTCCCCCCGGCACCCGGAGCACCCATCTGCAGCAGAGGTGGGGTCACCCTGAGCAGGGCCACCCCAAGCCCCCCCCCCCCCCCCAACCAGCAGCAGAGAGCCACCCTCATCCTCCCCCACCCCCGGCAAACCGGCACGAAATGAGGAAGTGGGAGGAGGAAAAAAAAAAAAAAAAAAAAAAATTAGTTGCAACTTGTAGTTGCAGCAGAAACACAAAAGCAAAGGATTCTTCAGGATGGCCCTGGGCCCTCGGTGACAGGAGCCCGAGCACCCCATCCCTGGGGGCAAGACACAGGGACACCATGGTGAGTGCAAGCGGGGCCTTCGCTGGGCTCCCCCCACCCTGTCTCCCTCGGGCACCCTGGGGATGTCACCCTCTCTTCTTGCCACCTCAGGGCTGTCACAGCCCTGTCCTCTCCTGCACCCATCGTGGTCCCTTGCTGCTTTCCAGGAGGTGCCTGGAGCCTGCCCGATGTCCCCGCTGCAGAGGGGACGGTGCTGCCCAGGCTTGGGGACAGGGAGCGGAGCTGGGGCTGGGTGAGGCACTGGCACAGGGCACAGCGGTGGGTGGGGAGCAGCCAGGGATGGGTGCTGGGTGCTGGGTGCAGGGCCGCTGCCCCCCGGGGAGCGCTGACCCGAGTGGGATGGAGGGCACTGGGTGGTGATGCCGGGCTGACACAAAGTGGTTTGGATGTTGCTGTTGCTGGTGTGGGACCTACAGGAGAACATCTGTGTTCCTCTTGGGCCAACTTCCCACCAGCGCTTCTGGTTTCAGCGCTCGTGGTGCTGGCAGAGTGCGGGCAGAGCGTGGGGCAGGGGGGTGGCAGGGGCTGCCGGGGTTTAGCTGTCCCCCCCCCAGGCCAGCGCGAGCCAGGAAAGACCCTCTGGATGTTGATGTCCGGTGTTGGACCTTGCACCCTGGCATATGCAGGGCACAGGGGGTTGCTGAAAGGGAAGCAGCCAGAGCTGGAAGTGGATCTGGAGGCAGAAGAGGAAGATGAAAGCTCTCAAAATTAGGGAGATGCTCCGGCATGGAGTAAGGGTCTGCATGGCGTGGCTGCAGCCACGTCCTTCAGCCCACAGCTCTTGCTCCCTCCATGTCATGGAGTGATGCTGCCCCAGACATTTCCACCCAGCCGGAAAGAAGACAGTGACCAGGCTGAAACAGAGCCTTCTTCCACCCACAGTTGCGGTTGCCACCTCTGAGAAGCTGCTCAGGTGCTGTCCCCCTCAAGACGCAAACACTGTCCCCTCCCCACCGCCACCCAAGGCCTGACACTGTTCCGTGGCTTCACGAAGGGCCATGGGGCCGTGCAGCCACAACCCTGACCCCTGCCAGGGCCAAGCTCCAGGGCCAACCTCATGCCCAAAGCACTGGGAGAAACGCCCCATCCCCAAACCCTGCCCGTTCCTGGCAGGGTTGTGACAGCGGTGCAACACCCCGCGCGGCTCTTCTCAAGGCTTCCGGTGGTTTTTAAGGTGTTGGCTGCATCTGGGTTCGCCCTATCTCGATACAAAACGTGCCACCTTGGGCTGCGTCCTCTCCCCACTCGGGGCTCATGGTGTTTTTTTGGTGGCTCAGATCTGAGCTTTGAAGAAAAACAGAACGATTGTTTTGCCATCGCTGCTGCGGGGCTGCTCCCCTCCCTGCCTCAGCAATCCTATAGCGTGAGCACCGGGCACAGCGCGATGGTGACGGTCCCCACCCCGCAGCCCACGGGGGTCCTGGTGGGGGTCCCCCCACGTGCACCCGTCGCGCATGGGACCGCTGTCAGAGCAAAGTCCCTGGGGCAAAAGTGGCTGCAAACTGCACCGGGAAGCCCAGGCCAAGGGCTGCCAAAAGCTGCTCCCTGCTCAGCTTGAGGATGAAATGGCCTCACAGAGGCATTTGGTCCAGGCCACCCACAGCCCCCTTCCCTGGGGACCCCCGCGGCTGTCGAGCTGCTGCTCTCTGGCTCATCCCTCGCTTTAGCCTGGGACAGAGGAGGGGACTGAGGAACCGCTGCCCCAAACCTCTGAAAGCAAATGCAGTTTGTGCCCCTGCTCCCCCCACGGATGCTGCCTGCAGCCCCCATCCCAGGAGGGCTCGCCGGGCGCTGAGCCTGGGCAATGCCACGCTTTTGAGGGAGCATCATCCCTCTTTGTCCTCCCCACAAGACTTTTATCCAACTTACTGAGTCTTGGCCCCACAAACCCCCCCATGCCACCTCTCGAGATGTGCTGAGGAAAGCCAGACAGACTGAGTGCTCCCAGAAACAGGGCGGAAACACCCACAGCTTTGCAGATATCCGGGACAAAACCATCATTTAAAATCACCACCAGTGAGCTGGTGTTTTCCCTGCAGCTGTGCTGCATCACGTCCCCCAGCCGAGCCAGGAAAGCACCTAACCTGTGCCTGGAGGAAGAAGAGGTGTCACTGAAGGAGAACCTTCGGGTGTCAGCTCAAAAGCACCGAGCTTGCAATACAGGAAATGCTCATATTTGCCTTAATTTGGTGCCATAACCAGCCATGCGAGCCCAGGGTGCCTGTGCCAGCGGGCTCAGGGCGATGGAGGCAGGGGACAGGGAACTGAGGTGCCGTGGGTCCCTGCGGGCTCCTCCCGACCCGCTCCTCTCCACCTGAAACACAAAATTTTGGCCAGGTTGGGCAGCTCCTGGGGTCAACAACAGCTCCCTGGGTGGCAGCACTGTGTGACCTGGAGCCAGTGACCGAGCCCACCTGGGTTTTTTCCGGGTGGCTTGTTTAGGGGCTTACTAGGATGGAGGGGAGGAAGAGGAAGGCAAGAAAAAAGCCATAAGCAACAGACAGGAGGAAGAGGAGAAGCTCCCTGAGCGGTTCCAGGATGCGTGAGCGGCCCTGACCCCCCCTGGACCCCCTGAGCAGATCCAGGCCCATGCCTCCCAAGGGAAGGTGGTGGGACAACAAAGCCAAAAGCCCCTCCCCTGGCTATGGGGGCTTGAGTTGCACTTGGGGTTTAGCGGGGAGGACATGGATGGTATTTTGGGTCGCAAAGCCCAGCAGCTCAGTGGGGAGAGAGGCGGGTGGGGGGAGCAGTGCGATGCTGCTGAGCTCCGTGCTCTGCGACAGTCCCTCCGTCCCCCATCGCGATGGTGCCAGGTGGTTCTGAGCATCCGAGGGTGGGTGCAGGGGGGGACAGCCTGTGAAAATGAGAGGCAGACAGGAGGGTGCAAAGGCATCAAGGTCCTGAGAGCCAACAGGAAAATGAAGCAAAAGGGGAAGAGAAGAAAAGGGAAATGGAAAGAGTAAGAGGCTGGGGGCGATGAGGGGAAGAGAAGTGAAATCGGTGCTGGGAGCACTGGGGTGAAAGCGAAACAGTGGGGGCTGTGGGACAGGTGCAGAGGAGCCCCCGGGCAGGTCTGGGTGGGGTGTCCCCTCCCAGGCACCCCTCCGGGGGCCACACAGGCACCCCGGTTCTCTTCGGCAAGTTTCCTCTGCAAGCATCAAGAACAAGGGGCCTCTGAGTAGCTTTCTTTTTACAGGGTGAAATCTTACCCCGCCCTGAAGCCCAGGGCTGTGTTTAGCCCCACAAGGGTTAAATCACAACCCACGGTTTTTCTGCTGTCTCACAGCCCCGAGAGGACAGAGCCGAGCGAGTTGGGGGGGGGGGGGGGGAGCTGGAAAGTGGGTGCTGGCACTCCCTGGGCAGGGAGGGAAGGGCAAGGGGGGCACCGTCACACCTCTGCCCTGGTGGAAAGGGGACGCGGGGGCACAGAGGATGTGTGGTGCCGGGGACGCCCCCACCAGCTGCAATTTTTGCCCTTCCCCTGGGTTATTTTTGCTGCCCCTTTGACTCATAAGCAGAGCTTGTGCGGCGATTGCTTCTTCGTTAGTCCTTGGTTACCTCTGTGAGGAGCAGGGGTGATGTTACAAGCATGCCTGCAGGCTGTCAGTGCCCCTCTGCTCCTCTCTCCGGGATGTCAGACCTGCGGTGAGGCAGGATCTGGCCAGAGGGATGGGACAAGCCCGGGTGCAGCAGCGCTGGGATTTTGAGCTTTGCGAGTTCCCAGCGTGGCCAAAACACCCCTCTGCACCACCCGAAGGTGCCTGGTTTGGAGCCACAGCTGGGGCAGGGGCCAGTAATAGCCAGTTACACCAGCAGCTCAGGCAAGTTGGGGCCAGATCCAGGCCTGGGGCCCCTCTCCTGTCGGTGGTGGCCCTGGAGCAGTCGCTGTGGCCCTCTCTCTGCAGGGCAGCAAGGAGCGCTTCCACTGGCAGAGCCACAATGTCAAGCAGAGTGGCGTGGACGACATGGTCCTGCTCTCCAAGATCTCCGAGGAGGCCATCGTGGAGAACCTCAAGAAGCGTTTTATGGACGATTACATCTTTGTATCCTTCCCGGGGCAGCGGGCCAGGGCCAGGGAGCAGCAGGGCCGTGCTCCAGGGCTTTGCCAGGGCGTGGGGCAGACTGGGGCTGCCCCAGTGCTTGCAGGGGGTCCTGTCCCCACACTGAGGTGGGACAAGATTGGGATTGGCTGGGGGAATGCCACCATTCCCAGTGTCAGCAGAGACACTCCAACTGTGACCCCCATCCTGCCGCGCCCTGAGACCGGCTTTGGTCCATCCTTTGTGGCCACAAAGCCCTACGCAAAGAGCACCGGGCAAAGCCCCTCATCTCCTGTCTCCCATTGCTCCCGCACACGGGAGACCCGCCTGCTTGTGCCCAAGGGGGGCCAGACCCCAGTGGCAGCAGTGGCCGTCATCCCCTGTTGCTGTCACCCAACCCTCTCGATGCCCCCCGCGGTGTGTCCTGGCCGCTCAGCACCCACAGCGAACCCCGGACGGAGCAGGAGCGTCCCTGCAGACACAGGGAGGAGGTGCCACCCTTCATTCTCCACCGGTGCCAGGACACTTTGGACATCATCAAACCAGCGCAGGGTGCAAAGCTCCCACCCTGCCCAGTATAGTGTGTGTGTCCCCCCCCCCGCACCCTCCCCCAGCCCAGAGGCTTTTGCAGGCTCTTGCGGAGGTGACACTGCTGAGCACCGTGCACGAGGCTCGGCGGCTCTCGGCCTCCGCAGAGCGGGTGGGGAGGTGACCCCAAGCCCATGGATTTGGGGTGCTGAGCCCTTGCCTTGCTCACCCCACACCTGCGCGGGGACGCGGCTGGCTCAGCACCCCGGCACCGTGGCACACGCTTCGCCTGCACCCCCAGCTCCGGTGGGGAAGAGGCCAAAATCCCGTGGCGCAGAGCAGGGCACGGCGGGGGGCTCAGCTGGCAGCGGCGCTGAGCACGGGGCTGAGCCGCTTGCTCACACGGCTGCGAGCGGCTGTGGTTTCCCTGAAGATGTGGCTCTGTCCATACAAGGCGATGCTCTGTCCCGGGCTGGCGGTGACGCAGCCATCCTCCCCACTCTTTCGGCAGCCCTGGGGCTTTAAATGTGTTTAGGCGTTGGGTTTAGGGTTGGCTTTTTTTTTTTTGGAGGAGGAAAAAATACCCCGCGCCGTCTATTTCTTCCTTTTTTTTTTTTTTTTTTTTTTGCTGCTGCTGTGTGCAGGGCCCCCGTCGAGCCGTGACTCAACGCCCCGCGCTTCTGCATTTCCCAGAAAAGCCCCTCTCATCCTGCCCCTTGGCTGCTCTTCCCCTGCCCCGCTGTCAGGTGGGCCAAAAATAGGACATCAAGGGCTCAGGGTAAACCCACTGACGCCGCTCCGTCCCTGACCTTGATCTCACCAGCACCTGCCCCAGGGTGCTGGAGGCTCATCCCCTTCCTGCTGCTGCATCATTTCCACGCTCAGTTCCCTAATTTTCCATTCCCCTGCCCACAGCCGGGCAACTCGGGGATGTTGCAGGCGGGGGCTGAGGGAGGTGGAGTAGCTGGGTGGTGGGGGAAAGGCAGGAGCTGGCCTCTCTGTGCCTCAGTTTCCCTGGTTCTAAAATGGAGATGGTCTCCTGCTGCAAAAGCCACAGCTCGAGCACCAGCAGCTGAGCAGAGGGTGAATTCCGCGAGACTGTGGGATGCTGGAAATGATGCTTTTGGAGTTGATCCTCAGGCAGAGGCCAGGGAGCTGAGGGGATGCTGCTGCTGTACGCTGTGCTGATCACACTGGGGGACACCCTGGGGCTGAGGGAGTGAAGCACTGGGGCCCTGTAGCCAGGAGAACACCGAGTCACAGCAGCAGCTCTGCCTGCACCTGAGCTGAAAACCCTCGTGGTATTCCTGGTGCAGCTTCCAGGACGAGGCAGGGACCACCCCAACCTCCTTCCTGCCATTGCTCTCACCGACGCTGCCGCTGGGGCAGGAAGGGGCGGCGGGAAGGGGGGGGACATGGGAAAGGACACACAGACCTTAACCTGACACTCAGACCTACATCGGGCCGGTGCTCATCTCCGTCAACCCCTTCAAGCAGATGCCGTATTTCACCGACCGGGAGGTCGAGCTGTACCAGGGGGCGGTGAGGCGGCTGCGTGCCAGCTCGGCTGAGGGTTCTTTGGGTTTCATTCGGTGCAGAACACTTGGAGGGTGTCCCATGAGTCCTCCCCAGTCCTTTGGGTGCTGCAGGGGTCAGTGCTCTCAAGCACGTTGATGGAGAGTCAGCAATGAGAGTCGGGAGCAAATCCACATTCCTGGGAAATTCAGCTCATAAATATACACCACAGCAACCCAAACATGGTAAAATCCAGCCCAAGTGACTAGCTCTGCTACAACGAGCTTCCCAAGGAGGAGGGGAGAGTTGAAAAAACATCTGACGTGCTGCTGATTAGCTCATGATTGTGGCAAGAGGCTAATTCCCCACCCCTGCTGTGTGCCACTGCCTTGTGCAATGCATGGGTAGAGTGAAGGGGATTTGGGGGGGGGGGTGGGGCTCAGGGCGGGGAGCTGATGGCTGCTCTGGGCTAAGCGCTGCTGTCCTTGTCCACCGTTTAGGCTCAGTATGAAAATCCCCCCCATATCTACGCCCTGACTGACAACATGTACCGCAACATGCTGATTGACGGGGAGAACCAGTGTGTCATCATCAGGTAAGGGGTACACGGGGCGCAGCCGGGGACCCTGTGCCACCGCTTCGGGGACGGCTGCCCCCATCACCCCTTCTCCCCACGCCCTGGGGGCTTCCCAGCTAAACACAGCAACTGGGCAGCGGCAAGAGGTGACTGAAGCTCAGTGGTGGGTCCTGGGGAGACCCAGAGCGTGGGGGTGCCTGGAGGGACCCCGGCGTCCTGGGCTGTGAGCACCAGCCGGGGCTGCGACCAGGTTGTCGCAGGCAGGGACTGAACCTTTTGCAATGCACCTTTCCGGCTGAGTGTTGCAAGGGAAATGGTCAGGATGTGGGGCAAGGCCAGAGACTTCCCCTTGAGGCTCCCAAGTCTCCCTCCTCCCCTCCAAAATCCAGCAACAAAAAAATCCAGCGTCTCCTCCCAGAGCAGCTCCTCACCCAGCCTTGCTCCAGCCCCCCTTCTATCCCAGAGCACCCCCAGAGCACCCGGGCAGCCCCGTCCCCGGGGTTAGCGCTGCCACGCGCTCAGCGTATGCAGCAGGAGGGAGGTTCACAGCCCCCATCACCCACTGTCACCCCCCCAGCCCTGCTCCAGCACCTCACTCCAAAGCACCCCAGGACCCTCGTGGGGCCGTTTCATGTCTCCTCTGTTTTATTTGCACAGCGGGGAAAGCGGGGCTGGGAAAACAGTGGCGGCGAAATACATCATGGGCTACATCTCCAAAGTGTCTGGGGGTGGCGAGAAAGTGCAGGTATGTCTGCCCACCCCCACCCCACCCCCCCCCCGCCTTGCACCCACACATCGCTTCAGCTCCCAGCCGCTCCCCACCGCCCCGGCCCCCCGTTCCCCTCGTCTGATGGTGGCACACGGAGCAGCCCCGGCTCCAGCGCTGGGGACACACAAAGCTCCAGCTCTGTCCCCAGCCCTGAGGCAGGGCTGCTTCAGTGGGGTGCAGGCACGCGTCCCCCCACTCAGCCCTCTCCCTCCCTCCTCTGCCCCCCAGCACGTGAAGGACATCATCCTGCAGTCCAACCCACTGCTGGAAGCCTTTGGAAATGCCAAAACTGTCCGGAACAACAACTCCAGCCGCTTTGTAAGTCACCAGGGCAGGCGCGGAGGGTCAGTGCGGCGGCCAGGATCTGTCCCAGCGTGGTGGGAGAGGGGGGAGAGAAGCCGGGGCCGGGGGGGGAGGGAGGGGTCCCTCCAGCCAGGGCCATGGCTCTGAGCAGGAGCTGTGCTGGGGCAGGGGAAGTACTTCGAGATCCAGTTCAGCCGGGGCGGCGAACCTGACGGGGGGAAGATCTCCAACTTTCTGCTGGAGAAGTCACGGGTGGTGAGCCAGAATGAGTGCGAGAGGAATTTCCACATCTACTATCAGGTATGGGGGGCACGGAGCCGGCTGGGCTGCTGTGGGGGCCAGGGGTATCCACAGCTCCTGTTTCTCTCCCAGCTCATCGAAGGGGCGTCCCAAGAGCAGCGACAGAACCTGGGCATCATGAGCCCGGATTATTACTACTACCTGAACCAGTCGGACACGTACCAGGTGGAGGGCACAGACGACCGCAGTGACTTCCATGAGACCATGGTGAGTGCTGGGGAGGGGGAGTCCCCAAAAGCCAGCTACGGCTGAGGCAGGGGCTGACAGGCTCCCCCCGCACCCCCAGAACGCCATGCAGGTCATCGGCATCCGGGGCGAGGACCAGCAGCTGGTACTGCAGATCGTGGCGGGGATCCTCCACCTGGGAAACATCAGCTTTCGGGAGGAAGGCAACTATGCTCGGGTGGAAAATGCTGACTGTGAGTAGCCAAGTCCCTCTGTTCTGGCGGGGGGGGGGGGGGGGGGGGGGGCAAGTGGGGGATGCTGGCAGAGAAACTTGGCGATGAATTTCAAACACTCAGTACCACAAATCTGGCAGAGAAGAGAGGCAGCATCAGCATATTGCCTGAGTTAGACATGGGGAAACTGAGGCAGCGAGCAAATAGCACCACCAGAGCTTAATTAGCCAGGGGACGGATGCCAGGAGTCGCTCGCTGTGATTGAGCAGGGGGAGAACCACATCCTGTGTCCCCAGCGGCTGCCCCGCTGCTGTCCTTTGCGCTCGGGTGGGGCTGGGGGGGTCCAGCAGCGGCTGCGGGCAGCGTGCTGGGGGCATGCGGGGAGCAGGCAGCCCTGACCACCCCCCCCCCCCCCCAACTCTCCCCAGCCCTGGCCTTCCCTGCCTACCTGCTGGGGATCGACCAGGACCGCCTCAACGAGAAGGTCACCAGCAGGAAAATGGACAGCAAGTGGGGTGGCCGCTCCGAGTCCATCACCGTCACCCTCAACGTGGAGCAGGCGGCTTACACCCGGGACGCCCTGGCCAAGGGGCTCTACGCACGCGTCTTCGACTTTCTCGTGGAGGTGTGTGGTCCCGACGAGCTGGGCCGAGCGCGGCTGCGGTGTGGAGGGGATGTTCCCCCCCCCCCGTCCCTGCCGCCCTGCGCCCCTGATGAAGGTGGCTTGTCCCGTTTCTCCCTGCAGTCTATCAACCGGGCTATGCAGAAGCCGCACGAGGAGTACAGCATCGGGGTGCTGGACATCTACGGCTTCGAAATATTCCAGGTACGTGTTGCTTTGCTGTGGGAGCCCAGCTGGGTGGTGTCCTCCCTTGCTCCCACAGCAAGGGGTCCCAAGAGGGGTCCCTGGAGCAGCACCCAAAGGTTCTGCTCTTTGGGGTCCCCCCAATGCGGTGAGAGGAGCAGAAACCAACTCAACCCCACCTTCTCTTTCGTCTTTTGTCCTTTTACAGAAAAATGGCTTTGAGCAATTCTGCATTAACTTTGTGAACGAGAAGCTGCAGCAGATCTTCATAGAGCTGACCCTGAAGGCAGAGCAGGTACAGGGAGGGGCTGGGCATTCCTGCACCCCGCACCCCGCGCCCCGCCACCGCAGCTGGAGCAGGGGGGCTGCAGCACATCCCATGGGTCGGGGGCCCACCCAGCTCTCCCTGTGCTTCTCCAGGAGGAATACGTGCAGGAGGGGATCAAGTGGACCCAGATCCAGTACTTCAACAACAAGGTGGTGTGCGACCTGATAGAGAACAAGCTGGTGAGTGGGGGTCCCCTCCTCCGAGGGAGGCTTTCTTGGGGAGCCGAGGCACCCGGGGAGGTGGGTGATGGATGGGCTGGGTGCTGTCGAGGATGGGTGGCAGAAGCCGGTCCAGCTGGGGAGCATCCTTGGGAGAGCAGCAGCTCTGCGTCCTTAACCTAAGCTGTGGTTCAGCGTGAAGAAGCTTTGACCAGCGCAGGGCACTTGAGCACAGCCAGATGCAGGATCAGGCCCTGCCCACGACCTTTGGTTTCACTCTCCCCCCACCCCAGAACCCTCCTGGGATCATGAGCGTCCTGGACGATGTCTGTGCCACCATGCACGCCACCGGCGAGGGCGCGGACCAGACCCTGCTGCAGAAGCTGCAGGCGGCCGTGGGCACCCACGAGCACTTCAACAGCTGGAGCTCAGGCTTCGTCATCCACCACTACGCAGGCAAGGTACAGCACCCTGCGCCCTGCACCCTGCACCCCGCACCCCGCACCCCGCACCCTGCACCCCGCACCCTGAACCCTGCACCCCACACCCCGCACCCCGCACCCTGCACCCTGCAACCTGCACCCCGCACCCTGCACCCTGCAACCTGCACCCCGCACCCTGCATCCCGCACCCTGCACCCTGCACCCTGCAACCTGCACCCCGCACCCTGCATCCCGCACCCCGCACCCTGAACCCTGCACCCCTCACCTGCACCCTGAACCCTGCACCCCACACTCTGCGCCCCGCACCCTGCACCCCGCACCCTGTACCCTGAACCCTGCACCCCGCACCCCGCACCCTGAACTCTGAACCCTGCGCCCTGCACCCCTCACCTGCACCCTGAACCCTGCACCCTGCACCCTGCACCCTGCACCCTGCACCCTGAACCCTGCACCCTGCACCCCTCACCTGCACCCTGAACCCTGCACCCTGCACCCTGCACCCTGCACCCTGCACCCTGCACCCTGAACCCTGCACCCTGCACCCCTCACCTGCACCCTGAACCCTGCACCCCGCACTCTGCACCCCGCACCCCGCACCCTGCACCCTGCACCCCTCACCTGCACCCTGAACCCTGCACCCTGCACCCTGAACCCTGCACCCCTCACCTGCACCCTGAACCCTGCACCCCGCACTCTGCACCCTGCACCCTGCACCCCTCACCTTCACCCTGAACCCTGCACCCTGCACCCTGCACCCTGTACCCTGCACCCCTCACCCCGCACCCTGCACCCCTCACCCCTCACCCCGCACCCCGCACCCCACGGCCCTGGCCACGGCAGCACGGGGCTGAGCTCCCCTCCTCTCCCCAGGTCTCCTACGACGTGAACGGCTTCTGCGAGCGCAACCGGGACGTGCTCTTCACCGACTTGATCGAGCTCATGCAGAGCAGTGAATAGTGAGTCCTGGCAGCGCTGCGGTCCCAGGGGGCCACCCCGAAAGGGCTGGGGCAGAGGGCAGCGTCCTCAACATCCAGACCGTAAAGCTTTGCTGGTTCTGCCCCTGCCAGAGCCACGACTCGGGGTGCTCAGCATTCTGCATCACCCCACGGGCACCAGTGGCATCCCCCCGTCGAGCACAGCGGCACCCAGGAGCTGCAGGGCTGGCTGGAGGGGTGCTCACCCACCAGCACCAATCCTGCTTGGTCTGGGGCCAGTCGGGGGCGAGGGAGGGACAAGCTTCAGCCGTGGCGCGGGATTTCCCAGCAGCAGAAAGCAGAGCTGGAGCTGGTTCCAGCTCAGCCCGTGCTGAGCGTGGGGAGCCTGGCGGCTCTCACCCGGGGACTGTCACCTGCCTTTCAGTGGTTTCATCCGGATGCTTTTCCCAGAAAAGCTTGATTCTGACAAAAAGGGACGACCAACCACTGCGGGCTCCAAAATCAAGGTACGTCCCGGAGGCTGCAGAACAATAGCTGCCACTGGGGCAGCGGGAGGGTTGATGGGCTCCCACCAACACCTTTAATGCTACAGAGGTCAATCCTTGCAACAGAAACAGGCTAACGACCTGGTGAACACGTTAATGAAGTGCACGCCACACTACATCCGCTGCATCAAACCCAACGAGACCAAGAAACCCCGGGACTGGGAGGAGAGCAGGTAACAGAGGTCCCTCATGATGTATCAGGGAGCCCACAGGGCCCAGGGAACGCAACCTGGCCGTGGAGATGTGGCCAGGACCAGCTCTCCTCCAAAAACTGCACCCCTGGGCTGGTCCCTCTGTGCCGCCCACAGACCCGGGGGAGGATGAGGTGGGTGCTGAGGAGCATGCAGGGACACCCCCCTGCTACCAGCATCACCCAGAGGCTCCAGCTGAACCCCAAGAAGCTCTCAGACGTGCACAGCCATGGGCGTCCCCGTGCAAAGCAGCGGCCGGAGGGCCCAAGCAGGTCCCCCACCGACCTGCCACCCCCCCCACGCCGAGCGTGTCCCTCCCGGCTCCGCAGGGTGAAGCACCAAGTCGAGTACCTGGGGTTGAAGGAGAACATCCGAGTGCGCCGGGCAGGTTTCGCCTACCGCCGCCTCTTCCAAAAATTCCTGCAACGGTGAGCGATACACCGGGACGGGGGATGACGGGTCCCCGCGGCCCGCCCGTGGCTCACGTCCCCCCTCTCCCCGCAGCTACGCCATCCTCACCCCCGAGACGTGGCCGTCCTGGCGCGGGGACGAGCGGCAAGGGGTGCAGCACTTGCTGCGCTCCGTCAACATGGACCCAGACCAGTACCAGATGGGGAGGAGCAAGGTGTTTGTCAAGAACCCCGAATCGGTAGGTGGTCTGGCTCTGCCCCTCGCCCCGCAGCCCGGCGTCCCCGGGGGGGATGCTGCACACAGCTGAGCATCGCTTTGGGCGACGCTGGGGAGGCTCCGGGGTGCTGACGCGCAGGAGAAGCGATGAAGCCGGGGCTCGGCGGTGGCCAGACATGCTCAGCACCCCGTGTCCCTCCCAGCTCTTCCTCCTCGAAGAAATGCGGGAGAGGAAATTCGATGGCTTCGCTCGGGTGATCCAGAAGGCCTGGCGCCGGCACGTTGCCATCCGGAAGTATGAGCAGATGCGAGAGGAGGGTAAGGACGAGCAAGGACGGGGACACCAGCACCCCAGCACCTCTTTTAGGGTGCCCTTTGCTGGGGACAGCCCAGCTGCCAGAGCAGCAGGAGAGCAGCAGCCCAGCTCCTAATTGTGGCACTGAACGAGGAGGGGGGATGGGGAGGGACCAGGCCATGAGATGCCCAGGGTCTTTTCCTACATCTTAGACGAGGGCGCAGATTTCTTGCTCCTAATTTCCAGCCCTGGGAGGGGCTGTAGGACAGAAACCAGATCCTCATGCTGTCTCGCTCTGCATTTCATTGCCTGCAAAGGAACGGGGAGGAGTAGCTGGGAGTCAGCATTTGCAGAAGGATGGGAAAGGCCGGTGGCCACTGCCTGTCCCCATCATGGGTGTTTTCCCACCCTCCCAAGCGTGCAGTGAAAAATCAAGGGAGAAAACTCAGAGAGCAGCTGCCTCCCTTCCACAGCACAGGGTTTTTCGAAGGCAATTAATGGGTTTTGAAGACAGGCAAGCTCAAGAAGCTTGGATTCCTCCCGTGGCATAAAACAAGCCCCACTTCTTGCTGCCAAAATCCGTGTGACAGCTCCCACAGCTCCGGCAGCCGGTTTGGGAGGGCAAGCACCGGTCAGGCAAGCGAGCAGGGGCCAAGGGCTGAGCCACCAGCACAGAGCCCTGTCTGACCGGCATCACCCCGGGGTCCCTCGCAGCCTCCAACATCCTCTACAACTTCAAAGAGCGGAGGAGGAACAGCATCAACAGGAATTTTGTGGGCGATTACTTGGGCATGGAGGAGCGGCCGGAGCTGCGCCAGTTCCTGGCCAAGCGGGAGCGGATAGACTTCGCCGACTCCATCACTAAGTACGACCGGAGGTTCAAGGTATGTGGGACGTGCCCAGGGCTTGGGACAGGGCCAAGCTGTGGCTCGCCGTGGCTGCCCTTGGGTGGGATGCGTGGGCAGGGCTTGTGCCCCCTGCAAACTCCCCCTCACCCCCTGCTTCTGCCCTTCCTCAGCCCATCAAGCGGGACTTCATCCTCACCCCCAAGTACTTCTACCTGATCGGGCGGGAGAAGGTGAAGAAAGGGCCTGAGAAGGGGCAGATCAAGGAGGTGCTCAAGAAGAAGGTGGAGCTCCAGGCGGTGAGCGGCATCTCGCTGAGGTGCGTCCCTTAGCACGGGCTCCGCTCGGGGGGGTTCCCCGCAGCCAGGATTCACCCATCCCCTCCACCAGCCCCTCCGTGCTCCGGTGCCCCCGGCCAGGCTCCAGCCCCTCGCTGCGGAGGCGCCGGGCTGCGGGGAGGTGGCTCCCCACGGCGTGCATTCCAGGATGAGGCTTTGGAGGCTGGGGAGGTTTCTGGCTAAATCACCCTCCAATTTTGCTCGGGGTGGACCCAGGCCCAGCGGAGCTCCCAGCTCCCCCCTCCAGCGCCGGCTGGCACCAGCCTTGCCCCTCCCCGCCACTGACACCCCCGCACCGGGGTTGCTCCTCCAGCACCAGGCAGGATGATTTCTTCATCCTCCACGAGAACGACGCTGACAATTTCTTGGAGTCCATCTTCAAGACGGAGCTGATCAGCCTGCTGTGCAAACGCTACGAGGAGCTGACCCGCAGCAAGCTGTGCCTCTCCTTCAAGGACACGTAAGGATGGAGGGCAGGAGAGGTGACAGAGCAGGACAGGGTCCTCTCCCTGTGGCCTCACGGCCTCTCTCTCCCCTAGACTACAGTTTCGGGTGAAGAAGGAGGGCTGGGGCGGTGGTGGCACCCGCAACGTCACCTTCATCAGAGGACAGGGCGACGTGGCCACCCTCAAAGCCGGAGGCAAAGCCCTTACGGTCAGCATCGGGGATGGGCTCCCCAGGAATGCCAGTGAGTGCCAGGGCGCCCAGGGGGGTGGCAGGGGGGACAGGGGACAGGAGCGCCGGGGCCACGGGGCACAGCTGGAGGCCCGGGAACAGCAGCGTGAGCCAACGTGTGCCCCAGCCCTGCGGGGTTTGCGTTTCACCCAGGAGGGACCCGCTTCTGCTCGGGCCATGGGGCAGCATGGGGCGTTTCGGGGCAAAGGGCAGCTGGGTACAAACTGTGGGGACAGCCCCCCACCCCCCCACCCCCCCCGCCCGCTCTGAGGACCATCACCTAACGGGGGGCTCATGTCCCCCCAGAGCCCACGAGGAAAGGGGCAACGCAGAGCAGAGGTGGCAGCAGGTGGCCAACACCCTCCCGAAGCGCCCCACCAGCACCCAGAGGTGAGCAGGGCAGTGCCAAAGAGGGGGTGCCAGGGAAGGGGGGACCCCAGCTTGGATGCAGCCAGAGCTGTGCTCCCCGGGGGGGGGGCATTGCAGGCTGGGTGTGGGCCATCCCTGTAACGCACCGTCCCGGGTCCGGGGTGTTCCAGGCGCCTGCAGGAACGGGGCACCCCAGTTCCCACACAGCAACAGCCGGGCTCAGCGTGACACCTACACAACCCCCCAGAAGCAGGCGCGGGGGCCGCCGGCCGCGGCGTTTCCCCCCCGAAACGCCAGCCGCCAGCCGAAGACGCGGCCCCCCTCGGAGCAGAACATGGATTTCCTCAATGTGCCTGACCAGGGGGTGGCCGGGTAGGTCCTGTACCAGCACCCACATCCCCCTCCCTGCCCCATTCCCCCCTCCCTCTGCTGCCAGCCCCAGGAGATGCTCTTTCCCCTCCGAGCAGCTTGGCTGCCCAACCAAGCAACGGCCTGACCAGACACGGGCAACCCGGCTTTGACAACTCCCGCAGTCTTGCCCAGTCCAGTCCTCCCAGTCCCTGCACTGGGAAGACCCACCGGAGCTGCAGGCACAGAGCATCCCCTCGGTGGGGAGGCCGGGATGGGAAGGAGGGTGCAGAGCACCCCGCGTCCTCCTGCCCTCCCCCCCGGGGTGAACGCCGTTTCTCCCGGCCCCGCAGCATGCAGCGCCGGCGAAGCCTGAGCCAGCGGCCACCCCCGGCCGGGCGGCCCAAGCCACAGCCCAAGGTGGCCGTGCCACGCTGCCAGGCGCTCTACCAGTACATCGGGCAGGACGTGGACGAGCTCAGCTTCAACGTGGGGGACATCATCGACATCCTCCTGGAAGGTACCGCTGGACTCCTGCTCTGCCCAGCTTCCCCCGTGGCAGCACCCCGCCTGACCCAGCTCTTTTTTTTTTTTTTTTTTTCTTTTTTTCTTTTTTTCTTTTTTTTTTTTTCTTTTCCCCCCCATTCCCAGATATCTCCGGCTGGTGGAAAGGCCGGCTGCACGGCAAGGAAGGGCTTTTCCCCGGGAACTATGTGCAGAAGATCTGAGCCGGGCGCAGCGGCCGCGTGGCCGAAGGCGAGGAGGAGGGGGTCACCGTCCTCCCACCACACCCAGGCCAAGGCCGTGCCGAAGGGGCTGGTGGTGGCTCCGCGGCGGTTCTCCACCGACACTGGCATCGAGTGGCTGCTTCTCCCTGAGCCCCCCGGCCTGTGCCGGCTGCCGGGCTGTGCCAGTGCCCACCGCTGAATCCCGCAGCTGCTTTAGGTGACGGCCTCCCTGCAGCAAGGACCGGCTCTTTGCTGCTTGTTCGTACCCTGGGAGTGGAACTGCTCTGGCGATTCTGGTGTATAAATATGATTATTATTAATAATCATAGTAAATAATCAGACTCGGCAAATCTGAGTTCGCCTTGGGAATTGAGCCTGGAGTTTGTATTCCAGCCCGTGGCTCCCACTGGCGCCGTGACAAGAGCCCTGCACCCACATGGCCCCCCGCGGGCGGACACACGTCGGACGCAGCCCCCCGTTCCCCCCCACGTTGACCCTTCCAGAAGTCGCTGAATACAGAAGCCAACTCCCCCAGGGACCCAGCTCGGGCACCTTCACGTCCCGGTGTGACCCCGGACCGCCCGGCGACGGGGCGCAGCAGGACCGGGGTGCCATCGCCGCTCCCTGATTTCTCAGAGGAAAAGCTGCGAGCGCCACGTTAGGCAAAGCCCACTGAGCTGTAGCAGCTTTTTCTGATGGTGCTCCGAGGGCTGTTGGGCCCCCCCCCCCGGTTTGTAGGGTGTGTGTGTGGGGGGGTGTCTCATCTGTGGGGTGCCAGGGACAGTGTGTGGGGTGGAAACCACCACCCTCAGCTGTACCGGCTCTGGGATTCGGGGGATCCTCTCTGCCCTGACCCCCCAGGACAGCGGGACAGTCCCTGGGGTGGGGTGGGAGGGTGGGGGGTCTTGGGTGGGGGCTGAGTCCACCCCAGGGGTTTGTTCCAGGAGGTTTGCAGCAGGGGGAGGGACAAGCGGTGCTGACATTTCGGGGCTCGTCCCTGCCTGCCCCCCGCTCCCCCCGCCGGGCCCTGCGCCGGGCGGCCGGAGGAAGTGACGCCAGTTTGCTCCCGTGCGGCCCTGCCTCAGCCTCGCGTCTCGGCCCTCCTCTTCCTCCCTCCCTCAGCCCCCACCGGGGATGCCCCCCCCACCCCACCCCACCCGCAGACAGACCCCCTGCCCCAGGGACGGGGGGGGGGCTATACAGGGGTTCAGGGGACCCCGTTTCCTTCAGGGTGGGAAGCTGCTGGGACGTGAAGTCCTCCACGGTCCCGCGCTGCAAACGGCTGTTGGGCCCCCCCATTATGGGCTTTTACAACCCCTGTGGTTCGCGGGGTGATTTTTTCCTGTAAATCACAGGTTTTTTTGGAGTCCTTGCGCTGCAGAGCTTGGTGGAGGGGAAACAGGCAGAGCCGCTGTTTTTAATGAAAAAAAAAAAAAAAAAAAAAAGGGTGACTTAGGAAACTTCTTCCTGTGCCTTCCAGCCCTTTCCATGCGGCTGGGGGGTGGGGGGGGGGGGGGGGGCAGCACCCTGGCAGGGGGTGCTGTAAGTGGGGTGCCCCCACTCAGCCCTGCCAGCAGGTGGGAGCTGGGCCAGCTCAGGCATTCACTAGAGTGCTCAAGGGGGGCTCGGGGGGCTCAGGGGGGGCATCTCTGAGGGGCTGCAGCGCTCGGAAGGTCCTGGGGGGCTGCTCTGAGGGGCCATGTGTGACCTGACAGGCTCGGGGTGCTCCCAGGAGTCCAGGGTGCTCCAAGAAACTTGGGGTGCTCAGAGCACCCTAGGATGCTCCAAGTGGTCCAGGGTGCTCGAAGGGGTTTGGGGAGCTCCAAGAGGCTTGGGGTGCCCTGGGATGCTCTAAGGGGTCCTGGGCTTCCCAAGGAGCTCCGGGTGCTCTGAGGACCCCAGGATGCTGGGAAGGCCCCCGGGATGATCCGAGTCCCCCCCCCGGGATGCTCCGAGCCCCCCCCCCGGGACACCGGGGTGCGGAGCGCTCCCGCTGCCGGCAGCGGGGAGGAGGGAGGAAAAAAACGCTCGGGAAAAACAACCGGGGGGCACCGGGGCGGAGCCGGGGCGGCCCCCCCCTTCCTCACCGCTCCTTCCTCCTCCTCCCCCCCCCCCCCCCCCCCCACTCCATCCATCCTCCTCCTCCTCCTCCCCCCCGCTCTCGCGACAGCTCCGCGCAGAAAATGGCCCCGCGGCCGCGGCGCCGCTGATGCGCGCTCCGGGCGGCGCCGGCCCCGCCGCAGCCCCGGTACGTGCCCGGGGGGGGGGGGGGGAGCACCGGAGCACCGCGGGAGGGGGGGGGGGACCCGGTACCGAGAGCGGGGGTTGTACCGGCCCCGGGGGCGGCGATACCGGGCCCGGGGGTACCGGGGCTTTGCAGGGACGTGCTGGCGGGGGGGGGCGGGCAAAGCCGCCCTGCCCGGGGAGGGGGGAGCACCGGCCATGGGGCTGCTGCTCACCAGGGGCTCCAATTATGGGGGGGCGACTAGCCGTGGGGGGTGCTAGCCATGGTTGTGTTACTACCCCCCGGTAGTAACTGGTAGTAGTTGCTACCCCCAGTAGCCATGGGTCTGTTAGCCGTGGTGGGCTATTAGCCACAGAACCCACTAGCCGTGGGGGTGCTACTTAGTGGAGGGCCGCTAGCCGTGGGGGTTACGACCTGTGGGGCTAGTAGCGCAGGGACAGCTAGCCATGGGACCCGTTAGCCCTTGGTCTTTGCAGGCCAGTGGGAGCACGGGGACCCATTTTGCCACGCCGAGCATCCCGCTGCCGCGCCCGCCGGGGTCTCCCCACGGCTTCTCCATCTTCCCACGCACGTGGGAGCCGCTTTGTTGCTGTCAGGGGCCGGGGATGTGGCTGCTGCTGGGGCGAGGGGGGCCCCCTGCGCCTTGGCCATGGTGGGAACTTGACCGGGGCCGGGGCTGCCTGCGAGGGGGGCAGCTTTGTCCGGGCTCGGGGAGGAAGGTCCATCCTCCCCGGCTGGCTCCCGAAAGGAAGGGGGGGATTTCTTCCAGCTGAAGAGCTGATGTAGCCGGGTGGATCGGCCACCCACGGGTGGGCAGGTGAAGGTGGGCACCAGGATGGCGCGGGGATGTGGGGAAATGACAGCACGGCTCTTCCCCGTTTCACGTGCCAGCCCGGTCACGGGGGGCTTGGAGCAAGCCGGGGGGATGGTGGGGATCCTCGGGGGCCCTGCGGGGAAGGCTGAAAGATGTTTCCCAAGGAACCGTTGAAGAGCCTCGGCCGAGCTGCCCCCGCGCCCACCGTGGGACGTGGCACAGTGGCTGTGTGCGAGGCTCGGTGCTCGCCCCCCTTCGATGCCCAGCAGCTGCAGCGGGGTTCAGGGTGGGCTCCGCGGGGCTCTCCGGACCGATTTTCTGAGTTGGAAAGCAGGGAGCCTGCCCTTGGAGTGACATGGAGGGGGGTAAACCACTGAGGCAGCAGCTTTGCTCCAGCCCAGGTTGGCCTTAGGGCACCCAAGTTGCCGTGGGCATCGTGAAGCCCGTGGCTGCAAGGCGGGGGCTGCCAGGCAGCAGAGGTGCCCAGAGCATCTCCCCCCTTCCACGCGCACCAAGTCTTGCGGGGCTCCCCGTGATGTCTGAAGGCAACGGGGAGAATTTACGACATGCATTTGAATTGACGGCACGCGTTTGAACCCCGTGACGGGTGGCCGGAGCGCGTACCGGGGCGGGCGGGGGGCTCGCCCCGCTGCTGTCACCGCCTCTGCTTCCTCCCTCCGCGCTCGGCGCGCCCCGGCTCAGCGATCACATGAGCCCCTTGTTCGGAGCCTTTGTCTCTCATCTCCTACGCCGAGGAGCTGCGTTTTGGGAAGCCTCTGCAACCTCTGGCCAGAGACCACGCAGGGATGCTCAAATAGGATTATTTGGCCCATTTATCCTCCCGGGGTGGGTTTGTAAAAGTCTTGTGCTTGGCAATATGTATTATAAACCCCCTGGTTTGCTTGAGGGAGATGAGCTGTATTATTTATTAACTGAATCAACACCAGAGGCTGCTCTGGGTGACCAGTCGCTGCAAACCCTCCTGCTCACCCTCATTGCTGTCAGCCCCCCCCCCCAAAAGGATTTTTTTGGGATCCCCACTCACCACAAGGGAGTTTGGTGCCAGCAGGTTTTCAGGGAGACTGAACCTGCAAAAAAAACCCTGCAAAAAGCAACACTAAATTTGCAGTGGCTCCGGGATTTGGGTTTCCAGGGCAGGGTTTGCCCCGGCACTGGGGGAGTCACATCTCCCACGGCCACGTGAGGTCACCGGGGATGGGGACGGTGGCAGGTCGGCGGCATCTGGGCCGGAGCATCCTGCTCAGAACGGAGGGTCCTGGGGAACGGAGAGTGTTGGACACCGTCCCGCGGGCGGTGACAAATGACAGCAAAATGGTACGGGTGCCATCAGCTCCCTGCAAACCAGGGCCTGGGCCGAACATGCCGCGATGCTACGGTGCTGCTGTCACGTCCACTGCCAAAAACGCGCCCGCGCTGATGAGCTTTGCTCCGGCAGGACGGTGATGGGGCCGCAGGCCGGGTGCCAGCGTGTGCTGGCTGCGGTGGGGTGTGCCCGCAGCCATCCTGCCCGTTAGCATCTGCTCAAGAGGCGTTTTCCCAGCTTTTCCGGAGGAAAAAAAAAAAAAAAAAATCAGCTTAAAACACATTACTCGGGTACCGCCTGCAACTGGGAAATGGAGAGCAGCATCAGGCAGTACATCCGCGAGGCAGAGGAGGGGGGTTTCAGCACGAGCTGTAACATCCGAAGGTGCCTCTGGGTTTGACCCTGCAGCACCGGGAGCTGTCAGCCCTGCTGCAATGCTGCCAAGGAATAATTTTCTGGTTTCATGAAAAAAAATTGCCTGCGCTCCAGCTGAGCTCTTGGTGCAGTGGACATGGGTGTCCTGCTCCCTGACGGCCTCACCTGGAGACCATCGGTCCCCGGGGTGGGGACTGTCCGTGGGCCCTGGGGACAGGCGGTGGCATCGAGGGTTGATCTGAAGTCGGCGTTTCCAGCGGGGGCCTGGGGGAGGTTCCCCACCGGCTCAAGGACTCACGCTCCGGGGAGATGCTCGGGCAGCACCGGAGCTCTGCCGCTTCAGGGACGGCCACCAAAACGCGGCACTGCCACACAGACGATGCACGAGGGGCTGAGCGGGAAGACGTGGCTCTGCCTCAGCTCTTTTAATGCCTTCTCCCTCAAAAGAAGATTCTTGAGACCTTTTCTCCCATCAGAAAACTGCGTTTCCCCCTCCTGATAAAACAAAGCTCCAGCAAAGCTGCTGTGAACTTTCTGGCCGTGGCGCTTTGTGCAGACCACGGAGCAAACCAGCCCCTCCAGCCAGGGCTGAATTTCCCTTCCCTGGACACAATCAGCCCATGGTCCTGCCCCAGACCACCCGCTCCAGGGCTGATGCACCCTCCAGCCAGTCCCAGCCCCGGTGCAGGTTGCATCCCACACCACTGGCAGAAAAAAAATGAGAAAAGAGCAACAACCAAAAAAAAAAAAACCCCAATCCAACCCCCAAACAAAGCTGCAAGCCTGGGGGAAGCCAGGGAAATAATCCTGGGTGGATTTCCCCCCCCTCCCCTGATTTATTGCCCTATGGGTTGCCGTCCCAGAATAACCAGTCGCTGCAATAACAACTGCTGAGCCTTTGCCAGGGTAAAGCCCAGCTGCGTGCGACCGGCCGGGAGCTGGGCTGGAGCAGGAAAGCTGAGAAAATGCACAAAATGCGGCCTGAACAGATGGTAACGGGCAGGTCCAGCAAGGCCGGGAGGGATGGGATGGATGCGACCGACCTCCTGCACCCAGCAGGGCCCATCCATCCCCAGGGACATTCGCTTTGGGAGTCAGTGAGCTCATGGGGAAACATTAACGCTCGAACCAGCTGCAGATGTGCATGTTGCAGCCACTCCCCAGCACAAATTATTATTATTATTATTATTAATAATAATTATTATTATTATTATTATTATTATTATTATTATTATTATTATTATTATTATTATTATTATTATTATTTGGGTTTAGGTTTGGGTTTGGAGGGTTTTTGTTTTTTTTTTTAACTTCAACATTAACACACTATTCTATTAAGAAATCTCCCAAAGTGAGGGACTTTTCAGATGCTTTTCGCTGGGAGTTAGTGTTTGGCTTTTCCACGTCGAAGCCTGGCACCGAGGCTCCGTGAGGCCAAGCCGACTTAATTTTGGGGACCATCTGATGTGCAAAGGAACTGTCCCCACACGCCCATGGGCATCAGGCCCCGTTGCCGATGCTCCCGGTCCTGCAGTGGGATCTGCTGCTTCTCTTGGCTGGAAAAACCTTTGAACCTGGGTGGGGGCAGGCAGGGGGGAGCATCCAGCGAGACACCCCCCCCCCCAGACCTGGCTGGGAGCAAGAGAGTCTGGAGCAGCTCCTGCAATCCCTGCTTTGTGGTGCCAGGGCTGGGTGGCCTCGGCAGGGAGGGGGTCCGAAGGTTTTGTGGGAGGGGGGGAATTTTTGGCTATAGATGCTGTGGGCCAGACCTTGCCTCAAAGCAGGAGTCTTGGCGATGTGTGGGGCCGGCTGTGCTGGATGGTGGCTGGGTGTGAGGCGGGGGGGGGGGACACACACACACACGGGACATTTTGGCTGCTGCTCCCCATGCAGCAGAAAGCCCCCATGGTGATGTGCTGCCTTTGCAGCACGTGTGTGTGTGTGTGTGTCCCAGAGATGCTGTGAAGCCCCTGTCGAGCTGGGATCTCCTGCCAGCTTGGCTCTGGAGGGTTGGTCCCACTGCCATGGGGCACGGAGGAGGAGGAGGAGGAGGAGGAGGAGGAGGAGGAGGAGGAGGAGGAGGAGGAGGAGGAGGAGGAGGGAGGGGGGGGAGGCAGTGGACATGGCTCCGTGCCGGGCTTTAACCTCTCGCCCTTGCGCTCGGTGTAGCATCGCCAGGAGGAGACGCCGTCGGCGGCACGAGCCTCACCCCGTGCCCACCACCGGCCAGGCCATGAAGACGGAGAAGGACGAGGCTGTGGCCACCTTCTCCCTGGGGGGTAAATACGCCGGAGAGGGGGCAGGTGAGTCCCCTGTGCCGGGGGGTGGGGGGGGGGGACGGGACACGGACGGTTGGTGAGAGGAGACAGGGCAGGGTGAAGGGGAGAAGCCTTTGCTGCTGTTGCTAGGAGGTCCCTTTGGCTGAATCCCACCCGGGAGGGGTGGCTGGGAGCACCCCGAAGGGGGGGTGTGCACGTGTGTGCACACGCGTGTGCACGTGGCATCACCCAGCATGTTCAAGACACCGGCCCGCTTCGCCTTCCCACCAGCAGCTTTCTCTAGAGCAAAGACCCTCCCGCCTCGAACCACTCCGGAGGGCTCCTGCCTCGCTACCCCACTTCCAAGCCAGACCCCTGCACCCCACAGTTGCCTGCCCCCCCCGCCCCTGTTTGTGAAGGGGTGGGAGGGTTTTCAGGCAGGGGCCGAGGCTTAGGGGCGAGCTGGCGCCCGCTGCCTAACGGCCTCTCCCCGGCAGGTTGCAGCGAAGCGGCTCTGCCCGGCGGCCCGATGCTGGTGGCGGGGAGTGGGGGGACCCCAGCCCAGGACCTGCGGCCGCTGAAGCGCAGACCTGTCCCAGGTGAGCCGAGCCTCAGCCCTGCCCCGGGGAGGGGGTGACAGCAACGGCTGGGGCGGCCGTGGGGCCAACAGACCTCGTCTCCTTCCAGGGAAGCACTACCAGTGCTCGAGCTACGGCTGCAAACTGGCCTTCCCCAGCATGCAGGAGCTGATGGACCACCTGAAAGTCCACTACAGACCCACGCAGTCCCTCGAGGGTAAGGCCGGGACACCCTGCGTCACTCCAGGGTGCCCTTTTTTTTTTGGCTGGGAGGTGGCAAAGCGGGGCTTGAAGCTGAGGCAGCGTTGATGGTGGCGCCTGCACCTCAGAGATGGTGCGCAGCGCTTGACGAGAGTGGGAGGTGCTGGAGACCCACTGGTGGGGCTGCCCCCAGCCCCGGGGAGGCGGGGGGGGTTGCAGCGCAGCCGGGTTGTTGCTGAATCTCTGCCCTAATCTCTTTGCTCAGGCAAAACCTTCCAGTGCCCCACGCTGGGCTGCACAGAGACCTTCCCCAGCATGCAGGACCTCATGGCCCACATGAAGGTGCACTACAAGCCAAACCGCTACTTCAAGTGAGTCCCACTGGTCCCCCTCCCCATCCCGTGCCGCTGCTTCCCACGGCACGTGGCAGCTTCTGGGGGCACCCAGCAGCTCCCAAACAGCCCCGAGCACAGGGGCTCCCGCCTTTGCAGACCCCCCCCCCCCCCGGCCCTTCCTCGCCTCCCCATCTCAGCAGCAGAGCCTGAGGCTGGGGCTGGGGTGGGGGGGGGGTTGATGCAGATGGGAGCGTCACCGCTGACGCCGGCTCCCCCCGCCCCGGCTCCGCAGGTGTGAGAACTGCATGCTGCGCTTCCGGACGCATCGCTCCCTCTTCAAGCACCTGCACGTCTGCTCCGACAGCTCCAGCAGCCCCGCGCCGCCCCCCAAAGCCGACAAGCCCGTCCTGCCTGCTACCTCTGCCCCGGAGAAGGAGCCCCCGACCAAGCTGCCCGAGGGGCTTCCCAAACTCCCGAGCGTTATCCGGCCCCTGGAGAAAGAAGCCATCCTCCCCGGCGCGGACACTGCCCCGGCGGCCCCCGCCACGCTCCCCACCAGCCTCCCCGAGCTGCCCGGCTCGCTGGAGGCCCTGCCGCTGGTCTCGCCTGCCCCCCACCCCTTCCCGCTGCTGGAGCCCAGCCTTTTCGGGCCGTCGTCTTTGACTCGGTTCTCGGGGCCACCCCCTTCCTCGGTGCCGGGGCCGTTCCTGTCCTACGTGCACCCCTCGCCCTACAGCTTGCCGCAGCCCCCGGCGCAGCATCGCCTCCGGCCCTACGTGCCGGGCCACGGCCCCCCCGTCTCCAACGCCGTCTGGAAGAAAAGCCAAGGTGAGCGTGCGGGGCCGTTCGGGCAAACCTTCTTCTGCTCCCGCCTTGACCAGCAGCTCCCAGAGGAGGACCCACCGTCGGCCAGCCGAGGATCCCCCTCCTCCCGGCCCTGCGCGGGGGGGCCGCCCTGGCCCCCCCACCTCCAACCCTGGCCCCAGCCTGCCTCTGCCCCCCTGCCGCCCCCCCCCCCAACCCCAGCTCCATCCCACCCGCAGGGATGCTCAATTGGCGAAAGCACCAGCAACCACCGAAAAGAAGCCTCCAAATTTTCCCAGCCCTGCTGCTCCCCGGCGTGCTGGGGGTGCGAGGCGGGGGGCCGGGCCAGGCCTGCCCTCCCACGTGTCCCCCCCCAGGGAGGGGAAGACCTAATGCTTGTCTTGCCCCTCGATTCCCTCCGCAGGTGTGAGTGTCAGCCCACTCCTCCCATGCTTTGGCTCAGGAGTGACTCCAGGTTAGTTTGGCACCTACTGGTTGGGGGCTGCTTTGTGTCACTGGGGGGGGCGGGGGGCGGCGGGGGGGGGCCGCAGGGGATGGGAGAGGCCCCACGGGGCGCCGCGATGCTCCCCGGAGAGCAGAGGGGGAGGGCGGGCTCCCTCATTTTCGGGAGCCACGCGGAGAGGGGATGCCACCCAGGTAGGCTCGGAGAAAGGGGGGGGTTCGCCGGCTGCGCACCCCCAGGAACCGCCCAGCCTGGTTCCTCCAGCGCCTGAGGGCAGAAGCAGCAGGAGAAGGTGCTGCAGCAGCTGCTTGGGCTCGAGTGTCCTGTGTGTGTGTGTGTCCCCCCAGTTGCCCCAGCCCCGAGGCCGGGCTGGAAACCGCTGCCCTTTGCTCCATGGGGTGCGGAGGGGCAACGGGAGGTGGGGGGCCGGGGAGCACAGCCAAGCTCCCTGCTCCCAGATTCGGGGTTCCTCCCTTGGGAAAGGGAACCTCGGTGCATGTGGGGCTCGGAGCGGGGAGGCTCCTGCCTGCCCCCCCCTCCGCCCTCAGCACCAGCCCACCCGAGCCCCACAGCACCCAGCACGATGCAGCCGGCGCCCGGGGCCGCCTGCCCTGCACCCCTGCGTTGCCGCTTCGCATGGCTCCCGCCGGCGGGGGGGGACGCCTGGGCACAGCCCCCCCCACCCCGGCCGTGGCGGGGGGGGTGGGGGGGGGCCGGCGGGCGAGCGCTGTGCTTCCCTCCTCGCCCGTCCTTGCAGGGCACTCCTCCAACAGCCGCATCGTGTGGGAGCACACGCGGGGCCGCTACACCTGCATGCAGTGCCCCTACTCCACCGCCTCGCGGGAGGAGATGACCCTGCACATCGAGGACCACCGCAAGAACCCCCCACCGCCCGGGCGCCTGGACACGGAGATGGGTACGGCCCGGGGGGGAGGGGGGGGGGGCGCGGCGGGAGGGACCCCAACTCCTGGGATACTCGTGGGGAGCGGGCACGGCCTGCCCGGCATGGATGACACGCGCCCCGCTCCCTTTGTCCTGGAGGGGGGCGAGCAGCCGCTGCGGTGGTCCAGCTCCTGGTTCCCCAGCCTGCAGCGATGCCCTGGGGCTGGGGGGGGGGGAGGGTCCATGTGGCCTCCCCATGCCCGCCCCCCCCCCCCCACACACACCCCCCAAGCAGCCTCCCGCGGGAGCCGGGGTGCGAGGGGCTCAGCTGCAGTGCTGACCGCTCTCTTCCCTCTCCCTCCAGATTTCGGGGTGGGCCTCGCCTCCTTCCACGCCAAGCTGACGCCGGAGATGGAGAACTCCCTGTACTCCCAGCTCTGATGCTCCCAGCTCCCACGGGACTGCTCCTGCGCCTCCCCATCCCTCCCCCCCCGGCTGGGGAGGGGGACACCGCACAGCCCCGCGCCACTGGGCTGGGACAGGGACCCTTTCCTGGGTACCGGGAGCATCCCCCCAGCCCCAGAACAGGCTGGCAAAGGGGCAGATTTCTTTTTTTTTTCCTTCCTCTTGAATTTCAACTCTCCCTTTTACTTTTGGAAACTAAGCACTCGGAACCCCATGTTTCCCTCCCCTGAAGGTTTTGTTGCTTCAGCTCCAGGGGCTCTGGGGAGAGAGAGCCCAGTAGGTTGCTCAGGAGTTAGTGGACTTCTCTGGAATGAGGTCTCGAAATAATAAATGGGAATTGTACAGGAGTGGCAGCCGGGAGAGCCTCTGTCAGTCCCTGCAGCAGCTGGGGGTGCAGGGCCACCCCTAAGGATGCCCCCACCCAAAGGAGGGGGCAGATGGAGGGGGTGCAGGGGGTGCCTGTGTCCCCAGCAGCGTGGTCCCAGGCTGGCCCTGGCCTGGGCAGGGTTGGGGAAGGGGTGAAAGGGTGCTCCCTGCCCCAGCCCCCACCAGCACACCCCAAACCCTGAAGGGCTCCTGAGAAGCTGAGTTGGACCCATCTACCAGCTGCATCCCAGCACCCAAACCAGGGCAGGACCTCAGCCTCCAGCACCCAGCCAGCCTCGGTGCCTGTCCCAACCCCCCCACAGCCAGAGGTGCCAGGGGGCCGCTCAGCACCAGGCAGCAAGTGGAGAATGTGGCCCCTGCTTCACCCCAACGGCTCTTCCGTGCCCTGGTCCCCAGCCCGGGGGGGCTGCAAAACCCCCTGCACCCCGCCATGGGAGCCGAGCGTTCCCACCCTGGGGCTCCCCCCAGGTCATGCTTTGCCCGGGTGGGTGCCGGCCCTGTCCCAGCGAGGTGAAAAGTTTGCTCCAAACTGGTTTGAGCGAGGGCTTGCTGCCACATGCCAGTGCCCACGCTGCCTCTGGCTGGGAGGGAGGGAGGGGAGCGCCGGCCCCCCCCCGCTGCTCTGCACCCCGGGGTCAGGTGCTGCCACCGGCCCTTGGAGGGGACAAAAAGACCAGGGATATATTTTTTTTTTTTCCCCCAGATCAGCCCTGGAGCTGCCCCTTTCCCAGACACATTCCCCCCCCCGCACCGCGCCAGCACACAGGTCCCAGGGGGTGGGGGGGAGGCTTTGCCTTCCCCCGTCTCCTGCCCAGCTCTGCCTGCTGCCAGCAGCAACCACGCAGCCCCCCCCTCCTCACCTTGATATGCCAAGCAGGGGGACACTGAGCTGAACCCCAGCTCTGCCCTGTGATGGGGGCTCGGGGGGGGTCCGAAGGGCACCTGGCTGGGGTGGACGTGCCTCTGGCTACCTGGGCGAGCAGTGTCGGGTCTCTGCTGCCTGCACCCCAGTGCTGGGTGGCCTTGCCACGGAGGGGGGGGGGGGAGGCACCGGCCAGAGGCAGCACCGACCCGGGACAAGGCCGGCGAGGATGGAGAGAAACCAGGGGAAGCAGAGATCCAGCTGGATGGACGGACGGGGCCAGACAGACCGACTGCAGCTCCAGCGCTGCTGCGGCCACGCGTGGGAGCGAGCGGGACGGGTCGCAGCGGGGCGGCCCCCGCAGCCGCCCGTCTGGGTGGGGAGGGGGTGGCAAGGCTGGATTTGAAAGGGGGACCCCTCAGGCGCAGGGGGAGAGGGGGCTGGGTAAGCGGGGGGGGGGGGGGGGGGGGGGCTGCATGGGCAGCACTGGGGTGAAGCAGCCCCCCCACCCCCTTCCCCAAACCAGCAGCGAGGACTGGGGCTGCGGGCAGCCTCAGCTCCCGACTCTGGTTCAATGCAGGGTTTGGGGCTGCCCCCCACCCCGGTCCAGCACAGACACCACCACCCCCCCCCTCACCCCAGGCCTTGAGCGGGGGGACAGATGCGCTGAAGTGAGAAGCCTGAGCTGAAGCCCTGAGCTGCTGAGACCCGATAGAGCAGCAACTCGTTACAAAGTGAGAGCAGAACCATGCAGCCCCAGCAAGGCGAGGGACCCCTCCAGTCCCCAGTGGGGGGTGAGAGCACCGTGGCATCGGCCACAGCTTGGCCCCCCGCCCCGAGCTGTGGGGTTCCTCCTCCCCACCTTGCATTCATACCCCAAACACCCAGTTACCTCCTCCAGGGCAGCGCAGGCGCCCACCCTAAACCCCAGCAGCGAGACCCTTCCCCAGCCTCTCCCCGTCCCTGCCAGCAGCCAGCTCCGAAGGCCGCACCGTCCCGCGCAGCTCCCTGCAGACACATTCGTGCCACCCCTCCTCCTCCTCCTCCTCAGGAGGGTCTGTGCCAGCCCCCCCCACACCCCAGAGCCCCCCCCCCTCACTCTGTCCCCACCCCACGAGCAGCCCCGACGGCTCCAAATCGGCCCCACCAGCCGAGCTGCCCTCACCGAGCATCCACCCAGCCGGGGCTGCGAGCAAACCCGGGCGGTGCTGGGGGCACGGGGACAGGCCCCACGCTCACGAGAGACTCGAGGAAAAAACACCCCCCCAAAACTTCCAACCAAGGGTTCCTGCAGGCTGGCGGCAGCGCGGACGTTCCTAGAGCAGAGGCAGCACAGACGACGTTCGCTGCAATGGATTTTTAAAAACTGAAATCTTTATTAAAAGTTTTATCCAAATTTTGTAACAAAAGATACAAAAGGGCTGGAGATCCTTATTTCTGGGACTAGTCTGACCAATCAAAACCTGACAGTTACTAGGCTAATATAAAATCCATACAATCTGCTAAAAATGCAGGGAAAAATTAGAAGTAACTGCTGCTCTGAAATTTCTCTTTAAAATTCCTTTAACATTTATAAGTTACTCAGTTTGCATTTTACAGGACTAGTTCTTCTCCGAATGGTTACAGCTACTGTACAATGCAAGAGACAACAGCAAGAACAGAACAAAGCAACAGAAACTCGGATGTGCTGCAACACACACCCCTCCTCTGAAGGAACCGCCGCGGAGTCTCGCCTCCGGGGGCCGACAGATCGCCCAGAGCAACCACCGGGAACTCCGCAAAGTGCCAGTGCGTCTGCACCCGGGGGTGGCCCCCGACAGCAGGAGGGACAGCAGCGACCCCCACCCCGGCACCCAGCAGTTCCCATCCCTTGGGTGCCACCGGGCCAGTTCTCCCCAGAAGCCAACGGACGTGCCGGCTGAACCCCTCCAGGCAGAGGGAGGGTGGGCGAGGGGTCGGAAACCCTCCGGGGGAAGAGCTACACCTGGCTGAAATCCCCCCCCCCCCTCCTCCTTCCCACCACCGCAGGGTGGGGGAACAGGCGCTCCGCAACACCCTCTGTGCTCCCGCCGAGCATAAACACGAGTGGGAGAGCTGGATTTCTGATCAATGCCCTGCTCTCCCTGCCGAAAAGGAAAAGAGGAGGATGTGTACACCAGGCTAGCACCGAGGCAACTGTCCAGAGCTGGTACTGGCTAGCAGAAGGACCCTGAGAATATATAGGCTAACACGGTCTCCCGGGGAACGCCGAGTTAGGTGCATCACAGTGATACTGGTTGAACGTGTTCTGTACAGTGCGAAATGGAGTTTGACAGAAGTGCAGTATCCCTTAACCTGCTATTTCCTACCTCTTCCTAAAAGCAGAGGCTGCTATGGGGTGACAAGAAGCCTCATCACAGCAAACAACTGCTCCCGGCCACAAAAATCAGACTTGCTTGGACATCCGAGTGGAAGTTATTAGGTGGCCACTGGGAAAAAAATTTCCAGTTTATGTAAAAAAAAAAAATAGGAAAGCAAGCGCAGGGCTACTGCAAGGTGCATCGTCAGAGGTACCAGGTCTTGCAAGCAGCCAACCCCCCCCCCCTCCCCAAGACCCCAGGCACCCCCCATCCCCAGCACTAAAGTATCTTCAAGCATCTCCAGAGATCACATCACCATTATTTCTGATCAGAGAGATGTCAGTGATGGTTCGCTTTGAGTCCATTTAGATGAACCAGATTTGCACCCACTGCTCAAGATGGCTCAAGCGTCTTCAGAAAGCTGGTCTGAGGGCATGTGGATAGCAAACACGCCTTCGTTGCTGTCAGGCAGGGTGGCGAGCTGGAGCTCTGGGTCCAGTGTGGCAAGGCTGATTTCAGACACGAAAGATACCCTAGGAGGAAATTTTTTTTTTTTCTTTTCATTTTTTTTTTTTTTTTTTTTTTTTTTTTTGCAAACTGCTGCACAAACCACAGAACGGAGAAAGCCTTTGGTCATGAGATACTTGTGAGAAAGTGAGCCTTGTATGGAAGATTCCCCTGAATGCCTACAGTATTCTACATCTTAAAAAAATATATTGTGGACGCTGCAGCCATACAAAGAGGGGAGGAGTGGGAGACGGGGATTTACAGTCTCACATAGACACAACGGGGAGGTTAAGACAAGCACAGTCATAGTCTGTAAAACTGATTGGCTCGCTCGGATCAGTCATCCTCATCGTCCTCTTCATCTTCTGGATCTTCCTCTCCTTCATCCTCTAGATTTCGTTTTCTCTTTTCCCCTCGTGGAAGGTCTGCAAAAAGAGGTGAAGCATGAAGCTCTGTTCAGTCTTGCGGAACAGCATTTGAACTGCGGCTTCGAGCCGCGTCAGCCACAGCTTGCTGGTGAACAAGCACAGGCTAGACTGGCACCATTACAGAGCAGAGATCCACCCTGCCCGCTTCCTCATGGCACCCAGAAAAGCCCGGACTAGCACGAGACATCAGCTATTTTCTACGCCCTCCAAGCAACCCGCGTTTCAACAGCTGCTTGAAAACGGACTTTTTTTGTTGAGCACCCCCGAAAGCGTAGCATCTGCAGAATTCAGTCACTTCTGACCCAAGCTCACACACGATCATTTGAAGTCACGCCAGCCACTGTGATCTGCCAACATTCATTCAGGTGTTTATAGTTTGTTATAACCAGAGGAGTTACGACGAGAGCAAGCTCGGGTCTATGCCTGAGAGGAGAGAGGAATGTGTCTCCAAGAGCGTTTCCCCACGCACACTGCTAACACAAGCTTCTGGGACAGAAGCCCTGCTCCTACCCGGACTATCAGTTCAAGCTACTTAGAACAGGTTTTCTAGGCCATTTTCCTCTTTAATATTTGGCAGGTTTACCCAGCTGGCTTGATATCAGGAAGCACTGAAACCTGTTTCCCCATCACCACTGTGCGACCCTTTGGGTACAACCGCTGTTCAATAGTCAGCTTAGGCACAAGCAACAGCTGCAGCAGTGCCCGCGAGCAGAAACGCGGCCCTTTCTGTCAGGGAAAAGCAGCAGGCCCTGAAGTCTGGGAAGCTCTTCAAAACCGGCCAAGTGTGAGACTGAGGCAGCTCTACAAGCACTTAAGTTTGTTAGGATTTGACTCACCGTCATCAGCTTCATCTTCTTCATCATCCTCACCATCTTCCTCCTCGTCTTCCTCCTGAAGTCAAAACAAGACGTTTTGTTGCAAGAACCACAATCCCACGAGCAAGGTGTAATCCCACAGCAACGTCTTCCTTCCCCTCCGCTCCCGCCCTCCTCTAGCCTCAGGGTGACAGGCACAAGCGGAGCAGGGAGAAGCTGTCGGTTCCTAAACAGCTTCTTGCATCCCTGCGGAAGGGGGCTGTCCGGCTTGAAGCCATGGCAAGTACCAGGCCAAGCAGCAAACAAGTCTGAACTGGCAAACTCTGGGGACCACGAGTCAAAAGGCGTACGGGAAAAGCCAGAGCGCGTGGCGACACTCCTCAGACCTGCCCAGCGAGGCATCCGTGACGCCTGGCCGGATGGGTCACCAGACTGAGGGACAAAAGCGCTACCGAACGCAGCGACGTGGTGCTGCAGATTTATAGCGATGACAGAAAGCCTCACCTCATCATCTACTCCATCCTCCTCCTCTTCACCTTCCAGGTCATCATCTTCATCCTCTTCGTCATCAATGACTTCTTCATCCAAATCATCTTCCTCATCATCGTCATCCTCTTCCTCACCTTCTACCAAAAGGAGAGGGAGGTGAGTGTTACGGGTCCCAAACACTCGCTGCTCCCAGACAATATGCTCGCACCTCCAACCCATGCTACGTGAGCCACGGGCAGGAAATCACATAGAACAAGCACGCACTAGGAGTGCCAGAAACAAGCCCCATCAGCTTGCAGCAAGTCTCATCTCTCACACAGCCAGCCACAGAAAGAACTGGGGTTACCCAGACAGCCCCTACTTTAGTGGCAAGTTACAATCACCAGTTACTTAGCAACATGACCACACAGAAGGGGAAAAGGGGTCGTTCCCCAGCACGAAAACCAAGAGGAGAAAATGCTCACCTTCCCCATTCTCATACTCATCTTCCAGTCCATCCCCATCCGCTTCAGGGTCTGAGTCAGGGGCTTCCTGGTCATCAGCATCAAATCCGTCTAGGTAGGTGAGCTGGGGCAGAAGGGTGAACACGCTCTCCCGGTAGTTGATGAGCATTGTCACCTCACAGTTGAAGAGGTCCAGACTATGGAGGTTTGGCAACTTTTTCTGCAAAGATCAATTTGTTAGGTTATTTACAAGTTGACACTGTTTGAAGATCAGGCAGCCATCAGAGGACAGCTCGCTTGCTACCCAGATCTAGCACAGAAGTGTATTTGCATGCATTATTTGCACCATGTGCTCCTCAGATGGTGAGAAGTTATTGCTCTTGCTAACTGTAGGCGAATATTTCTTTTTCAGCTCCTCTGTCCTAGTTTCCCCTCCTTGGAGCCAGCTCCCTGTGAATCCATTTGCAAATCCCTTCTGAATGGGGCGGGCAACAAGTACAGGAAGCCCAGCTGCCTCAGCAGGAGGAATCACTGAGCCGGACTCATCCTGCCCAAAACATCAGGCAAAACACCCAAGAGCACAACACAGGGAGACCTGCAGACTGTGCCTGCGCGCCTTTCGGCACAGCCACAGCAGCTCTCCCGCTCAGGCCATCGCACCGCGCACCAGGTCAGCTGAAGGAGGAATGTAACGGGTTTCAAGCTCTTCCTGGAGGGGATGGAGGGACCAAAGGCAACAGCTAACGAGGCAAATGCCCTAGATCAGACCTTTCAGCTACAGAGTCAGGATCGCAAGGCAAGAGCCTTTTTTTGGGGGGGCGGTTCAGATGCAACGGGAACACCCTGCAACGCATGCTGTGACAGCACCCAGGGCGAGAGGGTCCCAGCCCAGTACAACAGCACCTTTGGACTGACGATGGACACCCTCACTGGTGTGCAAGTTACTCATCTCCATGACACCCCAGGTGCCACCTACCTCAAACTGCATCCGACCCATTAACGGTCCTTTCTCAGATGGACACTGAGCACTGCATCCACAGTTTTACTCATCCAGCCCAATGTCATGCTTCTTTTAGCAACTGGCTGCTGGTTTTCCAGACAGAGGAGCCATTAACTATTAGCCCAGCCTCAAATTGGACCCACTCATCTGTTCCCATCAGAACCACGAAGTGCTGTTGGAACAGTTACCAAGACGTTGGACTTCTGCTACACAGACACACACCCCAAAGGAAACAACGTCATCCCTCAGATTCCATCACAACCTTCCACTCACCAAGGGCTCCAGGGTATTGATGTCTTTGATCTTGTTGCCGCTTAGATTCAAGTGTGTCAGGTTAGGAGTTCTCTCTGCTAGAACTTCAAGGCCACCAGAAATCCTGTTATCACTCAGCTCCAGCTGCCAGGAGGGAATATCACATAGTCACAAAGTGTCTCAGCTTGCGACACACGGAATAAAATTGCCCTGAGCACTGGACTACAATGAACATACAAGGTCCAGACCCTGTTCATTAGACCACACCACAGAGCAGCAGCTCAAGTGTTCACTTGAAACCCCTTTCCTCCCACGGTAATGTGACATTCCCAGCCACCTCTGTACTGCAGGAAACAGGGGTAACATGATCTAAAATCCAAAATATTTATGACGCTACTGAAGCTTCTGACAGTAGCACAACAGCAAGAGAGGAATGACACTAAACATACAATGAGCTCAAAAGCATTCTGTTGCATACTAAAACCCAACATCTCTCACTTGCTCAGATTGTAGGCTACAGAGGAAAATGCAAAATAAAATGGCCTTTTTCTGGGAATTACAGAAAAAAACATCTGTCACCAGGGACAGGGCAGCAGAAGTCTCAGAGCAAGGACTGCTGGAGATGGGAGCACAGATCTGACTCACCTTCCGGAGTTTGTTGAGTTTGGGGAGATTGGAGACAGACAGCAAGTTGATGTTGATCATGCTGAGGAACTCCAGGTTCTCAAAATCTGAAGAGAGACCAACGATCTTCCCATCGTCCGAACGGCAATTATCAAGAACCAGCTCCTTCACCTGCCAACAGAGACACCCAGCAGCTGTCATCCCACCCGGCTGAGACTCACCTCCAGTCTGTCAAGCTGACATCAGGTGGACTGACCAACATTTCAAAGTGGCAACTGTGCCTGAAGGTTCTCCTTACTCACATCAAGGGACATGCAGGGTCGTAAGGCCAAGTAACTTCTGTGAGGGCACAAGGTGAGAATCCCTCACGGTGGTTGGGACTTCACCCTTTAAGCACGAGCCATGCAACTGCTGCACTACCCCACAACCCTGCAGCTCCAACCAAGGTCCACCTTCTCCACTAAGAAGCATTTAAGGGGCTGAACCATGAGGTTGCATCCAAACGTTTCATGCACGTGGCATCAACCAATTTTCAGTCACACTTCAGGCTTCACTAACAAGGGTCCAAACAAGGCAATCTGGTTTTGTCCCCTCCAACTTTGTCCCCCACACCACTGGGGTGCTGAGAAACCTGCCTCCAGAGGATCTGTTTCCCTGCGACAGTCTCCACACAGAGGTGACACATCTGCCTAGGCAGGTCTCTAAGCAGATGAGCTCAACCTCAGGCTCACAGCGCAGGAGACCACTGACGGCATCTAATATTTTGCCCAGCACAGACTACACACACAGAAGCCACCACTACCTGGCAAGTCAGCACAAAAATCAACCCTGCCATGGCATTAGGACCATGAAGCACCAGCACAGAACGGCTCCTCGTGTAAAAACCCAGAGGGTGAACATATCTGGCATCCCCCTCTCCCCCAAAATGCAGGTGAGTGCTTGAGCCCCAGCTTCCGAGGCCACTTCCAAAACTTGCTGTTAGCCCACACATTCTTCACAGCAAGATGCAAAAATCAGCCTTGGCCAGAAGGCTCGTGATGCTCTCCAAAATCCTCCTTCGCAGCACTCCCATTTTACCTCTTTTGCTCAGATCAGCCAACTACTAGGGAGTCGTTTTAAAATCACTTTGCCTTCCTGGCAGCAGACTTTCAGGATTGCAGCACGAGCTCTGAACAAATTAATGCTTAAAACTCCAGAAGGGACATTGCTGGTCAGGGCTCTGATTTGAGCAGCAAACAGGCTCAGACAGGAGTTTTGTAGCTGAGCTCATTTTGCTCCCAACACCCCAGACAAGCCTCCAACTGAACCGAGGCTCTGTCACCACAGTGGGTGCCAGGGTGGCAAAAGCCAGCCCTCCACTGCTGTCTCTGTGTTGGTGCAGGTACAGAGACGAGCCAGAATATTATCACGTTATGAACTAACCTGTCTCAGACCAGCTTTAACCCGGGACCAGACTCATCCCCTGGATTGCAGAGCAAGCACTGCAGCAGGAGGAAGCAGCCAGGACAGCTTCTTCCAGCAGCAACACTGGCTCACAGAGGCTTTGGTCTCAGGGCACACAGGCTCTGACCCTGCTGGCCTCTGCAGCGTGCCAGTCGCTCAAATTCCAAGTGTTGAACTAGGGCAGACTTGCAGCTCGCAGCCGCAGAGGGACACTTCTCAAACCGTTCTCGTCCTGTGAATTCTTTTGCTATCCACAAAGCATCTTTAATCTCTCCCAAAAGCTCCGCTTACAACCCTTTTTCCTCACGCTCGATTTGAAGCCGCCCATGGGCCACACGGCGAGCTGTCCCCAAGCCGGGTGACAGCCCCCAGCTATCTCACTGCAAGGCGGCGAGCGGGGCTGCTGGCCCGGCCCAGATAAGGGCCGGCTGCCTTCCCCAAGCTGGACCCGCTCCGGGAGCGCAGATCTGAAGGACGAAAAGAAACGCCCGGAGCGGGTGCGAAGCCCCGGGCCCGGCCCCACGGCCGCGGGCGGCCCCGCTTCCCCCCGTACGGGCGGGCGGCACGTCCGAGCAGGGAGGCGACAAGCTGAGCCGAGGCGGCAGCGGCGGGGCCCCGGCGCCACCTCAACCCCTTCCCCAGGCCGGGGGGAACCGCAGCTCCGCTTTCCGTGCCCGCGCCCCGCCCCGGAGCTCCGGGGAAGGCCCCGCTCGGGCCTCGCACCGCCGCTGCCCGCCGGGACACCCGGTGCCCGCCCGGCGCTCTGACAGCGCAGCCCCCCGGAGCTCCGAGGCGGGAGGGGGAGCCCCGGGCCCGTCTCGCTGCCCCCGGAAGCCGAGCGGGCTCCGCGGGGAGCCCGGGCCCCGGCGGGGCGGGCCGGGGCAGGCCCGGGCGGCCGCTAACATGGCCGAGCCGCCATGGCTGCGCGGGGCCGCCCCGGCCTTGCTCGGCGGCTCCGGCGCGGCGGGAGCCAGCGCGGCCCAGCTCGGCCCGGCCGCCTCCCCGCCCCCGCTGCCTGGCGGCCCCCGCTGCGGGCCGGGACGAGCCGGGACCGGTCCCCGCCGCCGCCCCGGGCCGAGCCGGGCCCCGCCGCGCACGTGCGCGCCGCCATGCCGGGGGGGTTGGGGGGGGGGGGGGGGGGGCTCCCCGCCGCCGCTCTCCGCACACCCCCAGCCGCCCCCTCCTCTCCAACCCCCCCCCCCCCCCTCCGGTGCGGGACCCCCGCCCCCCCTCCCCGGTAGCCCCCGCAGCACGTGTTGGCCCGCTCCCCGCCCCTCCCCCGCCGCCGCCGCCGCCGTCACGGCGCTCTACGCCCGCGGTACCTCGCCCGGCTTCTTGTTGCGCAGCTCCAGCGTCAACCGCTTCTTCATCTCCATCCTCCCGCCGCCGCCGCCGCCGCCCCGAGCCGCTCCCGCCGCGCCGCCCCGAGCTCCCCGCGCCGCTCCCGCCGCCCCGCCCCGCGCCCGCCGCCTCCCGCCCGAGCCCGCGCGCGCCGCCGCCGCCCCGGCCGAGGAAGGCGCCAACGGCAACAAAGGCGGCGCGCGCCGCGACCCCTGCCGGCCGCGCGCCGCGCCGCGCCGCCCCCCTCCTTCCCCCCCCCCCCCCCCCCCCCCACCGGCACGGCAGCGCCCCCTGCCGGCCCCGCCCCGCCGCGCTCAGCCGGGCCGCGCCACGCGCAGGGGCGTCCCGCGCACGCAGCTCCCCCTCCCCCGGCACGGCCCCGGTGGCACCGGCCCGGCCCCGGGCGCCATGTTGCCGCCCTCAGCGCCATGTTCCCGTCCCCAACCACCATCTTCCCGTCCCCAGGCGCCGTGTTCCCTTCTCCTGCGCCATGTTCCCGTCCCCAGTCGCCATCCCATCCCCGGCACCACACCGCCAGCCCTGGGCAACATGTTCCCACACCCAGGCACCACGCTACCATCCCCAACCACCGCGTTCCCTTCTCCCGCCCCGTGTTCCCGTCCCCGGTGCCACATTCCTGCCTTCAAGCGCCATGTTCCCATCCCCAGCACCGCACTACCATCCCCAGGCACCGTGTTCCTGTCCCGGCTGTCATGTTCCCATCCCCAACCACCACGTTCCCACACCCCGGCACCACGCTACCATCCCCAACCACCGCGTTCCCTTCTCCCGCCCCGTGTTCCCGTTCCCGGTGCCACATTCCTGTCTTCAAGCGCCATGTTCCCATCCCCAGCACCACACTACCATCCCCAGGCACCGTGTTCCTGTTCCCAACCACCGTTTTCCTCAGGCACCATGTTCCCACCCCCAAGCACCACATTCCCATCCCCAAACACCATCTTCCCACCCCCAGCACCGCACTACCATCCCCAGACGCCATGTTCCTGTCCCGGCTGTCATGTTCCCATCCCCAACCACCGCGTTCCCTTCTCCCGCGCCATGTTCCCGTCCCCAACCACCATGTTCCCACCTCCAGTGCCACATTCCTGTCCTCAGGCACTCATCCCCAGCACCACCCCACCACCCCCAGGCACCATGTTCCCTTCTCCAGCACCGTGTTCCCATCCCCAAACACCATCTTCCCGTCCCCAGCACCGCACTACCATCCCCGGATGCCATGTTCCATTGCCATGTTCCCATCCCCAACTACCATCTTCCCATCCCCAGGCACCACACTACCACCCCCACAAACCATGTTCCCTTCTCCAACGCAATGTTCCCATCCCAACCACCATCTTCCCACGTCCAGCACCACACTACCATCCTTGGGCACCATGTTCTCCTCTTCACCCATCAAGTTACCGCACCCGGGCACCACACTACCCTCCCCAGGCACTGTGTTCCCTTCTCCAGTGCCATGTTCCCATCCCCAATCACCATGTTCCCATCTCTAGTGCCACATTCCCATCCTCAAGCACCATGTTCCCATCCCCATGGGCCATATTCTCATCCCCAAACACCATATTCCCATCCCCATGGGCCATATTCCTATCCCCAAACACCACATTCCCATCCTCAAACACCACATTCCCATCCCCATGGGCCATATTCCCATCCCCAAACACCACATTCCCATCCTCAAACACCACATTCCCATCCCCATGCGCCATATTTCCATCCCCAAACACCACATTCCCTACCCCATGCGCCATATTCCCATCCCCAAACACCACATTCCCATCCCCAGGTGCCATATTCCCATCCCTAAACACCACATTCCCATCCCCATGGGGCATATTCCCATCCCCAAACACCACATTCCCATCCCCATGGGCCATATTCCCATCCCCATGGGGCATATTCCCATCCTCAAACACCACATTCCCATCCCCATGGGCCATATTCCCATCCCCAAACACCACATTCCCATCCTCAAACACCACATTCCCATCTGCAAACACCACATTCCCATCCCCATGCGCCATATTCCCATCCCCAAACATCACATTCCCTACCCCATGCGCCATATTCCCATCCCCAAACACCACATTCCCATCCCCAGGTGCCATATTCCCATCCCTAAACACCACATTCCCATCCCCATGGGCCACATTCCCATCCCCAAACACCACATTCCCATCCCCATGGGCCATATTCCCATCCCCAAACACCACATTCCCATCCCCATGCCAGGCCTCCTCTTTTGGCCACTGCCAAGGCTACGCCTGCCAGCGCTGCCGCGGCCAGGGAGACTGATAAAGCTGGGGTGTTGGCCAGGATTTCTGCTAAAGGAAGCACGAGATAACAGCGGGAACTCCCATCATTACTATAAGGGTTACAATGATGTTTTTCCCTTCTCTCATCTGATGGGCAGCCCACGGAAGCTCGCGGCTCGCCCTGGCCAGGGCTGCGCTCCAGGTACAAACATGGTGAGCTGGGAATCCCGCCGTCATGAGACAGGCGAGGGTTAGCTGGGCAGCCGCAGCCGGGGAAGGTCACGGCTGTGGGTTTGTTTGGCCCAGGCGGAGCCGTCATGTCCAGCTGCACTTAAAAGGTGCAATGGAGCTGGTGGGACTCTCTGCACAGGGCTCGGGAAGGTCCCCCACCACACCACCATGTCGCCATTCCCAGGGACCCTGTGCAGGAGGAGGATTCCTGCAGGATGTGGGCACTGCTGGCGATGACTTCATTAAAAATTAACTTAAAAAAATACCCAGAGAAATCTCTCTGATCAACGACCAAGCCTCCAAGTAAACAGGAACACGAGGGTTCGCAGGACCAGCCTCATAGTCCCTCATTGTCCCCATTGGCAGCAGGCCACTGGCTTGCCTTGTATGGGAGGAAATGGCTTTCTGGTACATTGCAGTTAATTTTTGCCAGTTGGCTCTAACATGAGCCTTATTTTATTAGGAGTAGCAAAATGAAACAGCAACATTCAGCAGGGAGGTTTAAGCTCTGAAGGGGCCAAACGCAGGGTTTTTTTAAGAGCAGATAAGGGACATCACCGTGAAGAAATACTGCCTTTAACATTGGTGCATTTTTTGCATCTCCCTGATCTCCCCTGCTCCCTCGCTAACCCCGGCTTAGTTTCTCCAGCCCAGCTGCACGCCGGAGAGCGCCTGGTGCTCTGCCATGGGTCCAGCAGCCTGTGGGGCACCGCACCAGTCACCCCTCTCCTCAATGTGCCCCTAAGGAGCTCCCGTGAAATGCCCAGCACGAAGGCTGCGAGGAGGTGGGCAGATGCTGGGGAGGATGAGATGTGTGGTGCGGGCACTAAGGGAGCAGGGAGAGCAGCCCACGGCTGGGACAGGCCTGCCTGCAAGGCCCAGAGCATCCTCTTACTGCCCTGTTAATCACATCCCATGGGTGAAGCACTGAGCGGGTCATAGAATCAGAATCATTTAGGTGGGAAAAGACCTTTAAGATCCTCAAGTCCAACTGTAAGATCATCGAGTCCAGCCATAACTGGGTCCCTCCTTTGCAGGGCGAACCCAGGCTCGTCTGGCCCTTTTTGGCTTCACTGAGACCTTACCCGGGAGGGAAAGCACCCGAGGGGTGCCCGAATCCCCCCCCTCCGAGACACACACACACACACACCCCCTCCCCGGCTGCCTCCAGCAGCAGCTTCAGCAGGCTGCTCCTGGGCAGAGCAGCTGGGAGATGAGCCCAGAGGTCCCCCCTTGCTGATCTGCATTTGTTTTAAGGTCTCTTTCATGTACTCTTTGAGGCTCGTTTCCTGTTCTTTGTAGAAAACAAAGCTTCCCCCCCATCCCCGCCCATCCCAGGGTGGCTTTATCTCCCCTCCCGTGGGCTGCACTCCCTCGGGAGCTGGGCTTTATGTTTGTCTTAAAATACAAACCCCTGCTCTGATTTAACCGAATTGATTTTAAAGCTGCGTCTGGTATTTGATGTCTGGTAGATGCATTTAAACTGATCTAGATTTTCTATGTTTGGGCAGATTAACTTGAAGCTGGTAATTTACTGTGCAAGTGACAGCAACTGGAAGGCTGGACTGTAAATGCTGACATGGATTGAAATTCTGGTCCGAAGCTTTTCACGCAAGCTGGAGCACAGATGCTTGGAATAATGTATTATCTGCCTATTATACAACACAATATTATCTGCTTGCATTTCACACTGCTTTAACTACTTCGTTTCTAGCCCAGTGCCTCCTGAGAATGAATCCTGCATACACGGACCATTACTGTTTTCTGCATCACAAGGACCTTCTCACCATGTTGTCCCTTCCTGTCCTCAAAACAGGGACAAGATTCCCACAGATCTCCTGGTGGCTGTAAATCCTGCTGGGATCCTACTGGGACATACTGGGATCCGGTCACAGGAGAGCAATGAGGGACACCAAATCATCTGCAACAGCTTCTTTCGCAAGTGCCAGGAGCTGCACAAGCCCCCAACAAGAGCTGATCCCTGTACGACTGAGTTCTTCCACCAAGGCAACTTGCTCTAGAGACCTTTGGGGCAGCTTGGGGATCATAGAATCACAGACTGGTTGCCTTAAAGACCATGTAGTTCCATCCCCCCGCCACGGGCAGGGACAACTTCCACCAGCCCCGGTTGCTCAAAGCCTCGTCCAACCTGGCCTTGAACCCTTCCAGGGTTGGGGCAGCCACAGCTCCTCAGCTGGATGTCCAGTGACCTCCCGTAACTGGAAGATGTGATCAGGCAATTTCACTGAAGATTTACAAGCCAATAAGGCATCAACTGGGAGAAAACCAAGTGCCGACGTGCAACCTGCACAACCCCCCCCGAGCAGGCGGCAAATTAGGTTACCACAGTCCTCGGTAGCCTTCAGAAGAAATTCCCATGATTTTGATTTGTTTGTTTCGCTGGTGGAAATCGGGAATCTACGACTTGCAGGGCCTGATGTGCTGGGCTCCCGGGCACCTCCCCTCTCCCCGCTGCAGAGCGGCCCCGGTGCCGGCAGAGGGAAGCATCCCCCCGGCCATGGGGGAACGGGGCCCCTCGGAGCCCAGAGCCCGGCCCTGAGGGGTCCTGGGGATGGACCCGAGCCCGGGGAGGGGGGGAAAGTGGGAGCAGGAGCAAACACCTCTGCAAAAGGAGAGTTTGAGCATGGCCGGAGTCCCCGGGGTGCAGCTGGGCAAAGTGGTCCTGGTTTGGGGTAAAGCCGTGCATCCCGCCTGGCTTCTGCAGCCCTTGTCCACGGGATGCACGACCGCCAGGCAGCTTTTTGTATTTTGGAGCAAGACGGAGGCACCTGAAGGGTTTGGATGCCGCCAGCCTCCCTCCAAGTACTTGGCAGGAGTGCCTGAAACAGGAGTTGTTGTTTGAGGGTTCCCAAAAGGCAGCAGGGAGAAGGAAGCACTTCCAGAAAGAGATGTGCCTGTGTTCACCTCCAACCTGAACACAGTCATTCTGAGACCATGCAGGATTTAGTACCCAAGCAGAGAGAGAGGCATGGAGCTGGCACTGCAGTTTACACACAGTATATCCCCAGCATAAGAAAAGTCACGATTCTCTCATATTTCCAAGTGCTTTTCTTTTACTGACGATTCTCTTAACGGTGCAGCAGGGATATTGGCCTGTCTCTCTTGAGCTCTCTGCACAGCAAAGGCCTTGCAAGCCGTGAAGTCTGCACCTTAATATTTTATCAGTCAGTCAATGACTGAAAAAGAGAATTCAACCATTCTCCCTGGAATTTATCTGTCATGTCTTATCCCTTACAACAGACTCTACTTGGTTTGAAACACCCAGGCGCCGGGCAGGTTCCTTCAGACTCTCTGGATATGGAATTCATTATCCCAGTCCTGGGCTCCTCAGCCCAGGATGACTTGTCCTCTCTGCTCTGCAGTAGTTAGCTTTGCCCTGCAGTCATTTGCTGTGGCTACTGGCATTTTAATGCAGCGTAACCATACAACAGCATTCAGCTCCCATCTTAAAGCAGATCTGGAGGCATCTAGCAGATCGCTACTTGAACTTTCTGATAGGGAAGCCGAGCCATGTAGCAGGGAAGGCGTTTATCCACCATCACCCTGTAGAGAGCCAGTGCCCTTTGGATCAGCTTCTCCCAGCAAATACACTCAGCATCTTTCCCATTGCAATCAGTGCCTTGGAAACACAGTGGGAATGGGTCTGGCTACAGCCCCAGGGGGAGAGAGAGAGGCAGAGGGAATGTACCTGGGGTGGGATTTGGGGAGATGGGGCTGTCCCCACCTCACCCTGCAGGAGGAGTTCTCATCATCAAGCTGACCCAGCACCCCGCAGGCCGTTTGCAATACTTGGTAAAAAAAGAACGAGGGTGGTGGATAATTACTGTTTTTACCAACTCTGCAATGTCTCCCAGTGCAGCTGGACCGAGCAGTAACAACGCCAGGAACTACCATCACAGCTATTCCACTTTGCTCTACCACAGGGTTTTGGATCCCACAGAGAAAACCTGTCCCAAGGAGCTTACAAAAAAGGCAAGCGACAGAGTCAGAAAATGGATTTCAGGTACCTCAGGCACCAAGATGCACCCCTGATGGTAGGGCGAAGAAATGCTGTGTCTGCTGGGATGGACACCTGCAGAGAACCCCACGAAACACCCCTCATCCCCCCCAAGAGCTGCAGAGGGCACTTCAGTCCAGAAGGACGACACATGAAGCGAATAGGCACGAAGGATGTACGTAGGATTCTCAAATGACACCAGTCTTTGCTTCATTTTTCAAAAATACACGGTTGAAACAATACCTGCCCTCTCCTTCAGAATGTCACCAAGACCTACGACATCCCTGCATCATTTTCCTGCCACCTGGATTATGTTTCCACTGCTTCAGGTCTCAGCCAGCTCGTGACATTTCTGTGCAGCCTGAGCATTGATGGGTGAACCCTGAGGTCTTTCCCTTCTTTGGCCCAGGCTTACACACCTCGCTACCTCCCAGCTCCGATGCTGCAAAATTTCCTGCTTTCAGGCATAAAAATCCTGCCCCTCCAACTATTTGTCTTGTCTGGAGAATTTCTGCAAACAGGTAGGAAAAATCAGGATTTCTCAGTTTGTTATCACATCACTGCTCAGTCAGAGCTGCACTTGTCCCTAATTTGCAAAGTTTGTGCTAATATTCTGGTTACTTGCAGGAGTAAAATCATGATAGAAGCATCTCTGGGTGAACTAGGGTTCCTCCTCATCACCTCCACGATGACAGAGCATGAGGGGGGCCGCTGTGCTCCGCTCACAGGCCACGGTGAGATTTCAGGACATGAAAACGGGATTTGGGAAACTCCACTCTGGGAAATAGTCCCACAGGCGTCACGGGGAGAGGCGTGCTGCGGGTGGGATGGCTCCCCAGTCCCCATCCCCGTTTCCCCATCTCGAAAGGGCTGCACTGGGGAGACAGGCAAGGAGGCTGGGTTCCCAGAGCAGCCTCCTCCTCCATCGCCGGCCGTTGCGCAACCCTCTCGCCCTCCCTGCAAAGGGTGTGGGCAGAAACCCTGGCAGGTGGGTGCTGCTCGGGATGCAGCTGAGCCTGGGAAACGGCTCCGCACCGGTACCGGAGCACGGGAGAGCCCTGGGGGCTCCCTCCCTCCCTCCCTCCCTCGCGCCGCGCCGGGTGGCACATGGTCCAGGCCGGCACGGTGCTGGCCCCCCGCATGCCCCGCGTGCCTCCGGGGAAGGGACGGGGTGGCCAGGTCGGGCCGGTGGCGGGCAGGGCTGATTTTACACCTCAGAGCTATTTTGGAGCCAAACTCAGCCCTGGTGCAAGCAGGAAGTCAGGAGAATCGCACCAACCCCAGGGGGGGTTATTTTGGGCCCTTCAGAGCTACCTCTGAGTTGCCTGCAGACTCTTAAACTCTCAGAACTAAGGGGTTTATTTTGTAGGGATACCTTTTAGTCTCTCTGTGTTCCCAGGGAAAGCCGGAAATTTAAAAAGTGAGCAACATAGTCAAAAAACGGGGAGTTATTAAATGAATAAAGGAAATGTCTACGAAGGTGAGGGCCGGCATGGGAAGGGATGGATGTTCAATGGAAGGCGAGTTCCCAACCAGCTTCTCCCCAGAGTTTGGCCCATCGGTTGCCCGTGTTTGGTGACTGCCAGCAGTGTCCCTGGGGCAGCGCCTGGGAGACGGGCACATTTGCCAACAGATCAGTGCTGGCACAACCCGGCAAACGGCATCAGGAGCTTCCTATGGCGTGTGCGCAGAGGGGGAGCCGTCTTCAGGGATGCATCCAGCTCTGTGTTAAGGCCATGAAGAACAGGATCTGCAGGAGAGTGGCGTGGTCTTGACGTGAACGTGTTTTATTGTGCAGGCAGCTGTGCTCAGACCACTGCCTGGGCACGGGCACGCAGAGAGAGGCTGTTAAATAGCTCACAGGAGGACACAAGCGCTGCTTGTTATCTGTCGGAGTTGAGTCTGAATCACAAGGGATGCTCTCTGCTGTGAGGGGATCTCATCTGCTTTCAGAAATAAGAGGGAGCTTTGTGCCAGGTGGTGGCTGCAGAAGGATGGAGAGGGTTTTCCTTGTGGTCTCAGAGCCCAGGTAACAAACCAAGAACGAGGAGAGTGGGACGTGGCTCCTGCACCACTCCTGCCAGATCTGCTCTGTGGCTGCTGGGGGCATTCCTGTGCCCTTCTCAGGCTTTGCTGTTTCAGGTGATGAACTCTTCCAAGAGGTCTTTCTAGTGGCGCTTCTACGTCTCACCATGTCCTTGTTATAACAGCCCCTCCTGACTCCCTATGAGGCACTCGCACCAAATTTCTGTACTGAAAATATTACACGTAGAGAGACTGTGTTAAATATGAGTCTTGTTTTATTTTTGTAGGCAGACAGAGGTTTCAAAGTATCTGGGATGGGATGTGCTTCTTTGAATAGGGGTGGGAAACATAGGGATGTGCACTGGGAATGACTGGGGTGGGATGGGAAGGTTGCAGGGAGATGCAGCAAAATGGCCTGGAGGATAGGAGCAGGGAACAGCTACACAGGATTTCCCACTCCAGAAGTGACCCAGCTGGAGGGCACCCAGCGCAGCCATCAGGCAGCAGATAGGCAAAAGGAGGTACTTTTTCATCGAGCACCGAATTAAACTGGACCTCGTCACCATAGGATATGACCTCAGAAAATAACCTTTAAAAGCTTGAGATAAACGTGTGCAGGATTGGTCTGTTCTGACTAGTTAAGCATGATGGTCCAGGACCTCCAGCTAAGGAAGTATTAAGTCACTGACCACCAGAAGATGGGGTAGGATTATTTCCTGCTTGCCTTCCTTCTTATATCCCTTCCAACAGACCAATACTGCTGCTGACAGGGTCAGTGGTAAACCTGTGGTCTGCCTGCTTAGGCATTATGAGTTTTAATGAAGGCACGAATTCCCCAGGCTTTACCCCATCCTTCATGAACCGAGATGAAGCTTCTCCCTTCCTGAAACAGAGACAGCAGCTCCTGCTTTCTGCCCAGTGGGGAGCAGAGAGTAAAGAGGGACTGGGGGGTCTCTCCCTTGAGTGCTCAGAGACAGCCCTGGCTGAAGAAGCCTTTGATTCCCAGGGTCTGTTGCAGATTCTGCTATTAAGCCTCTCGCAGAACTTGCACAAACCGTCGCTTTCTCCTGCCAAAGCTTTGCGCCACTCTGAGAAAGGATTGCAACGTTAGATAAACACATCTACCTGGGTGCAAAGCTTCTGCCAGCTATGATGTAAAGCTGCAGGCTCAGCCCAAGCAAAAAGGAACTTTCTCTTCATCTCCTTCCATTTTCACATTTTCACTCCTTTCTTGGGAGGCAAGACTCCTGCAAGCAAGAAAGGGTGAAAAGTTGCTAGATGCAGGGGTTTGGTTTGGCAAGAGGTGCCTCCATGCTCTGTGTCTGCTAAATTCAAAACCTTCCAGGACTCAAGGCAGCCCTCGCTGTGCCTGTGGCCCGCATCTAAGTGAGAGAGCACTGCCAAGAATAAGGTGATTTTTCTCTCTTCTGATTTAGATAGTTTATATTTTCATCTGCGAGAAGCGGAGAGTGGCAAAAGTCTCTGCTTAGCCCCTGCACGTCCAGCAGCTCCTGCTGAGTCACAGAAACCAAAGTCTCTGCAGCAAATACACAACTGCACTGAGAAGTGCATGTGACAGATGACAGCACTGGCAGAACTTCCTTTAATTATTACTCTTACTGCTGTTACGATTAGCAATTAGGGCATTTGTTTTAAACCTGTCTGAATTTCAAAACAAGCACGAGGTGGTCAGATTGGCAAAGACTATTGGGTTAGCTGGTATGGCATCCTGCCTGGAGTTAAGATAATAGAGTGCCTGGATGATTGCTCAATGATGATGGATTGGTGGGGAATTTCTCTTGGACCCTGAGACCAACCCTCTGGTACCTGACAAGGCTTGTGCCCTGCTCCTCTGGAGGCTGACTTGCACAAGTACCAGAGCCACGATGTTGTAAAAAGCAGGTGTTTCAGACATTTGAGACTTTACAGCCACACCTCGTGTGGGGTGCAATCTGTCTTTGCTGTCGCTACTGATGCTTTTTGGTTGCCTGGAGCCCCTACCCTACCTGGTGGAGAAACACAGATATTTACAGCTCTGCAGATGTGAATAAGAACGGGTACATTGCTCCCGGTAGGCTATGCAGCAGCAATGGAGACAAATGCTTTCATTTGGCTGTGTAAAGCACATCCAGCTTTAGCATGTCTCCTGCTGCTGTTATTATTTCTTCCAGACCGCAATTTGCTAAACAGCTTCCAAACCAAGCAGAGGACATGATTCCTGCCCTGTGGAGCCATGAATGATGGGGATTATCTAACCGTTCAGCGTTAGCAAGGCTCCCAGGTGACCTGCCTGTGTTTTTATACCTGGAAGCATGAAATTGCAGCCCTGGAGCTAAAGTCATGTACCAAAAGCAAAGGAGCTGGCAGCGGGACGGAGCCTGCCCGGGCTGCTTCAGGGCCTTCCTGGACACAAGGTGAAGCGATGCAGCAGGGCACCGGTGAGCCAAACCGCCCGGGTTCCCTTCCCGACTCACCCACTGCCTCGCTGCGAGAACGGAGCCAAGTTGTTTCGTCTCCTTCCACCCCAGGGCTCTGACTCACGCTTGCTGAGCAAACAGCAGCCGGGATGTGGGATGCCAGCACTCCCACCTCATCCTCCCTGCCCTGGCTGTTTGTTACTGCCCCTCTGCTGACAGTCACAGCTCCACACCAGCCAAGACAATAACAGACATGTGCCGCTGAGCCACAGCTTCTCCAAATGGGCTTTTTTTTAAAAAAAAAAAAAAAAAACCAAACTCTCATCATCAGCACTTCAGGTGGAAGCCTCTGTCTGAGGTGCCATAGGACAAGGCAGGTAGGACCGGTGTCAGTTTAAGCAACTGGATTCCCCCAGACTTGCCCACCGGAGCCCCCACTTCCCCGTTTTGGTAGCGCCAGCAGCAGAACTGCTTCCTCACCACGGCTTGTGAGTACAGTTATAAAAGGGTTGCAGTTGAGCCCCAAGGCTGCAGGCTCGGCTCCTGTGAAAGCCTCTGCCACCACTACTGCCTGCTCCCAGCTGCCTCCGTGCAAGTGCCCTGGGACCCCACCGCCTGCCCGCGGGGTGGCGGAGAGGCAGAGGAGCTGGGATGAGGCTCTCCAGATTAAAGCACGTCCCACATCACAAAGCCCTGGGACGTTGCCTGGGATATGGGGTCTTGTAAGGTGGCATCAGTCCCAGGGAGCAGGAAGGGAACAGCCAAGGGGGCAGGATGAGGAGAAAACCTCATCCATGAGGTTTCCTGGCAGATCCTGGTGCAGAAGAGACACATCTGATGCGAGCTGAGATATCACATGTTAGAGGAAAGGTGGAGAGGAGGCAGCAAGGAGGTGAGGACTTTGGGTGAAGCTTTGAGAGAAAGAAGTCTCAAATACGGGGAGGACTAGGGGAATCTCTCTGTGTGACTCCCACATGAGGCCCAGAAAGCTTCACCCCTGCGCTCCCTGGGCACCCTCCTCTCCCCAGCCCACTCCCACGTCAGCAGCATCAGCACCCCGGGCCCTTCTGACCACAGGCAGGAGGATGTAACCATTAGATGGAGCTGGGAAGGAGGACTCACCAGGAAATCAGCCTCTCTTTATGACCTGAATGCTATTTATTGATGAATCAGGGAAGACGCAGATTTGGGACATCCTCCCCAGTTGTTTATCCACCGTGTGGCACAGGATGTATCAGTGGTGCTCGGGCGCTTCGCTCATGCCAAGGATGCCAGAGGTTTTGGGGTGAAAAAACTCATTCTTTTCAAAGATGTTCATATAGGCCAGGCACCATGTGTCTGGGCAATGATCTGTCTTATTTTCAAATCCACCTCTGCCACCTTCCCTGGCAGACACTGGTACCTCACCTGCCTCCCCGTGCAGTGGGATGGGTGTCACCGCTTGCTCCTCACTGCGATCCCCTGGGGAGCTGGGTACCTTCTTGCAGCATGTGAACTCAGTCTTCTACTCACAGAGTCCACTCAGGAGTTACAAGTGAAGAAGAGGCAAATTCACCCCAGACTTCCTCAACGTCTACACGGCAGTGTGGCCATCCAGGCGGTGAGAGCAGCTCGCTGGGGATTGCCTCTGATCTGCTTCAAGCTGCATTGTCTGTCCTAGAAAGACACCCAGCCTTGACTAAGTTGTATGTAATGGAGGCTCCAACATGTTGTAGTATAAGCTGCTTCCATGCTTAATTACCCTCTCGTTTCCAAATGCACGTGGATTTGTGAGGCTTTGCAAACCCTGGCATCTTCAGGAGGTGTTGCACAGCTCGGGTCTCCCAGGTACGCTCCTGTTCATAGTATCAAAATAAATGGCAGAGCTTCCCAAAGAACTGGTCTCCAGGGCAAATCTGAAGTGTCACAGCAAGGGCTGCTGGTTGATCCCTCCTCTTCAGGGAGCACATGGACAGAGACGCTTTGGATCTTGGCCTGACCCTGCCCTGTGATGCTGAACGTGGTGTCTCTTCTACTCCAACATGGTCCAGTTGACCAAATAATAAGCTTTTACATTTAAGAAAGCAACATATTTCTTCTTTTCCCAACACTCCATGGAGGAAAAAAATGTTGATTTTAGGGAAAAGTTTAATTGCTGCCAATTTCTTTGACACCCTGAATGGAATTCTGGAGGAAAATGTTTGCAAAGCAGCCACCCAAAAGTGTCCTATTCAGCCAATTCTTTAACTAAATTACAAAATAAACTAGCTAGAGGAAGTGTGATTCATTGTTTATAACAAAATCATTTTTGATAATAAAACAGTAGTTGGGGAAAAGTTGAAAAGTGGCTCAAAAATGAGGCAGCATGGGTCCTGCTGCATGTTTTTAGGTGAGAAACGTTCTATTGGTTTTTAACCAGCTCTGTAAGGGAGGCCGTATGGATCAGTCCCTCCCCTGGGAAAAGGAGGGTAAGGATTGGGGTGTGTGCGCGTGCGCGGGTAACCTGCCTAGGGGCACGCTGATGATTTCAGGCTGCATTTCTACCCGCTTTTCCAATCTTTCCAGCTCATGCTCCTCTGCCCTCCCTCTTTGCCCCTGCCCATTTGGGTGCACGGATATAAACCCTCCAGCCAATATGTTTCCTCTGGGGGACTGGAGGCTTTGCCTGGAGGGTGCGCGTGGCTCTTGTCTCATCCCAACGCTTTCCCTAGAGACAGAGCAAGGGTATTTCCTGGCGGCTGCTCCCGGTGAGCTCACACCGTGGGCACTCCTTCAGAGCTAGAGCGGCAGGGCAGGTTGCTGCTCCAGCTTTGCTAGAAACCTTGGAGCTCCCGACCCTTCTCCTCACCGCGGGGAAGCAGCGCTGGTCCCTCTCAAGGGAACACAGGTAAGCCAGGCTGGGAGGAGAGGTGAGCAGCAAGCCAGCAGCCACTGGGCGCTCTGGTCACTGCTTTGATTTTTCTGTTTCCTTTTTCTCCTTCTGCCCCATGCCTACTCCATCCCTTCACCATCTATTGACTGACGTCTGTTCAGCTAGGAGAAGGGGTTTACCATCTTGGGTCCGAGCCTTTTTTTTTACCCTACACAACCACTTGCATTGCTGTAAAAGCATAATGCAGAGCATCATGGATCGGGAAAGGATAACTGTGGTGTGAATGAGCACATGGAAACCCAAGGTCACGAAGAGGCAGACCTCAAACCAATCTGCCTGCCATCTGTTTTATTTTTATTCTGTAACTGTGATCTCACCTGCTCTGGGGATGTAGTCAGCCTGGATTAAAGAGAGGGCATCGATAACTCGCAGTTGTAAAAGAACGGTCGAGGTTTATCCACAAGTCAGTTTATCTGGTTGGAGCAGGAGGTTACAGAAGAGCTTGTTTGTATTAGTGTCACGCTCCTGCGTTTTCTCCCTTTGAACTTCTTGGAAAAGAAGCAGAAGAATCTGTGGTAGCTTCACACCACTGCACACCTACAGTAACTGCTGAACTCAGTGGTGTTGCTCAGCCGAGACCCGTGTAAACAGGGACTCGACTGCTTCTCCACAAGAACATGATCAACTGTTGAGTGGTTTTAAGATAAACTTCCCTTCCCTGTGTTAGACTCAAAGCTGAAAGGATTGTCAAAGAAAAGAAAGCTCTGTTTTCCACCAGCGCCTCAGGAGCTCAGAGATGCTACTGAAGTGCTCGGTGTCACCCTGGTACCTGCTCATTCTGCAGAGCTAGACAAGCACAGCCAGACAGGTTAGTTCAACACTGCATCCAGGGACTTAACTGCTCAGCTCCAGGGAATTTCTGTGGCTCTTGTGTACCAAATACCCAGCTGCTAGGGTTTGGATGGTGCTTCCAAACGCCTCTAAGGTTGACACCCATCTAGCAGCTTCTAAAATAGCTCCGAAGTCTCAAGGATTTGAACAAAGCATGCCAAATAGGAAATTTATTCAGAACTTCTACTTTTTCAGATGAATAAAAGAGGGCTGAGAAATGATACTTACGTTAAGGACAAGAAAGTCTTTAACATGGGGAAGAAAAACAGGCAAAAGGTTAGATTTTTTTTTTTTTTAGAATCCCGCTTGTAACTGCAGGTTCTGCCTCTGCCAGAGGCCAGGCTGGGGGACCTGGCAGTGGAAAGCCCACTCGAGGTGTGAAGTTCTGATGCCTTTTGCTGGGATATCGGGACGGGGTTTGCATGGGAGCGCATTCAAAGTGAAATCACTGCCAGCGAAGAGACAACTCCCAGCGCCTTTGCTCCGCGCTGCCAGGACTCTGGTAATACCCAGGGTCTGTGCTGGTGCTCCAGGGCTGGGCTTGCACAAGGTGAACTCCAGCCCTCAAGAAGATGCTGAGAAACGACTAAGGAGAACAGAGCCAATGAGCAATAAACCCGGTAGAGTCGTCCACTCCCAAAAGGTAGCTCAGAGGGAAGTCCTCTTGGCAGAAAGATCTGAGTCATAAAGAAAGTGAAGAGAAGGGAGAAGACAGGGTGACAAGGACAGGGCTGAAATGGGGAAGCATCGTCTGGCAGCGATGACCCCTGATGAGAGACGTTAATGTCACGGATGGGGCCGTGGAGGTCATTCCCAGGCTCAGAGCTCAAGAACATTTCCTAGGGTGATTTGTCACTCCTGCGTCTTGGGGAGAGGAGAGGAAATCCTCCGCAACGTGATATGTGCTGGGAAGAGGATGAGTCTTTTGTAGCAGGGTAAGGATGCTGTGCTTGAGCGGGCTGGTGCGACGCAAGCGCCCGCGGGTGCGAGGGGGCAGGCAGACAGAGAGCGCGTTCTCCCCTTTCCCTTCGGGCATGCAGCACCGCTCCTTCCCCGCCTGCAAACCTAACCCCCTCCTCTCCCTTTTGCAAAGGTGGCCCAACGATGCCGAGCATATTTTCCTACCAGAGCGCCGAAGTCGACTGGTGTGAAGGCAACTTTGTGCGCTCGACCATCATTGCGGAGTACTACAACACTGTGAGTGCGGGCGCATCCGAAGGGCAGGCTGGGGCGCGAGGGCAGCCGGCTCCCCGCGCCCAGGAGCTGCTTTGGGGAGATGAGATGGGACAACCTTGTTTTCTCTCCTCCTGCTCGCTCCTTTAAACTTCCTGGTGGCGGAGGGTGCTGGTACGGGGAACGTTTTCTAGGCTTCGGGTAAATCATGGGACTTTTGTTGCTTACAACAGGGAGTCGCTCACAAAACGAGCTGGGGTCAGGGGTACTTCTGGCACGTGTGGGGCTGAGTTCCCAGCGAGAAAACTCTGGCGGTGCTCCTTAGCCCAGATTTGTGAGATCCTGTTATACCAGTCCTGCAGCTCTCCTGCCAACTGGGGTAAGTCCCACACAGGCCTCATATATTCCAGCTAAATGTACAGGAGTGGCAAAATGAGAGACAGCACTTGCATGAACCGTGTTGGGCAGGTTGGGAATCCGGAACTCAAGACAGAGGAAAGCTGATGCATGAGCCAGTTTTACCTCCTGTGATCCTTTATAATTCAGGCTCCATCCAGCACCAGTTGCTTGAATGCAGCCTCCTGGCTTAAGCGTGGCTAGAAGCATCCACAGCTGTGTGCAGAGGACTCGGTAGATAACCGGTCTCTGCAAGCGTGTCCTTCCATCTCAGTGCAATTACAGGCTAGCAGGGGTGTGAGGCATGTGGATTTACAACCTTCCAAAGGCCTTGTTTACAACTTTTAGCAATTACTGTCTAACACCAGAAGTTCTTGTTCTCATGGAAATGTCTCTTCCTCTTTCTAAAAAGCATTTCCTGCTTTCAATAAATTGCCTATAATAACCTTAATTCCCTCACCCGAGTCCCGCAGCTCCCCAGCTCTAATTGCCCAGCCAGGGTCGCAGAGGAGGGATGCTCGGGCTGTATATAGTCGCTTCCCTTTGAGACAGTTAACAAATAAAGATCTGCTAGTCCAGACCAAATCCTGCTTCCCTCTGGCACCCAGCTGAACGCGCTGTGCCGTTGACTGTTTACTTGCACTGCGTCCCTGTCGGATGGGCTCAGAGCTGCAGAGCAAGGAGGTACAGAAATCACTTGTACTCACATCAGCATTTCAAATGTAGCTGGAGATGCCAAAGGCTTCTGCGTTTTGGAGTGTCACTGGCAACACTGGAGAGGGGCTGATTTCTGAATCTTACGTTTTTAATCAAAATTCATTCTGGGAGATAAATTTGCCTCACGTCGTAGTTTGGTACATAGGCAGCATTTTTCGAATGTGTCTTTGGAGCTGAGACCCCATTTGCACAAGGATTTTGATTTACACCCAGACTCTCAAAGCAGCTCAGGATCTAAGGATCCTGAACACAGCAAGAAGTCTCTCAGGAGCTCTCCAAAAGCATTTTTGTGTCTAACTTCTCTCTGTCACACTGCTAGACACCAGTTGGTGTGGTAGGATGCATAACTGTCTTTCTTAGGGCCCAAAGCCCTCTAATTCCCATAAAACATTAACTCTTAGCTGCCTAAGAGGTTGTTTTGTGGCACAGGTTTCTAAATGATAGAGCTATTCCTGTAAATCTTACCCAGATGCCTAGTTCTGGACTGAGGTCCCTGCTAGCTACAGCCATCTCCCACGTTTCCATACTACACCACCTTTGAGGCATTGGGCTTGTCAGGATGAATTCTCACTGGGTAGGACTCAGACACAGCTTTCTTCCAGGAGAGGAAAGCCTCCAATGAATGTTTCCTCACAGATATAAATTTGTGTGATACCGAGGAACATAGAGAAATTTGGGCAGAGCAAACCCTGCAGGATTTTTTCCAGTGATTAAACTAGCCCTTGTTCCTCTCTCTATGTGAACACAGGGCACCTCTTTCCCAGCAGATAAAGAGCATTTTTTGGTCCCTGCACTGATCTCCTTCTTGTCAGGCTTGCTTTAACCAGTCCACAGAGCTCAGCAGAGTGCAGGTGCAGGCAGAGGATACCACCTCTGCAGTTTCTGTCCTAAGATGCAATTCCCATTTAGAGAAAGCAGCAGAAATCTAAACCTGCCTTGACAGCTGCCTGCACCAGGGCTGGCGTGGGATCTCCTGTCCAAACAAGGGGGGAAAAAAGAGCAAACCCTCCAGAAAACTGCTGCTGTCTGAGCATCTGACAACAGCCCCAAAGGCTGCACCACGCTCAGGGCCAGACCTGGTAACCAAAAGCGGGCAGGAGCATCCCTCCCATGGGCATCATCTCTTCATCAGTCTGCACACGCTGGTGGCACTGCCTGGCTCTCACCGCTTGCAGCAGCACCAGGGGAGCCTTCTTCATGCTCTGGGCTCTCTGGCAGGATCAGGCTCCTTGTGATGTGCCCTGAAGGGGGATGTGACAGAAACCGGACCAGACTGAGATCCCCAGCTATCCCCGCTGGCTGACAGCAGGTTCCAGATCCAGCTGGGGCTCAGGGCACTCTTGGATGTCATTCTAACAGCCTGGATTTCCTTCTCTTCTCTCTTCCATTCATTTGTTCCCCGTATTCAGATTGCTTCCCCCCTGTACCAAGCTTTATGGGCCTTATCTCACTGGCCTGCCCTGAGATAATTATATCAATATTGACTTCAGTGTCAGTTTGCCAGAGTTTTAAGCTAGCTGGGAATCCAGCCAGCTCCCACCCAAGACTCCTGCACCACTAAATCAGCAGGGCTTCCTCATGGGGCATCCTCTCCAACATCTTCTTCCCAACACTGCCCGAGGCTCAAGCATGGTAGTTTTCTGCCAGCAGCAGCAATGTGCTGCTGAGAATTCCTCTGTGCCAGCCGAATTCTCTCTCAGGTCTGCTTGGCTTGGATGATTTTCATTAGAAATAAGCACCAAGGGTATGAGCAAAGAATGTAAACAGTATCTTTAAGGACCTAATAATACATGGTGGCTCGCGATTGGGCACAGTTCAGTAACCAAGTGCTAACTATTTATAGTGACTCAGTGATCCAGAAATTTATTGTCTTCGGGCTGTTCGTAGGAGAATTGTATTGTGTTACATGAGGGTCATCAGTCAGAGACTCGTCCTTCTACCCTCATTTCTTTCCTGAAATGACTGATCCAGGATGCTGGTAATGACACCCAAACCCTCAGCAGCCTCTCTGGCGAAGCAGCAGGAGCTCTGACACTGCCATATATCCAGAGCTCCCGGATGCTTCATCGACCGGCGGAGATAAGCTCAACTGCAGGTACAAATCACCGCGATACGCCCAGAGAAGCCCTTCCTCTCAGAGCGTGTCAGAGCCGTGGCGTGGGCCCCGGCCCTTCACACGGGCTCAGCAGCCCCACGGCAACGCAGGACTACGGCAGCTCTGCAAACACTACACAAACAGCTGTTTCCTGCCCCAAAGCGCTGGCATGGCACTGTGATGTCAGGCCACGCAGCCTCATCTTCTGCTCCACAAGTCGGCCTGTTAGGAACTTGCCGTACAGGTCTGGAGAGCCTCGGAGGTATTCACTTCTGTCTTCGGCCCTGTGGGCTCTTCTGTCAGCTAAAGCTGCTTCACCGGCCTTGAAGTGAATGAATGCACTCCAATGAGTCTTGCAGAAATCTCCTTTCACTGCGGAAAATGCCTGTCTTAGGTAAGGACCAGCACATGCCTCGGCTGCCGTTGCGCTGTTGCTATGCTCACAGAGCCAGGCAGAGCTCTGCAAACGGGCTTCTCCCATCCCAACCCATATCGGGGGCTTGTTTTCACCCTGTCATGGATGGAGATGCAAGCAGGTTCTCGGCAGGTCTCTCCCTCCTTCTTAGGCAGCAAAGTGCCAAGTTGCAGAAGCCCTGGGGCCTTTCCCATGATCCTGCTAATGCACCAGGATTAGAGCTGTGTTGCTGATCCCAGTCTTGCTTTTCTCCTAGTGGAAGAAGCAAATGCCACTACAGGCGGGCCTGGCTTAGGCACCTGGAGCAATAACTCACACTTGTTAGGAAGTGGGACATCGCTGTGAGCTCACACAGTGGCAAACCACAGGGTTGAGTCACTCTCAGGGGTCAAATCACACCTCGGCTCTATCACCACTCTCTTATCTCCCTGTCATCCTGGGCAGAGGGAGCTGGTGCCTCCTGGCCAGTAGGACCCAGATAGGTATAAGCAGAAGTCATGCTGGGGGGACTGAGCATGAGCAGAGACTCTGGAAAAACTTCCTAATGGGGCTACTGGGAGCAAAACCCTCCTAACCACATTTGAGACGGAGCTTGCCAGATCCTAGAGGGAAGATATAAGACAGGACTTATGAATCAGGGCTTGGATCTGACGAGTGATGAAGACCCCGTGTCCCCCACAGATGCAGTTTTGTGGCGGCTCTCCCCTCAGCTCTGAGTCTGGCTGCTCTGCAAGGAATCATTCTATCTTTTCGACCCTATTGGCACAGTTCCCCTGATAATCCCTCCCCTCTGATATCTGATCTTGCACATCTCACACTGAATTAATGAAGCGATAACATTGCTATTATGTAATTAATGGCACTGTTGCAATGCCCGCTGCAGCAGGGATTCAGACCTCTCTATGCGCAATCTCAAACTCCCGCATTTCCTCACTCTGATGTGCATGCTGGCACTTGCATACTGCTGCCTTTTCTGCAAGCATTTTCTCTCTTCTTGCTATCCCTGCTTGTCTTCCAAAAGCCTCTTTGACCATTTCACAGGGAAAAAAAAAAAAAAAAATGTTTGCAACACAGTTGTTACTTTAACACACGGTTTGTTTGGTTTCTCAATCATTTCCGAACAGTTTGACCTCAAGAGTGCAAGTGGGACCAGCACTTCTTTTTTCATAGCTGGAACGGGAACAGGCCTGGATTTGGCTCTAGGCACCTATAGAAAACCATTACACTTGGCCTGAGAATTGTTGTTAATGAGAGCATCAACTTGCTTCATGAAAGCCTTGGTGAAATTCAAGATTAATCTCCAGGTGTTAAAGGGAATAGAGACCTTACATTAAGTGTGAATTGTGTTTCCCTCTGGAATATGAGAGGGTGTGTTTCACATGTATGACAACATCCCTGTGATTTGCAGCCCTGTTACCATAAACTTAGATCCCACGGGACATCACAAGCCAAGTGTCAATTTTGCAGTTTACCTGGTGCACTTAAGGGCTGCTGAGGGGTGAGACTCCAGCTGTGGAGGCCAGAATCCAGGCCTGGGCTCTGGGTCAGCATCTGCTTGGAATATGGAAGGAAAAGGATTGTCAGGGTGAGATAAAAGCCACCCTGGTGGCTTGCCAAATGGCATTTTAGCAGATGGCTCTGCCCTGATCTTCCAAAGCCCCAAAGAGCTGTCTGGCAGGCAAAACGTGGCACCACAGTCCCAACCTTTCATGAGCAAGAAATAGTTTCCCTGAGGAGGCTGTACTTCCTCATGATATCCCTTTACTGAGTTCACAAAATCAGGTGAAAAAGCCAGGGTAAGAACCCGTAGAGGGTAAGGATTATTTCAAACTTCCTTCCCCCATAGCCACAGGGTGGAACAAGCCTGATCCAGCAGACAGGTCCAGGCTTTGGGCACTGGTTGCTCCTCCCCAGCTCCCACATTTTGCCCATCAGCATCTGCTGTTCCTCGAAGCACTGGCACCTTCAAGCAGCCCAGGCAGCAGCAACGGGCTGAGCCCCAGTACCATCCCTCCTCCCCAGACAAATCAAAGTCTGTCAATGTAGCAATTTTACAGAGCTGGAAATCAAGGCAGAATAATGTCACTGCATTCATTTGCTAGGTATGTTTACAGGAGGTTTATGACTTCACGTAATTACTGGTGTCCAGAATACCTCTCCTCCCCAGGCCAGCTGGTTTCACACATGACACTACAGGATGTCACTACAACCCTGCCTGTTCCCACTGCTTGTCCTGCTGCTCTCCACCGCACCCACTCCCAGTTAACACTGGTTTTCCTGACAGCGGCTTATTGAGGTGACCTAGCTCCTCACACCCACCCAGGCTCTCACGGGGGCTGGCTGCTGGCCGAAAGGGGCAGAAGTCATCCAGGGAGTTTCTGGCAGGTCTGGGTTGACAGGAGAGGGAGATGGCTGCAAAGAGAAGAGCTTTGGCAGCTTGCTTGAAGACACTGGGCAGCTGAAGGTAAGCCATCACCTCGAAGGGGCAAACCAGCTTGCCCTGGGCTTGCTGGCCCCAGAGGTGGCTGCAAAGAGAGCACAGATGTCTGCAGCCATTGCTGTCACAGCAATAGCTGTCCTTCCAGTTCCAGCCTCACTTCTCAAGAAACGCCTCTGCCTTCTCCCTGTGCCAAGAGTAATACCTGCTTCCACGCGATGCTTTCCACTAGAGATCAGTATCCTCTTCACACGTGGAGATACTGAGGCACATGGTGGGATGGGACTTGCCCAAGATCATGTTACAAGCTGAATGTGACTCTTGTTTTTCAGATCAGCAATGTAAGCTTCCTGGTCCTTTCTCCTGCCCTGCTCTACCTGAACCGGCAGTACTGTCGGCAGCGTGCCTTGCCCTTGTATTTTGTCTCTGGCCTGCTCTTCTGCGTAGGTGGGTGCCAAGGTTGTGAAAAGACCAGATTGCCAGAGTACCTGGGTGTTCATTCGTGACACCTTTGGAGGCTGGTTCTTAGTGGCCAAAGAACAAGGGCAAGCTTGGGGGGGAAACGGAACAGCCGCCTCTCTCTGAAGCCCTGCAGCTCAGGGTTCCTTCTGGCTGTGGATGCAAAGCTCCCAGCCCAGTAAAACCCCGTGGTGCTGTGTGGACTGACTCACTCAGGCCTCCGATAACACCAAGGTCCATGCCCTGCTCTTCAGGAACAGTGCGTCTTTAGGAACGGCCCCCAAGAGCTTCCCAGGCCAGACAGGCTTGTGTGAGGAGGAATCTTTGCTGACTCAAGCTGTCCTTGCTCCTTGCAGGTATCTTCTCCACGTACTTTCACATGACCCTGAGCTACGTGGGACAACTCCTGGATGAGCTCTCCATCCTCTGGACGCTGGCTGCAGCATATTCCTTTTGGTACCCAAGGATTTACTTCCCCAGGTGCATCAAGAGCAGGTAGGACTCAGAGGGACATCGGTTTGCAGGCTCTAAGGGGAGGGATGGGACATTGGCATTGATGTGTGTGACCCACATATTCCCCCCCTGGCTCACAGCCAGCTCCCCTGCAAGGGGTCAGCACTGCAGTTACTGCAGTTTGCTTTGGGACCGGACCCTCCATCACTCAGTGGTGGATGTGCTGACAGAGGAAGAGTAAGAAACTCTCATGGGGAAGGGCTGTGCTGGGCTCCTGTCAACTGGAGCTTTTGTCTTTGCAAAGCTGCAGAGGAATCTTTGCATGGAGAATTTCAAAATTAATTAGGAAATTAAATGTTCTTGAGCACTGACATTCAATTACCCATGCTGTCAAACTGTTATAGCATCCCCCTGCCAACCACAGAGAGCTTTCCCTGAAGGCTGATGGGGTTTCCCACAGGACAAGCTGGTCCAAGTTAACAGCCCACATTTCAAAGATTGCATGCAGGAGGGCTGGCTGGGCTAGAGGAGCTCAGCAGAAAGGATGGGGACACTGGGTGAGCGTGGATGAGCAGAAACAGGAACTCAGCAGGGCTTTGCTCAAAGGATGGTTCCATCCTGTCAGGCTTGCTGGAGCTCTCTGGGCCAGCCCAGTTAGAAGTCTTGCAAAGGCCTGCTCCAAGTCTGCTCTTCCCATGCCAAAGAGGAGGTCACCAGGAGTTCACCGTGGAGACTTGGTTGGGGGAGAGGGGAAGGGACTTGGGAAGGGATTTGCATGTGAAAGGCCCCTCTGAGCCCTATTGTTGCTCAGTCAGCCCAAATCTGCATGTTTGCACGGTTGGAGCCCCTGCCCCTCACCGCTGGGACCTGCTTTGCAGCCCTTCCCTGTGCAAAGCTCCGGTCGCCTTTGCCTCCCGACGCTCCTCTCTGGCATCACCACGAAAGTGAACAAGTTACCTCCTGGGCTGTGTTCCCCACTCAGTCATGAGCTAACTGGGGGGGGCTTTAGGCAAAGCACAGATGCAGATACCTCAGTCTTCCTGCCAGGGCTGCCGCAGAGGCTGAGGTCAGCCTCTGCAAACAGATTGGAGGTGCTGGAGAAGGGCTTCCCCTCTCAGGCAATGAGCAGGACCTCTCCCATCCTTATCCTTCCACACTGTGAACCTTTGGGGCGCTGACACTCACTCCCAACTCCCTTTAGGAAGCATTTCTTCTGGTTGAGTGGTGTCACCACCGTCATCAGTACCTTGATGTCCTTCATCAAACCAGCCTTCAATGCCTACGTGCTCAACTGCATCGCCTTCCACCTGCTGTACCTGACATGGCGTGAGCTGAAAAAGTAAGGAGGGGGCTGAGAGGGGTTATGGGCAGGTCCATTACATGTCCCAGCAGGCTCACACGTGGCAGTGACCCTGTGCACAACGGCAAATCAAGCCCAAGTCTTCATCAGCCACATGTTGGACTAACAACTCTGCAAAGAATTGGGGCAGCCTGGGAGGGACCGGGGAGAGGCACTGTGGGCAGTGGGATACAAAAAGGCCATTTGGCTCCGGGGCGACACAGAATGGGGACAATCCATGGGATGAGTGTATCTTCTCCTACTTGGCTGTCATCTCTGCAGCTATTTTCCCCTTTGGGGGGGATTTGGGAACCAGTGTGGGGTTGGGGGGTGGGATTTGGGAACCAGTGTGGGGTTGGGAGATCTCACCAGGACCTGGGGACAAAGACAGGAGTGCCTTGGCATCTCTAGCATCATCCTCACCCACAGAAAGTCAGAAACCCTCTCTACAGAGCCCCGCTTCTCCAATTCTTGAGGTCTGATGAATACTCTCCAGCAGAAACTCGCTGGGTTTTGCCCTGTTGCATTAGCATTTACAGACACAAACCAGCCCTCTTTAAAACTCACTTTCTTTCCAACACAGTACTCCGCTCCCTCTCCCTCGCTGTCTTCCAGGTGCAATGACAAAAGGGTTCACCGGATGGCCGCGGCCATGGTCCTGTGGTGGGTGCTGGCCATCAGCAGCTGGATAAGTGACAGATGGCTCTGTGGGTTCTGGCAGGCAATCAACTTCCCCTACTTCCACAGCTTCTGGTAAGGGCTCCGGCGTAGAGGCAAGAACCCCAGCCCAGATATTTCAGGCACTGAAGGGCCACAGCTAAAGAGAAATGGCAGCAGGGATGTGATACACAACTAGGGAGCAGCCGCATCTCTGCCCAACCCTCTCCCCTCTTTCCTCCGTCACTACTGATGCTGCTCCTCAACCTGCTCCCAGCCCAAGGATTTGGTTCTAATCATTGTTTAATATCCCTTAACTCCTCTGCACCAGCCAAATGGTGTTTTGCAAGTGAAATTGTTCTAAGAGTCCCTCCAGGTAAGCAACTTACTTTCAAAGGGCTGCATCTGCTCCCGGGAAGCTGCATGAAGTGCAGTGCTCTTTGAGTTATTTTAATAGCCAAACTGAAAGACAGGGATTTGCTTGGGCAAGACATTTCAGTGCCTGGCCAAGAGTTGCTGTGCTACACACAGCACGCATTCTGAGCTTCATCCTCACAAATCACTGGGGTGACTGGGACAGATACCCAGCACTGCTGGGCTAGGCCAGGTGTGGTAGAATGAGGGGTTTGATTTGGGGCTTAAGTCTCCTACATCACCCCATCCCCTCTGTGCAAGGAATTGCCCCCGCTCCAGCTCAGAGAGCTCTTCCAGGGTTTCCCCACAGGCCCAAACCCTGCAGGACCCACGCTCCCTGCCACCCTCGTGCATCACGGGACTGGGACCTTTTCCCTCCGTTGCCGTACCCCTTGGCTTTAGCCTCACGGTGACAATGCCAGCCGCATACTGCTACAAGGGGCAGGAGAAGCAGATGGAGTCACCCCTGTCCGATACATGTCTTTTTGGTTTCCTTGCCAGGCATGTGCTGATAGCCATGTCCCTCCTCTACTGCTGCCCACTGGTCATCTACTTTGACGTCAGCTACGAGATGCCATCATTCAAGCCAAAGCTAGAATATTGGCCCAGCGACTCCTGGCCTGTCGTGGTGCCTTACGTTGCCCTGGAGGAACCCCACAAGCAGTGCTAGAGCCAGTTGCCCTCCGGCATCCCTCGGGCACGGGGTACGTGATGCACATGTGTGTGTCTGCACGGGGAACACCTCAGCTGCGCGCCTGTTCCTCGCACAAGGGCAACGTGGCTAGCGGATGGGGCAGGGAGCAGCTGAGGCCTCGTGATGCCGGGCATGAAGCGGGGTGGGAGCCCACAGGTGCCTTGGAAGACTCTGCCCAGGCTGGCATCTGGGCAACCGACGATCTCCTCCTCCAGCAGATCCCCACTGAGAAGGGGAGGGACACGGTGCTTCTTCTGCGTCTTCTGCATTAGTCAAACGGCAGCACATCTTGCTGACAAGAGCACAGCAGAGAACGCAGAAGCCAAACTGGTGACAGCTGGGTTTGTTGGGGCTGCTCTAGTAATTATTATTAATTTTATTTATTGATGTATGTGGTCTTGCTCAGGAGAGCTGTGCATTAAAGCTCTGGACACTGACTTGCACTGAGCCCCTTTCTTTCCCCTGACTGTACCATGTTCCCTGTCACCTGCCAGTCACTCCCACAGACAGGGTGGTCAAAGCTCTCTCTGACCTAGGGAGAACTGTTTCTAAAGAGAAATCCTCCTGGGTGACAGCCCAAAAGAGGCTCTGCTGGCCCAGGTCCTGGGGTGCTCTACCCCTCCTTCAACCCCCAGTGGCCCTTTTTCCTCTCCACCTCTGACAGTCTTCAATGGCCATGGGTAACTTGGAAACTCCTCAGCTTGCTGAAAGGGCTGGCTGGTGGCAGCGCATGAGGTAAGGAGCTAATACGTTAGATAAACATGTCAGTGCCTTTGCAAGAACAAAGAGAAGTAAAGACTCAGAGAAAGACCACTGCTGTGCCACAGGCACAAAGCGATGCTTTCTAGGTTCTCCCCACAGTGTAAGAGTTAAGAACTTGCTCTTGAGGCCACGGGACGCGCTCCTGTTCTCCAAGCCTTGCTGCATTACAGTGATGAACTGAACCATGCCGTGGGTCTGGGTCCTTGTGCAATCCACAGGGTCTCTGGAGAGCACCAAGAGGCTGCAGAGTGGCTGAGGTTGGCTCCCTGTAACGCAGTCAGAACAAGATAATGTCACCCCAGGGACCACGGGCTTTTTGGGCCCCTGTGAGTAAAGCAAAAGCAGAAGCACTCTGGGCTTCACCTCTGAGGTGGCCCTCCCGTGGCCGCTGCTGCCTCCTGGGTCCCTCTGCAATGGTCCCCAGAGCCACTAGATGGCAAATCTGGCTCATGAACCCCGAGCAATATTTCATCTTGGGAAAGGGATGCCTTGCACAAGGACTGAACCCCCAGGCCTTGTCCCCCTGCCCTCTCCATCCCCCAGCACCGGCACCAGACACCTCTCCACCAGCACGGCCACCGATGAGACATGTGCAGAAGGTGCAGGACAAGGGGGACTGGGCGCTCCAGCCTTTGTATGCCCTTGCCTCCCCGTGCAGGTGCCCATCTCCTCCTCCGTTTGCCTCTTTGTCTCTCCTGCATGCCATCACTCCTGCCTCTCCCCTCATCACCCCGTCTCCCTTTCTCTGACCTTCCCCGTTTCGCTGCCTCTTGCTCTCCCCCCACCTCACCCCTTCCCCAGCCCATCACATTCTTCTACAGCCTATTAATAACTTCTGGGCAATTGCACCGGGTCCCCGCTGGGCTCGGCCCCTCTGTCGGCTCTGCCCTGCGCAGCCACTGAACGCGCCGGCAGCAAGTTCAAAAGTGCAGCGGGGCTTTCACAGCCCCTCTCCCCGTCAGGGGGTGGAGGAGGCCGCTCGCAAAGAAAAGCCGCGTTGCCAGGGAGCCTGGCACAGGAAAAGGGGGTCACCTTCACCTCCGACAGGACCTCCGGAGATGGACAGGCGCCAGCAGCCCTGCGGGCCGGAGATGCTGAGAGAGCCGCGAAGGGATGGAGGCCGGGGCGTGGGCAGGAGGGCTAATTGGCCGCCTCCGGCCGCAGAGCCGGTGTGATGCTCGGCAGAAAAACCCAGCGGCGAAATCCCCTGTGCGGTATGGTAATAAGGGAGGTGTCCCGGGCGCCGCTGCCTTGAGAACAATGTTGCTGCAGTTGAGTGACTGTAACAGGCCCCGATGACAGCCGGGGCCGCGTTAAAAATGCCTATTCAAGCAGATCAAGACATTGAGAGGCCTCGTGGGGATGTGAAACCCTCAGGGATTTCTGGATGAAGCCAGAAGCTGAATCCCCAGCCCTGGGAACCTGGGGGGGGTGGAAAAAAAAAAAAAAAAAAAGAAAGACAGAAAGAGAGAAAAGAAAAGAAACCCACAAAGCAGCTTTAAAAGGACTGCAGTGCCCGAGGCAGGGCCTCTTGCTCCAAGCCGGGCTGTAGCCTGAGAAAGCGAAGCAGCCCTGACATCGGTGTGTGACCGTGGCTGGGGTGTCCCCAGGGCTGCGCAGGGTTATCTGAGGCTGGGGTCCCAGCTCCAAGAGGCCCCCGAGCTGCTGGGGATGCTCTGTCCTTTCCTGCCAGGGCTCCAGCTTGCAGGGCGCAGCCCCGTAAAAACGAGCAGGGCTGTTGAAGGGACGAGTCAGGGCGTTTTTGGCTCGAGCTGAAAGGGGTCCTGCAGGGATGACCAGCGCGCTGCACGGGTAAAGCTGGGAGCCCTCAGAGGGTGAAAGGCAACAGTGGCCCCTTCTCAACCCCCCCCCAGGCCGTGGGGAGTTCTGACAGTACCTTCTGCGGTGGGACCCTTGGCCGTGTGAGTGCCTCTCCAGGCACAGCCAGCCAGCTCGCTCAGCAGAGCAACACAAGAACACAGGCAGGGCAGGAAGAGCTGCAAACCCACATACTCAGGGATCTGAGTTAGGACTGGTCAAAACTAAACCTTTCCTTATTTTTGCCAGATGAGCCTTAACGCGGATCGTTTCCCTGATTTGGTTCCCCATGTGGCTGCCTAAACCACAAGAAAAGAGGCAAGAGAAGGAGCAGGAATGAGGAAGAGGATAGAGGCTGCTTCTTTCAACTGATGCCAGATTAAAGAGCTTGTGAAACAACGGTATCAGTTGAGCCTATTTGGTGCAATTGCAACACAAATGAAATAATAATGTTGATAATGCACCAGTCCTGCAGCATCAAGGATTAACACTTACCTGTTCTGCTGCACCGAATTGCCTCCTGCTGTTGCAGATTTACACTGCAGGATTTGGCTCGCAGACTGGAAACTTTTCAAGGCAGAGTGATTTATCTGGAAAAGACATTGCACATTCATGGACCTGCATAAATAATGCAGAAGTAATTAATAATAACCCAGTCCCTGCTCTTAACAGTGTCAGGAGAAGAAACTGCTTTACTGGAGTGTCTCTTATGTCTTTTGCAAAAGATCTTTATTTGTTAACTGTCTCAAAGAGAAAGAAGATAATAGTTTTGAAACACAAATGGATGTCGCTAGGTCCTGGAATTTTATTGCCAGACTGGAAAACTTTACGATTGATTTAAAGAACCCTCTGCTGGAGTCATGTTAAAACAACATTGATCCAGCTTTAATCTCCTAGGTCTGCAGTCAAAAGTTTGAAATCATGAACGCAAAGGGCTAAAAAGCCAGGAAGAAAAGAGATGAGCTCTAAGAATTATTACCTCTAAAAGTCTTTCAACTCAAAGTGCTACTTCTGAGGTTTGACACAGGATTTCCAACTTGGGGGCTGGCAATTTAGTTACACCCACTTCACAACTTCTAGGAAAGATTTTTTTTTTTTTTTTTTTTTTTTTTTACTGTTTTACCTACACCCACTTTTCATACACGACAAAATTATCCATAGGGACATAAAGAAATGCCAAGATTTGCCAGATATTCATGGCTGTTCTGGACGGATGAAAGGTATCAGGTCCTGATGAGCTGAAAGTCATGTTTCAGTGAGTACTCTGTCACAGTGTGTGCAGCCGCCGGGGTCTTGAGGTCCCCTGCCCATGTCTTTCTGTATTAGCTCACACGGTGGCTGCACACATAATCGGGGCCGGTTTTGACCAGTGATCATAGAGGAGATGTGGGTAAAAGTCATTTCTCAGTAAGGAGAAGCGTGGCCAAAAAAAACAGTTGACAGAAAATTATTTTTAATCAAAAGATCAAATGATCTCTTCAGCTGTTTTTATAAAGCCCCATGATTTGGGTCCACTTAGTAAGACATTCTCACTGCTGTTTTCCGAAGAACAACAAGCAGTTCACATTTGTCTGACAAAGTGTCTCAAATAACTTCAATTCTTTAGTAATGGCTGCTATCAAAATACCTAAAATGGAAGGATTCATTTTTCTGTGCCTTCACATTACAGCTCAAAAACATGGTTTCAATTAGGACTGTTCTCCACTTTTTTTCATTCACTTTCTACGAACATCCAGTCACCTGGGTCCCGATTCATGAGCTCACTTAAGCACATGCTTTTTTATAAATGTGTTTAAATGTAAAACTGAATTGGGTTGTTCTGAAATGACACACTTAGTTTCACTGTCACAAATATTTAACGAAAGGCAAAGATTTATCTCAAATGCAGAAGTATTCACCAAAAGCAACATTCAGTTGTGCATTGGGCTATAAAATTCACAATCTGCAATTGATGCTGCATTTATTTAGATAGGCCTTCCGTAAGAGACCAGCTGTCTTAGTTCACTAAAATGCTTAAGCATATGTTTAATTTTAAGAGTATGAATAATTCCATTGATATCAATGGCACTTGCTTACATTTAAGAATATATTTTGCTGGGCTGGAGCCAGAAATAGTGCCATGTAATGCCAATAAAGTGCAAGCTGCAATATTTCTCTATGTGTTTTCTAGGACCAATTTAAAAATTAATCAATGAAGAACTGTAATGTGAAAATGCAAAAATTAATATATGTGAGATTTTGCTGTTTACTATCCTAATATTGCCAAGTATTAAGATCCACCAGAGCACTGCCAAGTGAAATCAAAACCAAATCTGTGAAATGGAGCAAAAATGGCAACAAGTTGAATTTGTTATTCATCATGAATCATCCTATCAGACTTAAAGTTTTACTCATATCGCACTGAGTAACATTTACCATCCTTACAGAAAGACATGCACACAGATTAAAGATGGGGTCTGACCCCATTTGTACCATCCCCAGTGGGTACTCACTCTGTTCAGCGCAGAGAGCCAGTCCAGTTCGAAGTGGATGCTTGGAAGGGAGAGCAGGATCTGCTCTGTAACAGCAGAAAAGTGCCTTGAACAAGGATAACTTTTAATGATCAAAATATCATAGAGCAAATGGTCACTAAACCCATGATGTTGCTCACCTGCTTTGTGCCTTACCTTCCACAAAACTCTGTGAATTGCTCTGTGATGAGGAACAGATGAAAATTTCCAGCCATCAAACACTTCAGCTATTTGTATTTCTTCTCAGAACTTTACTCCTCACAAGTCCAACAGCACTGACGTTGCCAGTGACCTACACAATCCTGGGACATACCCCTTATTCCCCTGTGATAGTATCATCATATAAACAGCCATATATCCATATGCAAATGATTGCTGTTTTCAAGCTGTTCATGAGCGACCTTATATACTGCCCATACGGTACAGTAATATGTTTTCCACAGATGTCAGATGTTTCATGACACATTTCATGCATATATTTAAAATAGATTTCAGAGCATATAAAAATGCACAGGCAACGGAAGAAAATGGCCTGCATCTGCAATGTTTACATAATGCATTTCAAAATTGCATGAAATGTGTCCAAACTGATTGTATTCTTCATCTATCTAAAATATTGATGGCATATAAAATGTATGTGTAATGGGTTCACTCATGAGTATGTATTACATGCCTTCTTTTGATGCCTGAGTAACAAAGGGAAAGAATTTGCTACAGCTCTGCCTCCACAGTGTAGCTACAGAGACAATTCTCAATTCTCCCTGTGTTGGTCAAAATGGCATTTGTCGTATGTGTGTCACTTTATATTCCAGCCTGACTCCCCTGAAACTCCACTGGGTGGGTCTTCAGGCAACAAAAGCAAGCTCCAAAGCATTTGAGACGCGCCACACTGCTAAGATACGACTTTGCTGCAATCAGGTGCACTATTGTCTCACAGGTAGTGATATCAGCAATAATGATTAAGTTTCAGTGGGATAAATTTCAGCATGGTAAGGCCAGCCAAATTCCCTGAGTCACAGGCAGGCTTGCATAGCCCATACTACAGCGTGGGGGATTATCTGAACTGCTATCCTACCTGAGCTAGCTAGATTAGAGATGGTTTGCATACATTTACATATGTGGCAACCCCACCTCCAGTTGCTGTGTAGACAGGTAAAAGCTTATTTCATATAATTCCAGAAAAACAGTTTAGTTTTGCTGGAATCTGTCATGACAGCAGCTGACCCAGAATCCACAAAAATCAGAAATTCATGCTAATTTGAATGTTACAGGCTCTGAAATGTTTCTCTACCAGATCTGGGATGTCTCACAATCTGCTCTGCTTATAGTGAGTATCAAACCACCAGGCCGGGTATCTGCTGATGTTGGAAGTGGCCAGTTGCTCTGCAAACCGCCAAAGTGACTTGCTGGGGTTGGCAATAGCAGAAGCACCAGTTGCAAGAGGAAAAGACGCCACACAACGTGAGCCAGAGCTCAGGATGCTCAGAAACATGGCAAGCATGAGCGTGTGGCCACTGGACTGCTACGTTACAGCCCCAGGAAACTCCAAACACTGGGAATGCCTTGAGAGAGGTTATATCTCAGATAGCGTATTTGTCTGGAACAGTAATTCCTACTTGCTTTTTGGACTCTTCAATCCAGAAAACAATTCAGAACAGGCTTTTTGGTGCTGGTCAGAGTCCCCTACTGATCTCCTCCTGTCATGCTGTATTTTTCAAGCTATTTTTTCCCCCCCATCTGGTATTTTTCAGTGACCTAAAAGTTATCCTGTCTAGGGTGACAGTCACCAGTCAGAAGGTGGCCCCTCTCTGAGCGTGCAGATGAGCACCTTTCAACAACTTTGGCATCAACCAAAAGCAGCCCCATGCAAAGGAGACGCAAATTTCGGCAGTGAATCTCCCTCCCTCCTATTGTACCGCGATTGTGTTTGCTTCAATGGGCACATAAGGTGCCTGGGCCCGTCTTCTCCAGCCTGCACTTCTGCCAGCAGCTCGTATTCAGCGTTGGACAAATCCGGCTTGTGAAATGCTCTCCGCGGCAGGTCCAGCCGGCTGGCGGGTTTGGCACGACGCAGACCGTTACATCACTTGGCCAAACGTGACCTCTGTCTGTAGAGTGCGAGAGAAAGGTACCGTCACCCGACGGCTGCTCAATAGCCAGGCGAAACGAATTGATAGGTGTCGATTCAGCCCGCAGTGGGCCAGTAGCTACATTACAATGCCAACCTCACCTTTGGTGTTAATGAGGCCCCTTCATTAACAGCCTGGAGCAGAGGGGTCAGGGACTGAATAGAGGCAGACTCCTTTCTCACCCAGAAAGCTGGTCCTTCTCATTCAGAATTGAAGCACGTTGGCGGGGCAGTTCGAGGACGCTTGTGCTGCCCATGTTGCATCTGCAAGGGACATGACGTATTTGTGACTATTCATCTGGCTCTTTTCACCAGCACTAAATACACAGAAAGAATAAAATAAATTCTCATTGTGTTCCCACTTACTAAGAAAATTTTCCCTCTTCCTTCTGGTTTGGAGAGTTATTGTACATTAAAAGCCTTTTGCGTTTTTGCATTTTTCGGTAGCTATAGTATGCTATAATTTAGATTTTCCTCAGGCACAAAAGAACTTAGTTAAGCTAAACTGTATTACAGTGTGGGTTTTTTTTTCTACTAAGTCCTTCATTAATAAGGGAACTAAAGAATTTCCAAGCTGTCTGTAATTTTTCCCAGATGCAGCTAGTAGTTGCTAGGAGTATCTTTTTGGCAATCAGAGTTTTTGGCTATTAACAATCTGGACTTTCGCTATACTACCCTGGTGTTAAATATGTGCTGTGAATACTGTAGTGTGGAGCGTGAAGTGAAAAAGGAGGGGAAGGCAGAGAACAGGCAAAGCAAAATCAGTTTTAGAAGAATAAATATTGCTAGGATTAACAGCTGATTCAAACGAACACGCTTCCCTGCAGGGATCCCTATGCTGATTAGCAAACCGGGAGCCCAGCTACACCAGAACAAGCATCGCTGCAGGACTAACTCCTCACTCACAGCTTCTCTCTATCACTATCTGTTCTGTTTTCTCCCTGGCAGCCAACACGGACAAGCCCTGCAGTGAGCCTGAGCCATGAACTAAAAACAACAAAGACCACAGCCAGCCATACACAAACCCAAGCAGCACCCAGCTCCCCTCGGGGCCACCAGGGAAACCGAACCCTCTCCTGACTTCAGGTTCAGGACATTTGCTGACGTTGTACGTAAGGACATGACACTTGTTGGCAAAGCCATGGGAAGTACCAGGAGAAAGATATCTGCTTCTTATTACCTAAAATGACATCATTTCTTTGTTTTGACTACAGGTACGTTCATCTTGGAAATGCCACAGAGTATTTGGCTCATCAGATGTGCTTCATGAAAGCAGACAAAGATCACTATAATAATTTTGCAGCTGGTAAGAGAAGGCAGTGAAGTGACTTACATCCAGGAGAGAACTTAAGGGTCTTTCCACTCGGTAATGTTGCATATGGACACAAAGTGGAAGCACATATTTTCTCAGAGAAATCCTGCCCAAATGCAAGATTTTTGTCTTAATCTTTAAATCCACGCGACTATTACAAGATCATAATTTTTCTATGCTGCCTGACTCTTTAAGTGCTGGAGACAGCCCTGCTTGTTGGCTGGCTGGTGTCCAAGCCACTCAAAGCACAGACTGACCACAGAAGTTGTGGTCTTCAGTTCAAGAGTGAAAACAGAGAAGATGCAATTAAATTAGTAAGGAGAAAATAATAATGAATGACGAAAAACAGCGAGACAGACTTGTTTCTGCAGGGGTAGGAAGCACAAGCTGCAAACATAGGCATACAAATTGATGATGGGACCTTACAGTGCGTGTACAGACAATCACCCCAAGGAGCGATGCTGAGCCTACAGGAATACTTTTGCTACAAAACGAGAGGTGTTGCCTGGAGGCTGGCGAGTAAGCCATTTGGGTACCTTGGGATTGCCGTGGGGGCTGCCAGCTTGGGGGGCTGTGTGTGCTTTGGGGGTCAATGCTGTGTTCCCACAGAGACGGGGAGCTGCGGAGGAGGGAGGAGAGGTGCCTCGAGGAGCCGTGCTGATGGCTCTTGCCTGCTCCCCAGACCGGGGTGGGCTCTGCTGCAGTTCGGTGTCCCCCGGCCAGTCCTCTCCCAGGAGGGGTCTGTGGGCGCCTGAGCGTGGGCTGCCTGCGCTGGCCCAACTCGCGCATGACGCGACTCTCCCCACCGAGGCCCGAGGACTCATCTCTTCTCAAACCCCCCAGTTGCTGCCTCCTTCACTCATGCTCCCCAAGAACAGCCAGGTTTGGCCTGTCAAGCAGCCACAGAGTGTACAGGCAGGAGAAAGGATGTGTTGCACCTTCCCAGGACTGTACGTTAGCCTGTGCTGAAGGTGACACTCCAGAAATGTTTCCTGTCCCTGGGTTTACCTGGCCAAGGCAGGGACAGGTGCAGCACAAAGTCTTTTTCCACTTTATTTTTCACCATCTCTAACTCTCAGGGGACAAACTCAGTCCTTGGCATAGTCCCCTACTGTGGGCCAAGCCAGATTAAATACATACCTTTCAGTCCAAGACAAGGATCTTTGAAGCAAGACTCTGGAAAGAAAAATAAAAAGTCCAAACAAAAATTAGGGAGAGCTGTCATGTCTCATTTGCATATTTGAATATGCAAATAAGATCTGTTTCTTATCCATTGGCACTGGCCCTACTGTAGATGGCAGCAACACAGCAGATCTCTGCCAGCATACAGTGCCACAAAGAAAGATACTAATTGGATTTGCAGACGCTTATTGCAAAACCCAGAAGTTGCTGGAATAGATATAAAGAAACAGGAGCTCAGCCCACGGCTGCCTTGGGTGCGAAGGCACTCAGCTGACAGCTCGTTAGCTTGAGATGTCCTTGCAAAATTAGAAGTTTGGAGGAGCCTGGATGGCTGCTGGCTCCACCTTCCCCAGCACTACCCAGCACCTGAAACTCCCAACGCACTCCCACAGAGCCTGGCAAATTTTCTACCCTTGGCTGTGACTTTTTTGGGGGAGCTCGGGGGGGGGCAAGATTTAAAAGAAAATCAGGGGTAAGCTTGATTAGTCATTGGGCTGGAAACTGTTCAGAACTGGGAACTGCTAGTGGAGCAAAGACTGGTTATAGAAATTTCTCTCCTTGAGTATTTTTGCAGTTGAATGCAAAGAGCTACCCCAGCACATTTTAAATTAAACCACTCTCACTACTTGTCCCAGCACAGAGCCCGGGGGTGCTGGCTTGGAGCAGGCATTGATATAAGGATGTGCTTACTTTGAATGGGGCATCCCAGCTTCTTCAGTATAGCTTGATGGCCATGTATTGCACGGCCTGCCCAAGGTGCCGTGGAAGCTGAGGCAGCCGACTCAGGGTTTTCTGTCCCAGACTTGGAAATGCCTTAAGTTCACACTGGGATCCCAGCCCAGGCCATAGAGCCCCTGAAAGCCGGGAGAGAGGCCTGTGTCCAAACCAGCAGAAGTAAATACGGGTGTGCTGAAGTGGGAGGGCAGCCCGGGTCCTGCACTGGGAGAGGATGAAAACAACTGTTAACACTGGGCTGGGCAAAAATAAGGGCACAGAAGAATTGCCACCGATGGGAACTAAAATAAAAAGCAAATTCTAGTGGTGTTTCAGAGGGAATAACAGACAATTTTTCAGGAAAGGGAAAAGTTCAGGGTCTTGTGTGTCAGAGCAATACCTCCTGAACAAGGAAGAAATTCAACAGAGCGAGTGTGGAGTCAAACTTGGGAAAGATGAAGGCATTTCCAGAAAAGTTGCAGGCCTGGGAGCGTGTAACCACCAAGGACTGTGATGAGGCTGGGAGTGAATAGCTAGGATTGGGAGTTCGAAAATAAAAGATTTAGACCCAAGAGTCATATGTATGGGAATAATGTCCACAATTAAAGATATCAATGAGAAATCCCAGAGAAAGAGGCCCTGTCTCAACAGAAAAGAAAAGAGACTGTCCGAGGAGATGTCTTTTGGGACTGCATCAGACAGAAACATGGAAAATTAAAACTGGAGCACTTGAAAGAATCCAAATCAGGTCCTTTTTTGTTGTTGTTGTTGTTAACTGAAGCGATTAAGCATTTTGCTTTACTAATATCCTCTATCAGGTTGATGAGGTAAACTGGCTCTTTAGAATGATTTGGGAACCGATTAATCCTTGCCTGTGGCTATCGGTTAGCAACACACACGGCGTTATTGGCTAACACGCATTTTTCTGCTGCCTTACAGAGATCAACAAACTATTTCAAACAAGAAAGTTGCACGAAGGAAAAAAATTCTGCCTTGCATCTAAAAGAAAATTTGCTCAGAAACAGTCACAAATTGCACTTGTAACGACAGTCCCGCGTTAATTTAAGGCTCACAAAATCGAGCGCAGTAACTTGTCATTTAGAGCTCTAAGAAAAGGTAAACAAAACCCACTTTTCAGATGCAAATGTCACGCTCATAGTCAGCAGCGGTGCTGAGAAAACCGCGTTTGCCGGGCGGGCGGCTTTTAATGATGCCTCCGCCGCAGCCAGCAGCTCCTTTCTCAGCCAGGACAGTGACCTCCGGGCTCGTCACCCAGCTGAGCCTGCGGCTGATAACCACCGCTCCACTGAAGGAATCCCTGGGACCATTTGCATTGCAAATGCCCCCCGCTACAGACCAGAAAACGAGATATTGTTTCCCCTGCGGCGAACAGCCCCGGCCCCCGCGGTCTCCACGGGCCGCCGGCGGCCCGTGAGGCCCGGGCCGGAGCGGCGGCGGCCGGGGGGGGGGGGGGGGGGTTCGGGGAGAGCGGGGGGGGGGAGAGAGGGGAAACGCGGGAACGGGAGGGAAACCTGAGGGACAAAGAGGAGAAATGAGAGAAACTGAGGGGGGAATGAGGGAGAGCGCGGGGGAAATTGAAACCGAGAGAAAATGGGGGAGGCTGAGGGGAGAAAGGAGGGGGGAAACGGGGGAGACCGAGGGGGAAATTGAAACTCGGAGAAAACGAGGGAGACTGAGGAGGAAAATGAGAGACTGGGGGGAAAACTGAGAGAAAATGAGGGAGGCTGAGGGGGGTAACTGAAACCGAGATAAAATGGGGGAGGCTGAAGGGGAAAATGAGGGAGACCGAGGGCAGCTGACATGAAACGAGGGAGAGCAAGGGGAAAATGAAGGAGAACAAGGGAGAACGAAGGTGAGGGGAAACGACGGAGGAGGAATTAGAGAAACTGAGGAGAAACGAGGGCTAGAGGCAAAAGGCGGGGGGGGTAGGGGGATGATGAACAGTGGGGGGGAAAACGATACCGAAGGAAAATGAAGGGGGGAGAGATGAAGGGAAAACGAGGAGAGGCTGAGGGAGAACAAGGAGAACCGAGGGCAAGCAGTGCCACCAGCTTCCTGCCCAGCCATTCTGGACTGCCGTGCCCGCTGTACTGGGAGCTGTGGTTTCCCTTGTTCTCAGCTCATTTGTGTAAGAAATTAATAAACGGATGAGATTCGCTGCCGCCAGCGGCGAGGAAGCGTGGTCCGAGGGAGGGAAAAGGGGCGGGTTTGGCGCGGCCGGGGCCGCACAACAAGGCCCAAGCGCTTGGTCCCGGTGCCGGTCGGCGGCCGTGCTGCACTGTCCTGGTGGGGGGGGGGCAGACCCGGGAAAGGCTCCGTGGAACGGGGCGGGGGGCGCCGGCCCGAACCCGGCCACGCCGCAGGGCAGGAGCGGAGCTGCCGCGCCCGCCGCTGCCGCCGCGGGGGGGGGGCCCCGCACTCCCCGCTTGACCCAGCGCGGGCCCCACCCCTATCCCCGCCCCCCCGGGCAGCCCGCCCGCCGCCGGTTGGACGCAACGACTGCCCATCTGGTATAGGCAGGGGGGGCCGGCGGCGCCCGGGCGGAAGCTCCGCCTCCAGGCGTGAGGAGGCGGTGCGGCGATTGGCGGCGGGCGGGTGCCTCTCTGGCGGCGTCGGTTTCCGGTTCCGCGGGGCGGGCGCCGGGGGGGGGGGGGTGGCGGGGCTGCTGCCTGTGAGTGACACACAATGAGGCGAGCGGCGGCGGCGGGGCCGTGAGGGGCCGCGACCGAGGAGGCGGCGGCGGGCGGCCGAGGCGGCGGGGAGGGGGGGTGGGGGGGGACGGAGAGCGGCTTCGCTCGTAGAGGGGGGGGAAAAAAGAGGCACCCCCCCCCCACGCCGACCGGCTCAGCGTAAACCGCCGCGGCGGGAGGGAGCGAGCGAGCGGGGCCCGCGGCGCTGCGCCCAGCCATGGACAATCAGGTGAGGGGAGCGGCGGCGCCCGCCCCCCCCCCCCCGCGCTGCTGTGGGGGTGGGGCCCCTCGGCGCTGCCCCTCCCCCTCCGCACGGTGGGACACGCGTGGGGAGGGGCCGGGTCGCCCCCCGTGCACCGGGGGAGGGGGCCCTTCCTTGGGTGGGGGGGGGGGGGGAAGCTCACCCCCGTTCTGGGTGAGGTGGGGGTGGGTTCATTCCCCCCGGTGGTGTTGGGGGGCATCAATCCCCCACCCTCCTTGAGGGAGGCACACGTCCCCCCACACCCCCCCTTTTTCTGGGGGGGGGGGTGTCGCTCAGCCTTCGCCCCTTCATGGGCGGCCGCGCTACAGCCTCGCCCGCGGCGGGGGGTGGCAGCAGCATTTCCCGCAAATTCCTGCCCGGGCTTATTGACGGGGAGGGGTGGTGCTGGCGTCCCTACCCCCATCAGCCGCGGTGCGAGGGGTTAATGCCACCGAGAGAGTTATTGCCGCGCTGGGGAGGCGGGGGGGAGGCCGCCTGGCAGCGGCCGGGGGGGCTGCCGTGCTGCAGCGGGCGGGGATGGATGCTGGAAGTTTACCTGAGGTGATGTCGAACAGGCTGGCTCAGGCCTTTTGTGTGCGAGCTGGTAACAGGTTACCGCCGAGCCTGAGGTTCAGGAGCTGAGCCCCGCTATCCTTTGAATAAATCAGCCAAAGGAGAGCGAATGGAAACTGGTTATGGCTTTCAGGCAATTAGCACATCAAACAAAAAACCAGAGCAGCCTTCTGAATGTTTATTGAGAAGTTGAAAAGCAGACGCCTTTGTACTATTACAAATTGTTTGAATAGGATCCTGATTTCCCTTTGTTGAGAGACACGCTTGGAAAAAAACCTCCATTTTCAGTGGAGCAACTTTGGATGTTTGTTATGTTGGGAGATCTTATTTTCAAATGTGTTTCAACTTCTGGCTTAATTCGTAGTGATTGTTAATTGGACCGATATGTGAGGAGTATAGCAAGTACAACTTTCACTCTCATTTAAACAGTTCTCTCTTCTGTTTAATTTTGTTCTCTTCCACATAGTCCCATCTGTTTCTCAGCTAAAATCTCTCAGCCTTTTCAACTAGAAAGGCAAATTCTGTAGACTGACAGTCATTTGCACTTCTCTGGAGAGGGGTAGTAACTGGCAACAGTAGCACAATTTAAAGGGTAATTATGGAATTTCTAACGTGAAGCTGCAGAACAGCCTGGCTCAGTTGATGTGAACACTTGCGTGAACGCTGTGGGAAGTATCTCGGATAAAGCAGGCCTGCAAGCACCCTCCTCTGTGAGCCTGGGATTTAGGCAGACGATCTCCACGTAATGCTCTTCCACCACAGGAGAGATTGCTGTGCTTCGAGTGATACACACCTTGCCTTTTTTTCTTATTCCTTAATATGACATGAAAGAACAGACGGCCGTGTACCTTCATTTTTAGCGCAGGAGCGAGATCGAGCCAGTGTAGCTAAGACCTAAAGTGCAGAATGGGAAAAAATGGCTTGCCGAGAGAACTTGCAGAGGAAGGTAACCTAAAGAAATGTTGTAGTATTACCAGTGAAGCAATTAATTAGATGAGTTTGTCCCCGAGTCTTAGAATTGATGTGTTGGACGGCAGCTGAAGGTATTTTGCTATAAAGATAACTGCCTGAAAGAGCGTGTTAAGGCTTACGGTTGAAATTAGAACTGGACAGCAATTTGGGAGGTCGAGCTTTGATGCCTGTTACCCTGTAGACCTCCCGTGTGATCTTTTTACAAAGAAAAGAACACTAAGAGTGTGACTGACTTATACTTTCTGAAAAAGCATTAACTGTTCTTTGAAAATCACTTTCCCATAAAATGTCAGGTTAGGTATGCAAAATATTTTTTGAGTGTTAATCATGGTCATACTCCTTGTTGCAGTTCCTCAGGGGGAAAATGAGGATAATACTTTTCCTAAATATTTGTCTGAAGCTCGGGAAGCTTTCTCTTTCCATGTTCACTGTCTAACATCATGCCCTCAGTTTGGCTCGGTGTCCACCTGTAATATAGGTAATGACAAATAATGTTGCCTCTCCCAATGGTAATTGAGAACTGCCAGAAAGAAGGCAGCATTTATTTTTAAGTCTTAGATGAAGAAGTAGGCAAGAACTAAAAGCTGTCCCTTTTTTTATAACCTTCCAGTTGCTGAAGCTGGATTTTGATGGGTTTAGTTTGAGATTGCTGTGCTGCTGGTCTAGTTTGCATAACATATATGGACAAAATTAGTAAGTAGTCGGATAGCTTAGGTGTTATTCCCTCTCTCTACAAATCTTGTGCTAAGATTTGCTTGCTTTAACTCGAGTCTGAATCACATTTGCCTTTCCTCTGTTAATCTGTTTAATTCATTTGCTTGCTTCTGACTATGAAGTCTGCAATAATATGTGGATCTTCACGATTAATTTAATGTGTTTTTTAAGATATTTAATGGGATTTTTGTACTTTGAGTAAGACATTGAATACACCTCTGTTATTCAACGATTAGAGTAGAATTCGAGAGTGCAAATGAGAATTAGGGTATTTTAGTGATGGATATTGTGCAGACATGCTATATGTTAACTTAGTCTTTGAAAGTGTGCTAATAAAATACTAAAAAGAATACAAGGAGCATCATAGTTTTATTCTATTGAATTACGTATTCTAGGGAAAATCATAAACCACTAGTTCATGATCTATTTTTTCCGGTTTTAAGATTAGCTTTCTGTCAGTATTGGGAATTCTGTAAGCTGTGAACATCAAGTTTTTTCTCTGACACTTTCTAGAAATAAGGATTCTGCAATTAGGACTTTGGCAATTTATATGATAAGTGAGGCAGATAAACCTATCCCTCTTCTAAAACTGTTATCTCTGCAATGCTAATATTAGGAAGAAAATAGGTGTGAAATGGTGCTGGGAGCTATTTTTATGATGCCTTTTCTGTTGACAACACCGTAGTTTTCAGAATGAGACTAATCTCTCTGTGGAGGCTGCTGTATTCCTCCCCTGTGGTGATATATCATCTTCTGTCGGTGGGGCTCAGCATTATGCATAACATGTAAGCTGTTTCATTTTGCTTATGGTCTTACCTCTGTCCTAAAACAGTGCACGGTTCAAGTAAAATTGGAGCTGGGGCACCGAGCCCAACTGCGGAAAAAGCCCACCACTGAAGGGTTTACTCATGACTGGATGGTGTTTGTCCGTGGTCCGGAGCAGTGTGACATCCAGCATTTTGTGGAAAGGGTGGTCTTTCGGCTACATGAGAGCTTCCCAAAACCCAAGCGAGGTGAGTGTGTTTTTAAAGAAGCATTATTATGTCTTCTCTGTATGAAAGAGCATTGTGCAAGTCAAGGTTGTCTTGGACTGTCACTTTGCTGTAAAATAGCTTCTTAAAGAGGAGCAAGATGTACGTTGCGTGCACTTCAGCTTTAACCTTTACTGTCTTTGTTTGAGGAAGGTCAGGGAGAATGGGACCTTTCTTCTGATGAAAGGGCTGGAGGTGAGATGCTTTTTCCTCTTGTTTAAGCATTAGTACACACAGATTCTCAAGACGCTTAGTGACAGCAGAAGATAATTCATGTTATAAAATGGGAAAGGTGGGTTTGATTTGTTAATATTTGCCAACGCAAGCTGGAAGAGTGTGGTTGGTGAGAGATGCTTGTATACATCCTGGAGTATGTAGACTTTCGCACTGATCATTAAGTAGCCATCAGGATTCCTGCAATTTCTAGTCTCAGATGCCAGTTCAGGTAGTATTAAACCCAGCAGAAATCATTGATGCCAAGGGGCAATCTAACGTACTGGCTGTGCGTTCCAACTGCAGGTATGTGTGCAAGCACTGTGCAGCCAGCATGGCTGGGGAGAGTATACAGATTGCAGTGTTACTTTCTGCTGGATCTGTTCTTTGCTCTTTCTGGCTGTAGCAACATGAACCTTATTTTTGGCACAGGGCAGCAGGAACGCAGGTTCAGGTGAAGGAGCTGGAATTGCCCTTTTCGGCAGCAGCGCAGAGTTAGATCTGCTTAAGATTGTGTAACTGCATCTGCAGTGTTGTTATTATGTAGTGTTACAAGGAATGCTGACCAACTAAAAGTATTGCTGTAAATTACTTCATAATGTACATTCTTTGAAATATTTCTTTCAAAGACTGCTGGTCACGCAGGGTATCTTAGGACTACCTACTACGCTGGTTATTTGTGAGAGTCCACAGTGGAAAGTAACTCAAAGGTGTTCAGCTCATAAGGATGTGAATCTAGTCTGTATGTTAATAATATCTCCTTCAAATTGATGTAGTAAAACTGATGTATGATAAGCAAGTTCAATACTGAGCTGAAAGCTAATTTATAGAATAAAAGTTACAATCTGTTGTGCTACAATTCTTGTCATCTGGTGTAATTACTTTATTACAAACAACTGTGTTGGGCTAGTACATGGTCTTTGCTCAGTCGGTTGCTGTATCATCTACCTTTAAAGAGGCAGTTTTTTCCCATCTCTAGGTTTTGCATGCTTTCTTAAGCTTATTCATCATGCCAGCTTGCTTTTGACCAAAGAGTGTCTGGGTTGTACATAAATGGTATGGCATATGCATACTATTTCTAGATTTGTTTGAGGGGTTTCTTCAGATGGCTCGCTCTTGGAGCAAAATCTACTGGTGAAGGTAGGCTTGTGCTGCTAGCAGATTGCTTGTGTAGTAATTTTAATTTGTTAAAATAGAGTGGCAAAGGAACAAAGGCTGCTTGGCAGATAGTCTTAAGCTTCCTGCTGCCATATTGGCACCATTCTTTGGTTTTGGGTTTTTTCCCCCTAAATGATAGGGTTCTTACATGAAATTCAAGTTAAAGCAAGTCTAGAGATTTTTATTATTTTTAGATATGCTCTTTTTTCACAGTTGAATTTTGAGTACCGCTTTCTAGCACCTTAATGATGGTAGAAGTGCTTGGAGCTGGGGATGATATATCTACATTAAAGGAAAATAACTTGCGTGCTTTTTAGGTTTGAGGTACTGCTTCTTAATCGTATTAATTACTTGGAATTCTTTAGAGAAAGTAAAGATTTGCACTGAATTCCTCTAATTACTTAATTGTCTTTATTTACACATATATTTACATATATTGTAGTGCATAAATTATATGCAAGTGCGTCCGGTTCCTGAAAGGGAGAATATGTGTGTTGGTCTCATGTTTCTTCTGGCAGCTGTTACGTGTAGCTATGTCATGGCCAAATAAATGATCTTAGAATCCTTTGAGTTGGCTATCACTATACTGAAATGCAGTGGTAGATGAGAGGAAGGCTTCAGTAGCATGAAGACACGACGGATAGGGGGATAGGGGGAACTGAGGCAGGAAGCACGCGGACTAATTTTAGAAGTGATTAACTTTTGTAATCGATGTTTCTGCAGTAAGCAGAACTGTGACCTTAGGGCCAAATGGTTTAACCTTTCTCCGTTTCCTTGTATGTAAAATAAATAGCAGTGCTTACCTGCCCTTCAGGTTTGTTAGGACATTTGAGTGAAGCAGCTTGCAGTATGGCCGTTACGTAATTATGAAAATTGAGTATTGCAGGAGAGCATTTAAAGGAAAAAAGAATCATCTGCTTGCGTCATACAGTGTTTTGATTAATAATTATAGGCAGCAAAGTAATTTTTACCTTTCCGTACAGTTCCAATTCCCACCTTTTAGGTCTACACCGTTTTTTTGCAAGACAGCTTTAACTGGCAGTTTACATTGTTGTGGAACAGCACAGAAATGTAATTGTATCTCACTGCAAAAGGGGGGGGGAGAATCTCATGGAGACTCCGGCATGGAGTGTTTTATGTTTCCTTTCCATGGGAGGAGCTAAGAACAGATTTTCATGTTCTTAACTAAGCCTGTGACCACCATCTTATTTTGTTTGGGTGGTTTTTTGTTTTTTGTTTTTTTTTCCACAGAGGTCAATGTTTTAAATGTGTCCTGAGTTGTCAGAGGCCCATTTCTCATCTTGCCACTGCTTTTTGGCTTAGATTAAGTTGCATTATATTCAAAGTTAACATTTGTCTATTCTCTTTTCAGTATGCAAGGAACCCCCTTACAAAGTGGAGGAGTCTGGCTACGCAGGCTTCATTATGCCCATTGAAGTGCACTTCAAAAATAAGGTAGAATCTGATTTCTGGTCTTCTAATTGTTTTGAGCTATGCCAGAGCCTGAAACTGCCTGACAGAAAGACTCTAAATTATGTGACTGTTTTATGTGTGTGTTTTTTATTAGTCTAATAAATAGAATTTAACTGGGAGTTGGAAGCTCCTGCCAAACTTCAAAAGAAAGCTTTTGGCAGAAATGGAATAGTATAGAAAGGTAATATCAGGACAGGGTGATGGGCCTAGAGGTTCTGAACAGATTGTACCACTTGTAGCAAGCTTTTCTAGCATGGATAATACTAAAGCAGCTTAAAATATTTTATGCAGGTGGGGAAGTAAATAAACATAAACCACAGATTTTTATAAACATTTGTAAATACTCTGTTGAATGACTATATTAAAAAAATCTTTTTTTTTTTTTTTTTTTTTTTGCAATCTTATGAAATTAACTGTACAGGTATAAAATTTGTGTAGGCCCAAGACAAACATTTGCATATATAGGACAAGTATTTATAGCTATGTTAAAAATATTGTTGTTCTGATTCAGTACTCTTCCAAAAAGAAAACACTGAGTGTTTTAAATCTTAAGATCCATTGCCAACAAGTGTATGGAAGTTAAAATTTGGAATTTATTACTTGCTTTAAGTCTTGCCACAGAGGTCACATGCTACACGACTTGAAGAAGGTTATGAAAATAGGGATTTGGGCACTTAAGTTCATATTAACTCAATTTTGTTAAACATGAATACTGAATCTTTCTGGGTTTGATTACTACTTTAAATAAAAAAAAATAACGTTCTCTTTATTATCCCTAAGAGGGAACCTAGATAAACTAAAAATTTGACCCTTAAGCCACATCACTATAATGTATGCTCCCACCCCCCTCAACCCTCCACGCACAAGCCATTACTCCAGGTTTTGTTGACAGCAGACCACATGTAACAACCTAATTCTATTTAGCTTCCCAGCATCCCTTCCATTGTACCTCCCACGAATGTATCTGTCTACGATTTCCTTCTCGCCCCCATCTAGCACAGGATACTCTCCTGACGGTGTCATTTTATGAATAAATAACGTTTTAGTTTGTGTTTTGGTCTATCGCATTGCTCTTGGCCCACTTTATGAGTCTGAGTGATAAGCCAAATAATGCGACTGAACCACAAGAAGACTTGTCTTTTAAACCTGGGAACCTTTTGCCCGCAACTTTCTTTTGGGTGGGTGGGGTAAGCCAAAAGGATGTGAAGAGAAATGGCAGTTAGAGAGCAGGGGATGAAAGCTGTTGATACAAGCAGCTTTTTTGGCAAACACTGAAAACTATGACTTGAATAAAAAAAAAAAAAAAAAACAAAAAACCCAACCAAAAAAAAAACCTCAAAAGCTTAAAAGTAGTTTGACTTCTAGTGGCTTTTCTGAGGTTTTGAATGGAAATCAGGAAACTCTTCATCTGCACTGTATGTTGGCTTAATTCAGATTCAAAATCTACTTTTACATTCCTGACCAAAAAATGTGAATTCTCCGAGCTGATTTCTTGTAAGATGAATCTCGCATGACTGTGGTGGGTGAACTATGTTTTGTTTCTACTCTTCCCTTTCATTTTTCCCTCCTTTCTTCACCCAGTCTTTTCTCACACTTGCCTTTCCCCTGCAGGTCTCTGATGGCTTTGTCTTTCACAAGTCCCCAGATCCTTCTCTCTCATTTCTGCCTCTCCTGTATTTTTTTGTAGGTGCACTTGTTTGCATTATCTGTCATCTACATTCCTATGCTTTCTTTCTCTCTGTCCCTTATATTCGTGTGCTCTTCGCAGAATGTGGAACTGGGAGCTTTTCTGAATATAACTTGATTTCATGCCCGCCAGGGTCATCACTTCTCATTGTTTGTATAAACACGTGACTGCGTAGTTGCTCTTTCCAACATTAGGGATAGGGTGGCTTTTATAAATAAGGGAAATAGGTGGTCTCTGTTCTTAGTGGAAACAATGGATGTAGCAGTTAATTCAGGAGAAGGCGGTCTGGTTTTGACATTTCGGTCTTCAGAAACGTGAAAAATAAATAGGAGAACAGGTTTAGTTGCAGACTTATTTTTCAAAACTACAAATCTTCATAATACTCACCTTTGCCCTGTTTTTTAGATGCATGCGTTCTGGAGAAGTTCTTTTCCACTTTTAAGCTGATTGACAAATTGACTAATTAAAGGGTTTCAGACAGCACCTCCCGTTATTAAACTGGGGCAACTGGAGTTTGAGGGAAAACGTGATAGCTTCTGTCTTCCAGCACATAACTTGAACAGAGACACATTCCCAGGTTCAACCATGAGCTTGAAATAAGTGAGCTATACTGAAGTTGTTTGAAATTTGCTTTTACTGCTTCAAAGTAATTTTTCTGTTCTTATGTCAGCAAATGTTATATTCTCTACACATTTGGAAGTTAAGCATAGTACTTATGATGGATGGCTGGAAGCTTAGAAGCTGCCTGATCATGTGAAGATATTGCCCGGTGATAATGCCATTGTGAAATATTAAGAGCTATGATGATTTTCAGTAAGTGGAGCTGAAGGAAATGTAAGAGGTAAATACTTCTGCAGTGATAGAAGTAGAAAGACAAAAGATAAGCAAAGACTGGGATATAGTGGAAGTGAAAGAGATTGGAAAAGAGGAGGAGGAGAAATGGCAAAGTCTTTAGAATACAGCCTATTTTCTTCTGCATTAAAGAATATGACATTAAAGCACCAAATAAATAAGTCTTTACTACTTTGAGACCATATGTTCACTCCGATCTCTGTAAACCTGTTGACACTGGTGGGGATCAGCTGTTGTGTGTAGAGCGTATACTGTTCTGAATTTGCCTGAATTGATGACAGCATTTGGGACTCATCCTTGAATAACTCTTTTCAGGTAGATGTTAGGGATTGATTCTGGGATTGGGTAGAAAACACTGTTTGGTGGGTGACTGGGGAGGAGGATTTGGGTGGGTCTTTCTGGCCATATGTTCCCTACATTCTAGCACATTTTTGTTGATGTGTGTCCTCTCAGTTGAAACGAGTTGCAAAAGCTTTGTGATTTGTTTATGGATGCATGTTTAGCTTTATAAAGGTGAGAAGAGAAAGGATTTAAAGAGGGAGTGAACTAATCTGTGGAGGTTGATCTTTGCCATGGTTGGCTGAAATTTTTTTTTCCACAGTTGAAGCCTCCTTTCTTAGCTGTTTCCTTTCCCTGTTCTAATTTGTTACTAGGATGATAAATAGTGGTTGTCAGAGCCAGTGTACTCTTTGCTTTGGCTAAAGAAACATGGGTCTGTTCAGTGCTAAGGAACAGTTTTACTAAGAATGGTTTTAAAGAACTACATCAGGGATTTTTGTTTAGGCAACTTTGCATAAAACTGCCCATTAACCCTTTGTGTTGGAGTACTCTTTTTTTTTTTTTGGTTATTGTTGTCCATTTGGAGTAGGAGAGTCGGTGCTCTTGGCGCCACTGAAGCTTTTGGTGCCTCTGTCAGACAGGGAAGTGTCAGCAGAGTATTAAAAAAGGTGCAAGAGCCTGTTCTTACCCTCTGTGAACATAGTTACGGCTTGTCGACATGTGTTTGTCCTTCCTGTGCTGTAGGTCAGTTCCTCAATAAGTAGGTGCTTTCTCAGTCTTGTCACTTGAATTACAGAATATATATTTTGAATATTGCTGTGACCTGGGTGGTTTGTATATCCGAGCTTTCTAGAGGGTTGCAGTGGTCTATACAGGGCACAGGACTTGCAGTCTCATTTGATATTGGTGCCCAGCTAGAGCCTTTGCCTCTGTAACTGAACCTGAAAAACAAATGGCAGGGTCTCAGTAGGTTGAACGAGAAAGCTTTTGAAAGCACAGTTGACTAATGATAATGGATCATTTGGGACTGTTGGACTGAAAATGTTAGTATGCTATTTTTGTTTTGAAATCCTTTGTGTTTCTTCTTATAATGTGGGCTGCAGTTAGTGGCTTCTGGTGCTTGGATCAATACAAACTGGGTACAATAAATGTGTTGCTGTTTTTCTACTGCTCTTCCCCTTCCCTTTCCCCCACTCAATTTCAACAGTCTTGAGACTTTTTTTTCCTGGCCTCGTTGTCTCCAAATCCATCTCTTATAGCGGCATATGTTGTAATCTGGAGGCTGTAATACAGGTATGACTTTGGTATTCATCCCATTACATTTCTGCATCCTAATCAAATTAGATCACCCCCCCACACACACACAGAAGCTAAAGGTCTAGTATACTTTCATGCTATTCAGATGTACAGCAGATGATATTAATGCAACATGGATAAGATGTTGTATTGAAGTCTCTTTAAAGATACTACCTCCCAATTTCAGTGCTAGAGATAAAAGGCTTCCAGTATTTACATAATGGATACATGTAACTTGGGCATTTTTCTAGTAGTGAAAAGGGAGATAAGTGGAGAAAGCAGAGAAATCAGTTTGATTTTTTTTCTGTTAGGTTCAAAATAAAAACATGCATATTTTGCCTTTTCTGCAATATTTATAGGTGTGATACATAAAATACATAGAAAAAGTATTGGAGAAGGGGAAAATTATTTGTGTTTCAGATTAGGAACACAGTGGAGACGCTGTACATAGGGCAGGGTAGGTGAAACTAGAGATCAGTTAGAACTATGTGTCAGGACTGTGCCATCAGGAAGGTATTGGCTTGTGAAATACTTCTGAGGAAGGTTGCTGAAGAGCCCGTGTTTGCATGAGACACTGGATTTTACGTAACAAATTGCTGTGTTATTGGGGCAGGATCTGCACAGGTTTGAGGAACGAAGTAGATTTAACCTGTTAGTATTTATTCAGTATTGCTGAAAGTTGTGGAAGGGGGAGTAAAACTTGTCATTTTGTCTAGCTTTTGAGAGGAAGCATTTGCTGCTCACATTTTTTAGGTCTGTTCTGTATCATCTTACTTACCAAATTTGCAGCACCTTCTTTTGTGCTGCTGCTGAGTGGTGAATCTTTTTTACCTTTTTCTGTCATAAGTGAATACGTATTATCAGTTTACCCATTCTTCTATTTGAGCAGACTGTTTTCCTGGCCAAAACAGGAAAATTTGGGCTGTGTGTGTTTCAGTAGCCATTCAGTGTGGGACATCGATAGGCATCTCCATATGCTGAATAGATTTCAGTGCCTGGCAGGGAAGCCTTGTCGAATGTAGCAGCTCTGCTAGCTGTGCCAGCATAAGAGCTAGTAGATTATTAAATGCTTGTCTTAGAAAATTAGGAAAATATACTCAGTGCTCAAAGTAATAGGCTTCTGATGGGGGAGAGTTCTAAAATGCTGATCTCTGTTATTTTACTTAACCCTGTAGAATCTCAAAAGAGATAAGGGTATTTCATGGACTTGTTAGCAGAGTGTAACATAAGGCTTCTTGCTTCAAAAAATGAATATTGGGCTATTCACTTTTAAATGTCCTGCCTTCAAGCGGGTGGAAGACTAGTCAAACGGGTTGTACGAGCCTGGAAAGGGGGTTTCATTTATACAGACGTTATGGACCGGTTACGGATAAATGACTCTGTCAGGCTGGATCTTTGGCAAAAGGGAAGTAGTGTTAAATGTTATAGTTATTGAATAACCACGAGTCTGCTTCCTTGGTGTGCTAGATTTTTGTAGATAATTTTGTTTTATGGCTTTCTAAAAGTGATTTATGAGCTTTATGTGCACGCTACCAGTGAAATTCTTTTGATTTAAGTGGCAAAGGGCACACCCTGCCTTAAAAACAGGACAAGGAAATTTTAACAAAAGACTTTGAAAAATTCCTTCTCTTACGAAAAGTGCCAAAAGAACTTTAACCCATTACTTTAGAACTCAGAAGAAAAAGAAAGCAACTTTAGTGTTTGTAGCAGTGCAGTGGCAGTCGGTGCAGACAGGAAGCTGGAAAACAGTAAAAATAAAGCGTAATGTACTCAGCATTGGAGGTTGGAGGTGGAGTTAGGGGGATTCACTGCATGGAGGGGAATTTACAGCGGCTGCAAATAAAAGCCTGGCCCTTGCTTTGTGGTACACACTTCTTTCTAGTTTACTTCTCTGGCATCATGAGATTCAAAGTGCAGATATAAACCGAGGTTCTAATGTGGCTTGCTGAGAGATCCCATACCAGGTTAACCATTTCAAGTCCAAACTGACCACTGAATTTTAATCCGAATAACTGCAATATTTACCAGTTAGAAATGGATGTGATCCATCCTTTCTAAAGCTTTTCTTGGAAGTAAGGCCCATTAGAAAAGCTTATGGTCTCAGAAAGTAACAGAATATCCACAGAAAGTAAGTCTCTCCCCTTTTCAGTTTTACTTGTTGACATCAGGGATTGAATATTAGAAGGTGGAGTCATCTAAGAGTAAAGCTTGGCTTGCATATATAGTTGCTACTCAAGCAGGAGTTAAGTAATGTGGTGTTGCAGTATGAAAACTGACTTCCTGGACCTAAGTTGATAGGGTGAAAAAGCACCTACACTCTGTTGCAGCTCCAAGCAGCAGGATACGTAGCTCCCAACATGTTATTTCGAAAGGCTTCAAGTGTGGCACTGTGGATTCAGTGGGGTTTTCCATTTAAAGTTAGAGGATGTGTAGGCCCAGGTCAATTGAGAGAGATATTCCTTGGTTTTCTTTTTTTTTCCTTGCCCCCCTCTCCCTGCCCCCGGTGGTTGTTTGAAGGGAAGAACCTTTTAGGGAGGACCGGATGGGTTAAGCTTTGGAGTGTCTTGAGCTGTAATCATTAGCTGTCAGTGAAGGCAGTAAAGGAAAGAATGTTTATTTGCAGCTTTTTGCTTTGAGACTTTTGTACTCGTTCTTTTAAGAGTGCTGTAATTTTCACTATTTGCTTGGGTGGGGGGCTTCTGATGGCCTGAGGCGATACAAAGGATATTTTAATGATCATGGTACTTGGCTAGCACTCGGTTCCCAGGGTGGCTGTGATCTCAGAGTTGGAGAAAAATCACATTGAAAAACTGTCTTTAATTTTACAAGAAGTGGAAGCTCGTCAACTATTTAGGAGATTCTCTGATGCTTTTGAGTCTATATAAAAAACAGAATACATAAGATAAAAGGGAAATGAATCTGCTGCCCCTCTCCGGCTCTGAAAGCAAACAGGCAAATGACAAAGCAGAGCTCTGATAAATGTGATGGCATACCAGCTTTTGACTAAAGCCTACTTTTGCTAATATATTCAAGATCAATTTATTCTATGTTGTTCACTAGGAACAGCATTTTAGAAACAATTTTTAGGCCACATTTGGATTTCTATTCATCCTTCATTTATGTTTATTAGACTTTGAGGGACCCTCTACAGCTGCTGTTTTAACTCCAGCGTAAGCACACACATGCAGAGCTCACTAACGATTCAGTTAATGACAACGATTGTAGCAAAAAAGGAAAATGACAGTGCAGTGTATTTTGCAAGTACTTTTATTCTTTGTACCGTTCATCTGTTTTAGTAGACACCGAACCCTTTCAAGTGTGTGTTGATTCTTCAGGACTTTTCCAAGAGAGTACCTGAAGACCCTTGTGCTGGTAGCATGTTCTTGCTTGGTAATGGGAGACAATTCTATTGTATGTGTCTGCTTAGATGTCTGCCTTCCCCCGTTTGCATTTAGGGAGTTAGGACCCAAGACCTTGGTTCCCAGGTGAGCTTACAGTCCTGATTTTAATGTAAACCCGGTGTGGTTACCACGCTATTATTAGAGGTATAGTTTGTACAAGAAATGGCTTCTTTGGTGACGTTAGTATCCACCAAGCAAACAGCAGGAATCAGTGTGGTCTGAAGCCGTTTGATGCTTCAACCTATTTTCAGCAAATCTAATGGCTTGGGCTAGAAGCCTGCGGCGTCTGTTCCCATACAACAATGCAACTACACCAGGAAATCAAGCTGCTGGATATGAATTGTGGAAAGGACTGCTGTGCAGCTGCTTGATGTTGCGCATTGAATGAGGCATGTGGGATGCATTCATGTAAATACTGAATGTACTGTAAGGCTCTGTGGTTTGCCGGAGAGTCTCGTTTGCCACATTTTGAGTTTTCATCTTGAAATGCAGAATATAAGATAATACCAGGAAATGTCGTATCAATATTTGTAATACACAAGTAGTGTGCAATATTTGCAAATTTAGGGGAGGGGGGGGGGAGGAAAAAAAGGAAGAGATTTCTTCCATTCTGTACTGCAAATGCAGAGTGTTTGCTGTGCTTTTGCAGCAAGTGGAACAAAACCAGTGAGGCGCAGATGATCCCCAACATGCATACAAACCCTGGATTTCTTCAGTGAAAGTGCCCTTGGAAAGTTCAAAAGCCTAGAATATTTTCCCATTCAGCCCCTGCAATATGCATATTGAAAAGGATTTTACAAAACGAGTCATCCTTTTACCATTGCATTTAATCTTTTCTCGGTACCCGCGGAGATCCTGTGAGTTCAGAAGTTGTTCCTTCTCTAAATAAAGGATTATTCTTTTCTTAATATTGATACTTACAGTTCAGTTGCTTCCCAAAGGAGATAGGATCTGAATTTCAGTGAAAACAGTATAGTGGCTAAAGCCTGTGAGTCTGCTTTCTTAGGAAGACTTGAACATCTTTAAACAGACAATTGTCAGTCGGTATCCTTCTTCTGTGCGTTGCTTTTGCAGTGAAAAGCCATGCCTGAGTTCCTGATGAACAGTATGTTAACTTCAGGCACTTTAGGCAAAAATAGTTCAATTTCTAGCTCTCTGATCTCATGATGAAAAACTATGAATGCGACAATTTCTCAGTGATTTATTTGGGATTTTCAGGAGTGACTGTTTGAATCCTCTGACTTAGTGTGCTTGCCAAACTTCTTCCGTTTTCCCAAAGTCTTTTTTGTTTTTAGGAGGAGCCGAAAAAGGTTTGTTTCACATATGACCTGTTCTTAAATTTGGAGGGAAATCCACCTGTGAACCACCTTCGTTGTGAGAAACTGACTTTCAACAACCCCACCAAGGAATTCAGACGCAAGCTCATTAGGGCTGGAGGGGTAAGTGCCAAAGGGATTGGAGATTTTAAGAGGTTCTGCTAAAATGTGGAGTGATCTCGTTTTGCTCTGGGGTTTCTTTGTAGCTGCAGCCCAACACGCTGCGGTTTTCTGCGTTCATCTAGAGGATGACCCAGCCAATTTTTACTCCTGGTTGTATGACTGCAGCACTTGAAGCAGAACTAAACCATTGCTAGTGTGATTGGTGGCACTTCATTTTCAATTTAAATGTGACCATTAATATCAAAGCAGTAAAACCCCTCTGGAAATTGAGATCTTCTGTGGATGTTGCATGCGGTCCGTCAGGCTGTTAGTTGTCTGTGACCTTCTTAGTGTCATGAGTTGTTTCAGTATAGAAAAGCTTAAGAGAAGGGAGAGGCTTCCAGTCTATTCCTTACTCGTCTTTGCCACTGGAAGGCTTAGTACTTGGTGCTTCCTGGTCAATAAATGTCCTCTAAATCTGAAGTCGGCTGTTTATAGCTTAGATAATAAAAAAACCCGAGGAAAAATGTTAGCATATAGGCTGAAAATGGTTGTGGGAGGAAAACAAGAGATATACTCTTGAAGACACAATAAGATATGGGTTGCTACAGTGGATGAACTCTTCTGGGAAAGTAATATGCAGTGATAGACTAAAGAAATGATCCTCAAATAACTACAAGATCTAGGCAAATCAGTAAAAGCCACAAAATGCATGAAGTTTTTAACCAGACGGAGGTTGTTATGTCTGTATTTTGAGACACCCCCATATATAGTAATATATAATTATGTTCTGTTCAAGGACTTTATTCAAGATGGTCTTAATTCCTGGTAAAATTTTCTTCTGAAAAAAACATGTTTCTAGCCTGAAAAAGTAAAAAAGTTATGGGGAAGTTTGTTGATAGTAATCTTGGGAGTGGCAAGTATTCCAAGCTGATCGGTCCAGATTTTCCTTGATGTGCCAGTGTTTTTCTGTATTGGGCACAAAGAGGAAGGTGTTTCTTTCAGCTGTGGGATGGCTAGAACATTATTTGCTTTCTAGGATTTTCATAATTATTATATTCCTTATGTATTGAGGTGTTTCATCTGTGAATCACTTTTGATGCTGTTCATCTAGTGGAAATTTTCGTCAGGATTATTCTGACAGAATAGAGGGGAGGTAAGCAGGAAGGTGTTTCATGGAGCTTGGTGCTTGTCAAGGGAGAGACCCAAGGCCTACATTTTCTTTTTTTTTTTCCTGAATGAGTGAATTCAGCTTCTCTTAAATTGAAGTCTTGCTCATTCCTTGCAGATTTATCTTGCTACCCTTTTGCAGGATAAGAGCATTTGCAGCAGAACACACGGTTCTTGTCCAGAGCTTTATTGCCTGCTTGTGCTCGGAATATTGGCGTTCCCTTTGGGAAAGATACTTGATATTGCACATTGCCTTTTTTTTTTTTTTTGTGGTTTTAATGTTCTGTATTTGAGGAGTTGTCTTGAAACTGAGCATTACCTAGCCAATATCTTTTAATGGCCTTTAAGCAGGGGAAAAAACATTCAAAACATGAATAATAGTGTGTTAATTGAGCAAGTGACTTAACATAATCGTGTTTTAATAATCCATGCCACTATATATGTAATTTTTTTTTTTCTCTTTATTACTAGGTAATGGTAATGCCAGAAGGAGCAGAAACTGTTTCAAGGCCAAGTCCTGATTATCCTATGTTACCCACGATACCACTCTCTGCCTTCTCTGATCCTAAGAAGACCAAACCATCCCATGGGTCGAAGGTCAGTGAAGCATGCTTTTGTGTCATCCTGAGGTGAAGGCGACTTTCAGGACTTGGTACTAAGAGCCTGTTTAGCAGCTGCTTCTGGCTACTTCTAATTCTGCAACCTTCTTCCTTGTACTTGGTATTTCACTAGCTAATGGTCTGAAACTTACCGTAATTCAGGAGACCTTTTTATGATTTGCCAGACTTCTCTCCCAGGGAGTTTTAAACAGAAAATAAAATGTCCAAGACTGGGAATTTCTGGTGAACTGTATCCTCCTCCTGATCTGCTATGGCAGATAAAAGTTAAATGAAGTCCTCTCTGATTGTTCTGACTTGTATCCTTGATGCTGAGGATGAATTACGTGGATCTTTAACTGTCTGTCATGTAAAGCTGTACTTTAAGTCCTTGCATCTCTTAGCAGCGAGGCTGAGTAGAGAGTCAGCACTTCCTCTGTCATTAGGACTGCTTAGGGTAGTGGTGTAAAGAATATAAAATATGCTGCACTTAGTCAAACTAGTGATTTCAAGATTTGATGTTTGTGTCCAACAGTACCCAGTCTTGAGACTTCAGAAGAGCCTTAAGTTTTTTCTCTTTTTCCACTTAAGTGATGAAGCTATTTTTGTATAATTCTACATAGGAGAAACAATCCACAAGAAATGTGTTTTGAAGCAGATTACGTACACTTTGTCAGCCTGAGCAATCACAATTATTAACAGCAATTAATTTTATAGTGTAATTCAATTCTGATACCCATTTTCTTCAGGGCTCTAAACACTTCTGGTACTTCAGTCATGCTTTCTGATGTTGATGTCATGAGACAGAATAAAGATGGCTTAACTGTTAGTGGCTGATTTAATTCTGGTCAGGAATTAAGCATTAGAAAATGCAGAAGACAGAAGAAAATATTAAAGGGCTCTGACACAAGCTCTGGTGAAAATTGCCAGTAACTAGAGACAGTAGTCTCCTGCTTCTCTTCTTCCAGGTTGCCCTCAGAGGTTCATGTGTGTTTGCATCTCAGCATGTCCAGTCCATACTCCAGTTTCTCCCTGTAAGACCCACTTAAGTGTTTTGAGTTCACATATAATTTGCAGAGGGAAGTACTCCTTTGCCTTCATGTGTACCTCACTCTTAGGATGGGCAGGGTCCTAATGTTTGGTGTCTTAAAGCACTTACTAAAGGTGATAAAGTGCCTGCTGATATCAGAGACTTTGGCTCTCTTATGATTGTGGGGACATTCAGTATTTTTGTCAAGTTGGTGTGCTTGATATGGTGAGTCGGGTGCTAGGCTGCAAATATAACATGCATTTGCCATGGATGTGATTTAACCTTTAAAAAAATCTCTTTGGTTGCTTTTTTTTTTTTTTCCCCCCCCTAAAATGTGATATGAATTATAACTTTGTGTAACACAGCTAGAGTGAGTTTCCTCTTCGCTGGCTTTAGATATTAACCCTGCAGAGCTATAGACCTCCTTTTATAGATCATGGAAAGGAACAGGCATTTGTGAAATATGTTTCATCCTGTCCTAATGTAAATGTTTAAGTGCCTACTATCGCTTTCTGTACATCAGCTTTAAGGAAATCTAGATGTTTACTTCAGAGGTAGATAAGTACATTAGGCATCTGTGGGTGGGTATCTATGTGAAACAAATGCTACAATGTGATTTATGAGAACTTGTTTTATAATTCTGTGCAGAGCTTCCATTTCATACCTAGCTTGTGTGGTTTTGTTGCTGAATTTTAGGATGCAAACAAGGAAAGTAGCAAGGCATCCAAGCCACACAAAGTAACCAAGGAACACAGAGAGAGGCCAAGAAAAGACTCTGAGAGCAAAAACTCCTCCAAAGACCTTGAAAGAGAACAAAACAAGCCTTTGAAGGACTCCTCCAGAAAACCAACTGAGAACAAACTGCCTAAGGAGGAGAAGGCACCTCCAAAAGCTGCTTTCAAGGAACCAAAATTGGCCGTGAAGGAGACCAAACTGGAGAACACTTCTCCAAAGGGTGGGCCACAGCCGGAGTTAAAGTCTTCCAGCAAGAGGCCCTCGAATGTGGAGTCACCAAAGCCTAGTGCCAAAAAACAAAAAAAGAGTAGCTCCAAAGGGGTAAAGAATATCCTAGGGACATCTCCCAGAACCTCGTCTTCCTCATATCCAGAGAAGAAACAAACCAAGGAGAAGATGAATGCCAAAGTGGAAAAGGTAAAATCTGAGAGTGAGGCCAAGGAGATCAAAAAGCCGGTGGAAATGGAGGAGTCGAATTCAGAGGATGAAACTTCTTTCAAGTCAGAGGTGAGTAGGGATTTGTCCTTCACCTGAATTTCTAAGCATGCTGTTTAATTCCCTGCATGAAAAAGATCTTCAAAAATACCCCTCAGACAAGATAGAGAACCAGATTGGCAAATGCTTAGGCTGGGTTGTATCTTAAATACAACTCTTTGAAAATCCTATCAGTATTAATCGTTCCTGCTACCTGGTTTGCCTCCTGTTTCAGATATGCAGTTCTATTTAGATTTATCTGCAGGCGGAGTTATCTAAAAGTCAGAGTTTAAGGTTATGGTCTCTCGTTCGTCCCTTGCAGTGACATTTATAGAGCTAGAGAATAGTAGACGTCTGTGCACTTTTTACCTGCTTACGATAACATAATGTTTTTTGAACATGGTCTTAATTCAGAAAAGGAGGAAATAATTTTAGTTTTGTTTCTGAAAAAAAAAAAAGTATTAAAATATAAATAAAAAACCTTAGCCTGTAAGTAATGTGCTGTTCGCTAAAGCCAAAATACAACCACATGCCACTAAACCTAAATAAGTAGTGTTGTAAAACATAAAACAAATTATGTTATTGTGCTACTGTTTTTTAAAAGCTAAATATTTTTTCCTTTTTACAACTAAGAACATACCTCATCCTCTGTCTTCTAAAAATCATTTTCCAAAAGAAGGCCAAAAAAAAAAAGAGTAAGACACAAGTTAAATCCAAACTCTTGCTACATTTTGCTTGTATATTTTGTATTTGCAATAGAGAGTCCATATATCTTCTAACTTAGGATTCACAGGATAATGTCATATGGATTTTTACTGCTTTTAGAAAGATTTGTTTGACTAGAACAAATCTTCTAGGAACAATTCATATTACGATTTAATCAGCATCATGATACAGTGAGTATCGATGTGTTTATTTCAGAAAGGATTTTTTTTTTTTGCAAAGGATTCCCAGTAGGAGAGGTTGTCGGGGAAGTGTTAATTCCAGTTACACTGCAAAGATTTTATTTCCAGATTGATTAAAGGTGTAGCTTGTGCACTAAAAAGAGGCAGCTCCTCTCCACGTTTAGCCTTACACCTGAAGTGCCTCCGTGCAGAGCAAGCCCGTCATCTCTGTACCAGATACCCGGCCCTGGCTGCGAGCTTCTGTGCGCTGCTGATCTCTGTTAAGTCCCAAGTGTCTTGTGCTTTGTTATTTCTTAGGTGTCATCCATCCGCTTGGGACTCGCCGTGCAGCTGTAAGCCGATAGTGCTGTTTAGAATGTTCCATGAAACCACAAACTGTGGTTGTGGGTCCACAGAGTCTGCTGCAGTCCTGTCCTGCCCCCACCAAGCTTTCTATGCTTCTGTGTCCTCTCTTGCACCAGCTCTTGTGTCTTTTGGATGCTTGACAGAGGTATTTGAGTGCTAGCCCAGAAGGAGGGTAGGAATACTCAGTGTGATGGAGGGGGAACTGTGGCAGCTGCCAGTCAGATCAGCTTAGGTTTCCGTGGAACTTGAAGCTTACGGGTACAACTGCATAATGCATTGGCATCGGCAGAGAAGGCTGTTTGAGTTCCTTTTCCACCCTGGGGGGTTATTTTTGCTCCCAGAGCTGCAGTTTGCCACTCCATCGTTTGTACTGGTACAGCTGTTTGTGGGTCTGTGTGGTAAGCCACATCACTAAAGTGAATGAGCAGCTGGAAGTGGACCCAGGCCCGGAAACTCTTAAATCAGCTTTGCTGCTGCAGCCAATGTATTGTGCAACATGCTCTGAGGCTGCAACTCCACGACTGCTTTGGGTTGACATCTTTGCAGGCTGCTGTTGAAAGGAACAGTCTTGCTCTCATTTGTGCTGCTGGCACGAGAGCTCGTGTGACTTTGCAATGGGCCAGAGGGTTTTCTCCTTCCATTTCAGCTTCTGCTGAAAGTTAGTTGTCCTTTTTTTTTCTTTTCTTTTTTTTTTCTTCTCCTTCCCTTTCTTATTTTTTTTTTTCTTCCCCCCATCAAGCCCAGTTCCCTGAACTGGCCTCATGCTTGGCTGCCTAAATGCTAGTGCTGACAAAAGGGAGAGGCTGAGATGTGAGGGCAGGATTGCTTTTTTCCATTGTCGGCATGTGCTTTTGTCATATCACAGTGACAGTAACTGCAGCCTGAGCATGCAGAGCATGTCCAGCTGGATGCCTCCTGAACCTCCTGCATGGTTGAAATAGCTGATAGGGTTAATGGCAAAGGGAGAGACGGGGGTCTGCACATCTTCCAACTTGCTCTCCTTAGGTCCTATTAAGTAATTTTAAGGGAACACTTGCTGGATTATCAGGAATGAAGGGTGTTAGGATGGAGTCTGAGGGTAAGGCTAAGAGCTGTGCTCCCTTATCTTGAAAATATTGCTCTTTACTTTCATGTTGTAATTTCATGAAACAAATAGGGCTGCGGCAGTGTGCCAGTATATTAGTTATTGGGATTGTTAAATTATGCTTCTTTGCTACTGAATAATTCAGAAGGGTTCTAATACCCCTTTCTGACACTTTACCTTCTTACAGTTGAATAAATGAAACTCTTAACAATACTTGGGCGATAAATTATAGGGAAGGATGGTTGAGGTGAAAGTCCTGCCGTCGCTTTCACTTATTAATGCCCAAAGCTGCTGATTTGCATCTTTCTACCCGTTTACAACGTTTTTGTAGTATTAACAGTTTCTGTAATAAAGTTTATTGATCATTGAGACTGTGAGATTTTTTTGTAGCATCAAGATTTGGTAGTGGAAGTAATAGATGGATTCCCAGGAATGATGCAATGGAATCGAAATGCTAAATTTCCAGGGAATTACTTTAAAAAAGTCAAGATAATATTACAGTACATAGTAGGATCTAGTTTAATGATTCTCAGAGTAACAAAAACCCCTTTAAGGTTATTGTAATAGTCACTGCTGCTATTAGGGAGGAAATGGTTGATTTAGCCTTCACTGCCACCCCGTGGTCCTTTAAGCTAAAACATGGGATTGCTGTACAGTATCTGGTTTTATGTTAAAAACATATGTAGCACTAAAACGTTGTTTCTGGATGCTGTTATTAGCAGTAGTTCACTATATTTTTTTATTCATCCTTACTGCATAGTGTGCTTCTGGCATTTCTGCTGAATACTGACAGTCAGTGGAGTTGGTTTCACTAGAGTTTAGCTGGTTTCTGTTATGTTTTCACAGTGAACTAGAAACAGTACAGTGGCTTGCTCAAATTGGTGTAGAAGCAACTGTTTTGAGGGTATAGTAATAAATTAGAGCTAATTTTGGAGTCAGGTAAGCTGGGAAGGATAGGCATCTTTTCCGTGTTTAATGATCAGTATGAGGTGTTCAGAGGGAATGTTGGCAGGTTACAATAAATACGCTTTTTAAGAGTGCTTTGATAATTGTTCTAGGTTGTATGCTAGTCATCTTTCACATTTCAAAATAAAGGGTTTTTCACTTTGACATTTTTCGAATGCTCGATTTCATCGCTTGAGACTGTTGGACACTAGTAGCGTGAAGAGTTTTGGTGGGAGCAGCTGCTGCTGCTGCCCAGGAGTGCTGAGCTACAGCGTGCCAGAGTTTTCGTCGATGTTGTTTTTATTCACCTTGCATTTTGCATATTTTCTGTAATTCCAAGAACTGCATTCAGTGATGTATGATGTTACAGAGTGCTCAGATGCTTCCGTCTCACTGTGCTTTGTGCTGGTTTTCTGGATTAGAAAGGTTAAGATTCTTTTTCTTTTTTTTTCCCTTTTATGGGGGGTTAAGTCTGTCCAGTCCAGCCCTTCCAACTCCAGTTCCAGCTCCGACTCCAGCTCTGACTCTGATTTCGAGCCATCTCAGAACCACAGTCAAGGTGTGTTGCAAGAAATGAAATTTGTTAAAATCTTCCTTCCATAATTTCAAAAGGCGCATGAGAATTAGATCCATTTTCCCAGCACCTTATATAAGAGTAATGTGGTTTCTTGTATGCAACCATGTGTCGAAGCCGTGATGCTTCAGCAAGAAAAGGCAATGATGTTACAGCGTAATCATGAACAAGTATTTTTCTTGTTCTGGCAATTAATTTATGAGGAAGGTATCTCTGGATTTGGTTCTTTCCCTGTTGACTTTAGTTTCTGCCTCGGTTTATGAATGTGTTTACTGCTGCTTGATCTGTAGTGTCACCTGAATATTTCTGCTCTAGTCCTCATATATGTTCTATTAAAAATTATAAATGTGACATTCGTCACTTTGCCGGTGCATAGTATAGCTTCTTTTTTGGATTCCTCCATTGATAATCCAAAGATATACACGGTGGCAATCGTAAACGTTCTAATGTTAGCAAATGCTGTGTTGCTACAAATACTGTCTCTTGGGTGACATTTAAAATAGTCCCCAAACACGTGAAAAACGTATCCTTTTGTCTTCATTTCAGGAGAGTAGGAGGATTTGGGGGGAAGCTTGGGTGGCTTTATGGCAGTTGTAAAGTTTATCAACTCCGCTTTAGTTTTGAGACTGGAATGCTGTGTCTTTTAGCAATATCTTTGTGCAACATGAACAGACCAGTGACATCTTATTGACAAATCTTGATGCATCTTAATAACAACTAACCCAGTTTAGGTCAGACAGCTCGGATGGAGCTCTGCTGCACGTGTCTGAGTGTTGAACTGCTTTCTCCCCTCTGATCCCAGGCCCGCTGCGCTCCATGGTGGAAGATCTGCAGTCAGAGGAGTCAGATGATGATGACAGCTCCTCTGGAGAAGAGGCAGCAGTCAAAGCAAACCCAGTCAGCCGGGATTCCAGGTGGTAACAAATCAGGAAGAAAGATGTTTGTTGTCTCTTCACCCTCCGTGTTTGGTATTTTTGCGTGCCCTCCATTCAGAGGGAGGAATCAAAAGTGATGGGGCTGTGCACGCGAGGAAGGTGTGAGAGGAGGAAAGGGCAGATGTGTGGAGTACTTAGCATGGCGTGGGGACACAGTCGATGTAAACAGCAGGGTGAGAACAGAATTGGATGAGGAGAGAACACTGGAGCTCAAAGGGAAAGCCACTGGGAAGCGGTCTGTGTTGAGTTTGCAGGTGTTAGTGACTGAGCCCCTTAAAATAGTCACCTAATTGTCATCTTCTGATCTCTGCTGAGCTGAATGGTGTGTGACACCTTTGATCTGCAGAGATTAGAGAAGTGTTTTAGAGGCTGTCGGCATGTGTGCTCTTCTTACTGCACAGGACTGATACAAAACGGAGAAGTTTTAGTCTTTGCCGATAGTTGGTGCTGACAGCTGGTTACTTGACTCCTATGGGACTTGGTTAACAGCTGTTTCCTGCTTTAGTCAATGGAAATGGTTGAATTTCATCCTTCTCCCCTCAGGAAATGCTGCTGTAGCCAAACCCTGGAGTCTCAGGCTGAATATTTGAAACCAAATGCTTGGTCCAGATAGCAGCTGCAGATTTCAAATGATGCTTGTGTTCACCAAAACCAAGCAAACAGAAAATCTGTTGTTGCACTCTGTCATTATCAACAGGAACAGAGAGACTTTGAAGGATGTTTTTTAGACCTTTAGGGGAAAGGTAATACACAGTTTTCCAAGCTCATGGAAAGGAGGATGCCTACTACAATACATCCGTAGGGCCACAAGAAGAATGAAGATAAATAGGAAATCTCAAAGGTCCCAACAGAAACACCAAATGCAGGTTTTTTGCCTGTTCTCAGTGGAGATGTTGGAAAGCCTCTCATGCAGGGACTCGGTGATCTTTGAGTGAATCCCCAAAATGAACAGTTACTGTTTGTGAAAATTAGGTGGTACTTGACTCAACTGTTCTAAGGGGGCTTGTGTATGAAAGAGTTGAACTGCTAGCTGCAGTGTGTAAACTAAAACTCCTTACTCTGCCTGCCCTGGGAATGGAAGATGGCAAAGGTGGCATTGGCTGGGAAAGAAGGGGTTCTTGGAAATTAGACCGACCGTTTCTTCCGGACGATTTAGTAGTCTATATTAAAGAAGAGAATTTCACTTGACTCTGTGGTTCAGCTGACAGCTAAGTAAATTTCCTGTTACCTGGTGATGCTAATTCTCTGCTGCTTGTTTTTCAGACTGAGCCTTAGTGACAGTGACAGTGATAACAGTGCAGATTCCTGCCTGCCAAGTCGAGAGCCACCTCCTGGTCAGAAACTGCCCCCAGCAAATAATAAGGTATTGCATCCCTCACGCCCATACAGTGCTGCTTTCTACACTCTTGGTTCCTGCGTTGTGTTCAGCCCATGGTGTAAGTTCTGACTTGTACCAAACTGTCCCTATTTCACTGTCTTCATCAGACAGGTAATTTGTCTCTGTTCAGTGCTGGGCATCCAAGCCATTAAACCACTGTGTTGTCTGAATTTATTTTGGGACCTAAAGTTGATGTCTTTTACCCTCAGGCGTCGGGACGAAAAAGCCCAGAGTCTTGTAATAAGCCAGAGAAGATCCTGAAGAAGGGAACATATGACAAGGTATGTTTGAGGTTTTGCATATTATAGAACCGTTGGATCCTCACGAGCATTTCTGTGTAGAAAACAACTTGAATCAGCCTAGCCTGTTCACATTGTTCTGTCTCAGCAGGTTAAAAGCTTGAGTACAATGAAAAACAGATGTTGAAAGGACAGACTTTGGAGAGTGACACTGCAGAAATGGTGTATATTAAATAGATGGACCCCCAGGTCATTTCCATATGCAAAATGTTAAAATTGTTTTATTTGTTTGCCCTTGGTCTGAACCAGTGATCTGGCTGCTACTGCAGTGGCGAGTGCCTCTTCATTAAAAGGCAGTTTTCCTCTGTCTTTGATCTTACAAGTTAAAGATTGTTTGATGCTCTGCTTTGCTGGTTTGGTTGAAACCTTTGTTCTATGAAATTCCCTTCTTTCTTGCCTCCAGGGAAAGCAGAGCAGTGTTATGTGCTCCTAAAGCACCGTAACTCGCAAGCAAGTAGCCAAACCCCGGCTTGTCCAGAAAGTTCTTCTACTGTGATTTTTTTTTTTTTTTTTCCCCATGAAGAATTCAATCAAATGGGAGCTTAAAACTTTTCCTTAGTCTAATCGTTGAGGTCCTTCCAGTGATCGGAGAATCAGTCTGTAGCTCTCACTTGTGTGTTAACACTTTTTCAACAGGAGAGTACAGCACAGGTTAATCTCTTAATGTTAGGTGTAAATGTGATCTTGGAGATACTTCCACCTGAGTCTCCTGCTAGCTACAAAATCTTCCACTGTTAACCGTAGCTGAGGTGGTTTATCTGGGACAAGGTTTGTAGGTAATAGTATCGTTTATTAGTCTACATAATACAGATAGGAGGGGACACTCTTGAGACCCACCGAAGAGAGTGCCTGAAATGCCATCAGCTTTTCCGGTGATATGAGGTTTTAATAAAGACACGAGGTCCTCCCGGCAAGTGTAGCATTCAGTACTGTTTGGGTGTTTTGGGAAAAATGCTTTTCTCTGTATGAATGTGCTGGGGAGGGATATATTACACAAATTTGGGAGGGGGGAGGTTTTTATTTTGTTCTGTTTTGGTTTTTTTTTGCCTTGGTACAATTACCTAAATGAGTTCAGTTTTGCTGATGCAGATGCAAACAACTCTGGGACAGCTTTAGAGATTAAGAATCTATCCCCTGTGAGCAATAGTGTGCCAACAGAAACTTGCCTTGTTGTCTGCCTAAATTAAAAAACACAATAACACTACCACCAACAAAAAAGTAACATTAAAAAAAAAAACCAAACCCCAAACCACCCTTATATAGGAACAGTTAACATGCTGAGCTTGTAAACCATCCTGCATTTCCCATTGCAGCATGTGTAAAACTACCTTGGGGTTACAGTGCACCCAAAGAATTTTTCCTTACCTAAACACAAATCATTGTTCAGCAGATTGCTGGGGTGTCGGTCACTGGCGCAGGTGTTTTCAGGTAGTGAGTAGTTCATTAGCACAACCCCGTTGATGAAGAAATCTCACTGCAGTTCGCCAAGGTGAACTTCACCTTGGCGAGGTCCCCTAAGCTCAAAGATTTTGACCCCATCTTAAAGCTGGTTACAGGTGTTTTGTTTAATGGTGTCATTAACTAGTCTTGCTGATGGCCTTCAGAGCATCCGTGTTTATGTGAAGTCGTTAGTCTCCCAGTACTGGATAAGGATGGAGGAGGTAGTGAAAATGCAGGGGAAAAATTGGGAATAGGAACGTGTCTGAAAGGCTTCAAGTTCCTCTGATCCTCACTAGGAAAGTCACTTTGGCAGCTGTCCCAGCGTGCCACGTGTGTCACTGTTTCTGTTCGTGCCTCCTTTACAGGCCTACACTGATGAATTAGTGGAGCTTCACAGGAGACTGATGGCACTACGAGAGCGCAACGTGCTGCAGCAGGTAGAGATCATCTGTCAGCGTGCTGGCCAGCTGGTGCGCTCTGGTAACCGTTGTGTCCGAGGGTCTCAGCCAGGCCCCTGTGGTGCTTGACCTTTCACTCGCCTGTCCTTTGTGAGAAGGTCAGGTTCACTTTGCAAGCAAAGAGAGGCAGGGAAAAAAAAAAAAAAAAACACAAAAAAAACCCCAAAAACACCAAACAAACAAACAAAAACAAAACAAACAAAACCAAAAACCACCAAACAAACAACAAAAACAACACAACAAACCAACCCAAAACAAAAATCAGATGTGCATGCAATGTTTTTGTTGGAAAAGATGCAGAAATGTGGTTTGTGCATCTTTCCTCTGCCATCCCGGTAGCGGCCCCAAAGCTGGGCTCTCAGATTAATTTGAAAGGAAAGAAACGTGCCCCACACCACCTCCCAGACCGAGCTAGTCAGGCGCGCAGGAGGTGGTTTTGCTTTTTTTGGGAGAGATCTTTGCGAGACGTTCTCACCTCTGTGGCTGTTGTAAAGGGATCAGAAGAGGGCTGGATGGGTTGCTCTGTGCCCGCTGGGCCTTCCTGCTGTACTTAATCTTGAGGGGGGTCTCTGTATACATCCTTGCTTGTCTCCTTTCTGTACAGATTGTAAATCTCATTGAGGAAACCGGGCATTTTAATGTTACCAACACAACCTTTGACTTTGACCTCTTCTCCTTGGATGAGACGACCGTCCGTAAGCTGCAGAGCTACTTGGAAGCGGTAGCGACATGACGCTTGGCCTTAGAAGCAGGCTGCTTTTGAAACCAGAAATCCCCTTTATTGGTACCAGGAAACGAACCCATGGAACTAGGCCTTCTTACTCTCTTGATTCACCCGAAGCACTGCCTTAGAGAACAGCCATGCTCTATGAATGCACAGCCAGCTGCACTTTCTTGTAGGCTTCAAACAAGCACCCGTCTTGCTGAGTCTGTCCTCCCTAGCTTCGTAAGTCCGCTCGGGCGCAGGTCCCGAGTAGAGCAAAAGATGTGCTGCACTTAAGCTGCACAGCGTGACCTTTTTCGGTTTTACTTCAAGAAACTGTGTTTTAAGAGCACATTTTCAGGTGTCTCTGAGATCTGAAGAAGCGCGGACGATGTTTTTCTTCACCAAATCTAGGGACCAAGCCTGCCTGCAGAGAGCTCTAGCGCGTCCCGTTCCCTCCAGCTCTGTGAAGAAGCGTTCCTGCTGTGTAAGTACGATTGGCTTTTACAAAGCCAGCCGAGAGCCTGATGACAGAGGAGGCTGCCCAGGGGTCCTGCTGGTCGTCTGCAGGGGAAAGTGGACAGATCCCAGTTTTGATCACTCGCGGTTCGGGACAGAGCACTGCTGTAATTTGGCTCCCGATTCCTCCAGGGCGTCGTTGCGCGCGCAGGACCTTCAGCTTCCTGCAGGGACAGTTCGTGCTCTTTGAAGAGGCCTCTAGAATCTGCTGTCTCCCGCTGGGGTTTTGAGATGTCTTGTTTGTTGATCTGAGCTCCTAAACAAAGTCTCACTCCTTTCAGTCTGCTTTAACTGTAATAGGACTACAAAACTGTAAGCTGTATATTTTATATATATATTATATATATGTATGTACTGTATGTATAAGAAGGGCCTAGTTGGGTCTTATGATCTTAAGGGTGTGTTTTTCTGTTTTGTTTTTTAATGGCTATGGCAGGGGAAGGGCGCTTAATAAGATTTGACTTTGGTTGTTCAAATGCCTCTCGTGGACAATTTTGAGTGTATGAAAGCTGAACAGCAATCTTCAAAGCATTTTGTGCTCTGGAAGGGGCTCACCTGTTGTCTTTTCATTTTGTCAGTGTTTAAAAACTTTGCCAAAATACGTGGTTGGTTTTGTTCTATGTTCTCAAAGAGGAATCTCCTACAGTGGCCCCTATAGTAGTGGCTGTACTTTGGGAAAACCAAAACAAGGGAGAATTTTATCTTTGGACACACCTGGAAAACACTGATGTAAAAAACCAAGCGGTCAGGTTTGTTTCCTCCTCCCTCTCCCGCCCCGCTGCCCGTTCAAGAAATGGCAGGAAACAGTAAACACTAATGCAGAATCTTTCATATATTTCTAGTTAAACTAGTATTGACTTCCACGTGTTGTCTCGGTGGGTGTGGGGAAAATCCTGTAGCTTTCATCAAAACTGTATTACACTCCTGTTCCCTGATTTCAGTATTTTTTTTTTTTATTATTATTATTATTATTATCTTTGGAAGAATTGTTCATTTTTTTTTTTTTTTTTTTTCCCAATCAGTGTGTAAGCTTTTGCCAAATGTTAAGTGGGCTGCAGGCAGCGAGGAGGAGCGCAGCGGTGCCGAGGAGCCCCCCGCTCACGAGCGGACCCTCGTGGACCTGCGACAGCCCCGCGTGGGAGCCGGGGGGTGGCATCTCTCCAGGGTTTGCTGTCCCTTCATTATGAAATTGCAGTCCCTTGTTTTGGGTTTACCCCTTTCTTTATCATGGAAATGTTGCAACTAATCAACTTAAGTGGCAATATGATGATAAGCTTGTTTGAGTTGGGTCATGTTGACCCGATTCCCGTTAATTTTTGTCTTTGTACCATCTTTCATGTGTTGTGTGTGTGTGTGTGTGTGTGTGTGTGTATATAAAAAAAAAATCAAGCTCATGCCAGGTGCAAACCCTGTCACGACAGTGATCTCAGCTGTTTTCTTTCTTGATGGACAATGCCAAGCCTGGATAGAAACCCTGTGCGCAGACGTACGCCGCGGAGGTGGAGGACCGTGGGAAGAGGAGGAGGAGGAAGAGGAGGAAGAGGAGGAGGAGGAGATGCCGTTCCCTCTCGGCGGGCAGCCGGGGACGCGGACGGCGGGCGCAGCCCACGGGCGGTGGCGGCCTGGCCGCTGGGCCGGGGTGGGCGCGTGTGAGCTCCGGGCTCCTCGTGGGCTCCGGGGCGGCCCCTGGCAGGGGTGGCCTTGGCCTTGGCCTTGGCCTTGGCAGGGGCGGCCCCGTCCCCGCAGCGGGGGCCGCCAGCCTGAGCCGGGGAGCGCCCAGGCCTCTGCCTCCCCCCCCCCCCCAGGCCCGGGCAGCGGAGGGGCCGCTTCCCTCCTGCCCCCTTCTCCCCGTAAGATCCGATGGTCTCGCTGCCCCCGGCCAGGCCCAGCGCGTGGGCGGCTGTTCCTGAACTCGGCTGGAAGTTCCCCAGGGGCTCCCGCCCGCGGCTGTGACATCGTCCCGTCCTGGAACTGACTTTATTCGTGATGTCTAATGAGCGTTGATAGGGATTTTGTTTGGTTTTTATAAGAAGTATTTTACACATGGATTTTTTTAGACTGTTTATAATCTCCTTGAAAAACCTGAACTAGGATTGTTCCCCCAGCAATAGTTCTTTTCCATTGTGTGCACATGCTGATTTGTTACTAAAAGGTTTCTTGCAAGTACTTAGTTGTTCTACAGAGTTGTTGTTTTTTGGGGTATGTGGTAGCGTCGGGGACCGCAGGAGGAATGACTCTGCAAACAAAGAATGGTCAAATTTGGGCCTCATCTTGTGTCCCCTTCTAGTTACATATGAACGAGTTCCCTGTGTAGATTCTCTATAGGCTGGCTGAATGCTGTTCTGAACATGCCGTGTACAGGTATTTGTGGATAAAGTGTTTGTTCTTGTGTCACTCTTGAGAGCATGGATGGATTATTGTACTATAGGAAGGAGGTGGCAGTGCTGCTGTCAGCATTGCTTCAGGTCTTCGAGGATGTGTAGTAGCTTGCGTTGTTAAAAAAAAAAACAAAAAAAAAAAAAAGGAAAAAAAAAACACAAAAAAAAAAATCTCCAAAATTGACTTGTAGCCATAATGGTTTTTCCAAGGAAGATGGACAGAACTCTGTTACTTTGCAGTGTCCTTCGTCGTGTTGCTGAAGGCACGAACAAGTGCTGATCGGTCTGGAGGCTTTCAGAGTTGCTTTGAATTGAATCGTGTTGGAGGTAAGATCAGGACACGGCTTTTCCTTTGTCCTTGGCCTTCGTATCAAAGGGCAAAAGAGGGGTCAGGAGCATTTTACCTGTTGTCTTGGTCTGCGTACGTATTAAGCCTTGAGGCTTTGATTACTGACATTTACTATTAAAAAAAAAAAAAAAAAAAAAAAAAGAGAGTAAGGCTGAGCTGGATCCCAAAACGCCAGCTGAGGAATATTGGACACGTAGGTAACGGGGCTGGCTGTGCCGTGGTCAGGCTGAATACATGGAAGTGCAATGATTTTTGCCACCAGTTCTTCCCGTGCTGTGTGCGGTGGTAGCATCAGAACTAGCAAAGCGATTGACGCAACAATCCAGCAGCAGTTTTTGTCAGCTCTTGACCGTATTTGATGGTGAGAGAGGTTTCACCTCCCCTCGCGCGGAGCTTGCCCTGTCCCGTCCTCTGCAAGCAGAGCCCCCCCCCCCCCCCCCCCCCCCCCCCCGCGTCCCTCTGGTTCCGCCGATTCCCGCGCTCACCTCGGCGAAGGCACCGGAGCGCGGTCGGTGCACTCGGCCGAAGCTTCTCTCCCCCAGCCCAGGTGCCCGGCCCGCGCTCGTGGCGACGCTGGAGACCAACCGGTGCGCACCCTGCACCAGGGTTACTTCTAAAAAGACGCAAAATCGATCGGTGTTGCTTCCCTGGGGGCGGGGAAATAGCCATCAAAAACTGACAAGATGAGTTTGCACTCCTAAAGAAAAAAAATGTAAGTACTTCAACTTCTAGATAATTTTTAATTGTATTTCTGCCTAGAGCCGAGGTATTAAATACCTTGTCACTTGAGGATTTTAAAAGTTGTGTTGGGAAATGAATTCTTCACTCAGCTGTAAGAAATTCAGCTGGCCCAAGACTAACTTCAAGATTAAAAAAAAAAAAAAAAAAAAAAAAAAAATCATGTTTGTAATACGTTACAGGATTGTTTGTCCTGAATTTTAAACTTTTTGTTAAATTTGTGGAACTATGGAGGAATTTTCTAGAAAAAGTGAAATAAAGTAAGATGGAAAAGTAAAACTTTAAGGGTTTTTTTGTTTGTTGTATTGCTTCTCCATGGCTGGCACCCAGGGTTTCCTGAAGCGCCTCCTTCCTGAAAATGTTTTCCAGCAGAACTAGGGAAGCCGGGGCTGCTCAGCAGCTCGGGGCCGGGCCGGGAGGGGAGGAGGAAGCGGCGCGGGGGGCAGCTCTGCTGTTGGTGCAGGGGAGATTTAACTTGGTGCTTTAAATCTGTTGCTGCAGCAGCTTCGCCTTTGGGGTCCCTGCAGCTGCCGGGAGCGGGAGGAGGGTTCCCAGCTTGGCCTGGGGCAGGTGCTTCCCCCCCCCCCTCCATCCCCGGGGGTTTGAAGAGTGGCCCCCACTGCTCCCAAAACAGATCGGGACTTTCCCCAATCCCGGTGAGACAGAGCTCTGGCCCAGGCTTGGGTTGCAGCCAGGAGTTGATTCCCCTGCCCCAGGGTTTCGCACCCCCAGTGTCCCCCCCCCGCAGCTGCTCAGGGCCCGGGAACAGCCTCTCCCTGCGCTCGGGCAACTTAACCTTTTTGCCTTGGCTGCTGGCCTCAACCCAGAGTTGAGCATTAGTCTGCAGAAATTAGTGAAGCATTAAGAGACACAAACAACAGCCTTTATTTCCTCCAAACCTTGGAGCCATTTCAAACTCAGGCAGCTGAGAACACAACTGTTTGCAGGGGAGCAGCAGCAGTTACAATAGTGCATTTACCCAGGAGTACGTGTGCACGTGGAAGTTCCCGGAGCCCAGAGCAGGTACCAAGTTCAGGTTTGAACCCTGCCTGAGGTGCCCCGGCCCAGGCACCGTCACTGCCCCTCGGGGTATTTACTGACACCACTTCCCTCAGCAGCCCCAAAGAGCAGGGCTCTGCCCCTGGCGCTCAGGTAATGAGTTCTAGTTTGCAATAAGCCATTTTACAAGCTAATCCTTCATCGGCTGGTGGGATTCACAGGCTCTCCAGGCAGGACTGAGCCTTGCAGAACCATTTAGAAGAAACATTCAGGAGCTCCAGCTGGCAGGTGCCTTCCCCCAGCTTTGGCAAAGGTGATCCTCAGGCTCTTGTGCTGCCCAAGGGGCTGATCCCAGACCTTCAAAACAATCAGCCTTCCAGCAACCAGGTTCCCAACACTTCGTACAAAGCCTCAGCCCCCCGCCCCCTTGCAGGACACAGTGGCCAGCAGTTCCATCAGGCAACAGCCACCCCCTTGCATAAACCACTTCAGGACCCAAGCCAGGTATGCTATTTTACCAATACAATTTATGGCTTCATTATAACTCAGGAAGATAGGCCAGCCTCAAAATATTGCACAGACAAACGGGAGGTTCTATGTCCACAGCGAGCCAGTGTGTGCAGTCACAGAGCGTTCATCATCCTCGGGAGAAGGCAGTTTGTGGGTAAAGAGATTTAAAATAATTCAGATGTCACCAGCATGCAGTTACACATGCATCAGGGGGGAGGGAAGTATGTTGCTATAAAAAGAAACCTGCCTTTCTCCCTCAGCAGGAAAATTGCAGTTCCTGATTGTTTTACATTCAGCTCAGAAAAAGAAAACTTTGGTTAAAACGTAACATGTAATATGGATTTAAGGTAAACATTGCATCGCCCTTATAAAAATGGAAAGACCAAAACTACAAAGCAGAGATATTGAGGAATATCTCAGCATTAGAACGTAGCCACAGGGCACAAACACCTCACCACACTGCAGGACGAGGGCCAGGAAAACGTATAGTTAAGGGATCGGGAAGGGCTGCGCGCTGGCCGAGCCTCATTTATTTCCAGAGCAGGCGGGAAGCCCAGGCTGGCAGGAGGGGAATCAGCACCCGCAGGCTCCGCGCTACGGCCGGGGCGCGCTGGCAGCCGTGGAGGGTGTATCCACCTCCCTGTAAAACTGAGCGATTTGGTCTTTGTACTTTTGGGCCACCGCTGGTCTCTTCAGCTTCATGGTGGGGCCTGCGGAGAAAGCACAGCACAAGGTTTACGAGACACAGATCGTAGCAGAGCGAAGCAAGCCCGACTGAAGATTCGGGACGCGTGAGCAGACACTGACTTTTAAATTTCTCTTTGTGAATAACAAAGTCTCCCCCCTTCCTTCCCCTGGGAACAGAACCAGCACAGCCAGCCCGTGAGAGACAACGCCGCTCGGCTCAGCTCTGCCAGGATTTCATCCCAGCCTCCCCCAAACTAGGACACGGAGGGGCCGGGGTAGCTCCTGGTTGTGTTTTCTGTTCGATACCCGAGGAAGGGGGGGGACGGGGTGACCCCAGATGCCCCAGCCAGCGCTCACCAAGCTCGCCGCCAAAGACAGAGAAGTCCTTCTCCAGCAGGACCCACTTCTGGATTTTCTGGGCGTTGGAGACAGCGCCCTCGTTGACGGCCGAAATTCCCTTCTGGATGGCCGCGTACACGGCCTTGTCTTTGCTGATGATGATTTCGGAGGCTTTCGTCGCCTTGCTGCCCAGCCTCTGACAGTATTCAACAGCTTCCGGAGTGAGCTGGTCCGTGGGCTCGCCCGTCCCGCCATCCAGGTCGCACTGGAAGGCACGGCCGGGCAGGTCACGCAGGGAGGAGCCCCGGGAAGCCGCCCCCCGGGGAGCTGCCCCCCTCTCCCTCCCCCCCCCACCCCGGGGAGCTGCCCCCCTCTCCCTCCCCCCCCCCCCCCCGGGAAGCTGCCCCCCTCTCCCTTCTCCCTTCCCCCCCCCCGGGCCGACCGTCCCATTAAGCAACTGCTGCGATTTTCATACGCCCGATGCAAACCACTGCTTCAAGAGAGAACTCGCTGAGGCAAAATGCAAATGGAACTCCTTCAGCTCTCGGCCTCCTCACAGCTGTGTCAACACCAAGGAGCAAGCTGGGCACAGAGCTCATCTTCCCAATTCCTCCTGTGCTGCCCCAAGTTAATCCCTTTTTTCTAGACTTAGTTGGTTTTTGTTTTTTTTTTTTGTTTTTTTTTTTTTTTGGGGCTGCAGTTTACTTCCCTACATCCCACAGCAGCCGAAGTCAACACAAGCAGCACCACCCCCTTCCAGGGTCTGGCTCGGCATCTCCTGCACGAGAGCGAGGAGCTCGGCCGTCAATCTCGCTAACGAGCAATTACCACTGTCCTGAAAAACCACCAGCCTGCAAGGTCTCTGGCCAGATGTCAGCGCAGGCCACCACAGACGCGTCACCGCGGAGTTTAAAGCCAATGTCTTAAAAAGAAATCACTGACAGCTCGTTACTGTCGAGACTGTTCTGGGAGATACTTGAAAACAGCAGGTTTTCTTTGTTTTCAGTCTCACTCTCAGGTCTTCTGTTTCTTTCTGCCCTTTGTGGTACAGAGAGAAACAGTTGCCCAGAAGAACCTGACAGTCTGATCAAGTGGTGATGCTCATTTTTCTGTACAGTTACAACTGCTGTTTGCAACTCAGCGACAAGCCATACTCCACAATGCCTCCTGGCTCTAGAAGACAGTGCAAAAAATACGAACCAATCATCTTTCTCACCGGAACCAAACATATTCAGCAGCACAGGTGGCTTTCCATCCTCTTTTCCATTACCTTTAGCGTTAGGAGCATAGCGAGGAATTTTTCTTTGTCTCCAACCAACATTGCATTGCTGATGAGGGGAATGGCACCTTTTACAGCGTCCTCGATGGGAACGGGAGGAACGTTCTCACCTCCTGCAGTGATGATGAGCTCTGGAAAACGGTCAAGATTTCTTGATTAATGCTTAGAGCTTTATCCCCCTTTCCTTCACAATCTGAAATAACTCAGTTCTTTGTGACTACTGGATCAAACAGTGAGCCTGTCCCAACATCTGGAAAAGGCAGCGAAGCCGGAGGGCTCCAGCCAGGCCAGGAGAGAGGAGGCCCAGGCCCCTCACACAAGCGGCGCTGCAAAAGCTGCTTCAACGCTGCAGCGAGTTGGCGGTTTGGGACCACGGGGTGCGGCGTACGAGCACCCCGGTACCCTGCCACGGTCACCTCAGACTCTCAGGGCACGTGCGCTGGTACCCAAGCTGTTCAGAAACTGAAGTAAAAAATTTGCTGAGGCAAAGCAGAGTTTTGTAAGTTCCACAGCGCGAGGCAGAGAGCGCAGAGCCTGCCTCGTACGGATTTCTTAAAGCGGCTCCTTTGCGTGACCATTTATCTCCTTGGGATGACCAAAGTCTTGCATGAAATTGGATTTGTTTGGGGTTGGTCAACGTGGCATCCCCAAGAGCTACATTGCTACAAGCCGTTTTCCCAAGCTGGTGTCTTCCCTTACAGGTTAATTAGCAAAGCCAGCTGAGAGTGGAGGGAGCTGGCCGTACACCCAGCTGGACCCAGACAGGTCCAGCACCGTAAAACCATCAAAGCACTACCTACCCCTTCTGAAATCAGAGGATTTCTTCCTCCCTCTGCAAACACACACTGGTGTCAGGGGTCAGCCCCCTCCTCCCGTCACACGCTTTGTCACATGCTCGGTGGCAGGACATGCTGCAGCCACATTCACATTCAAAGCTTCGGGGGCAGTATTTAAATATTCTTCTCTGCAAGTCGCAACTGCGTAACCAGCAGAGGCTGAACGCATCGACCGCAGTACTGCGCAACCTCAGGACAAAGTCGGGGGATGTGTTACCTTTAATTCTGCCAGTGATGTAGAGGAATCCATCTTTATCATGCTTGCCAAGGTCACCCGAATGCAGCCAGCCATCTTCATCAATGGCCTCTTTGGTTTTTTCTTCCATGTTCAAATAGCCCATGAAGATGTGCCTTCCCGAGAAGCAGATCTCCCCGTTGCCATCTCCATCTGGCTTGTGAATCAGCGTCCGGCAGCCTGTCATTTCCTTTCCACAGCTTAAAGAGAACACAAGCACTGACTCGTGGTATTTAAAAAGAAATAAATTGAAACAATCAATAGCTGAGCAGCAGAGTGAGATTATAGCAGTACCCTCTCAAGCTAAAGTGTTTGAACAAAGCCAGGCAGCTTTTTTGTTACAACTGCTTCAGCAAGGAACTTGTAAACTTAAAAGGCATCTGCTTATGTAAGGGGAACTACAGAAAAAGTTGTTATTGCAGAGAGATGAGTGCTCACACACCTGGTGTTTTCCACCCATTGTTCTCAAACACCTGAGCTTTGAATTAGAAGATTTATGTCCTTGGCAGCAAGCTCTTACTCATGGCAGTATTTACTCCCGCAACGGAACCCACAGGGACTGAACAAGCCATTGAGAGCAACAACAGTCATACTGCATTTATTAATTTGACGTTAAAGTGAACTGTAGGCTAGAGTTACTAATTCTTCCTTCTTCCCATGAATCCTTTGCTTCCTCCTCAGTTCCTACAGATCCAGACCAAGTTAAATTTAAGTAACACGGCTGCTGCCCTTGGCAGATCAGTTCATCTGCAAGATGTGACTGAAGGAACAGGCTCCTTAGTGACTTGTTACTGGCAGCAAAACCCTGGGGATGAGCTGCATCAGGCAGGATGGACGTGCCAGACGCAGGAGATACCGTAAAGCAACTCCTCCTCCCAGCCAGCAGTGCTCTACTCACAGAAAGGTGCGTACCTGGTAAGCTTGAACACGTGAGGTAGAGAGATTGTGTGAGGCCCAGAGCTCTCGCTCATGCCGTACAGCTCAAGCACAGGAATGTTCAGACTTAAAAAAAATTCCAGCGTCTCTCTGGTAATGGGAGCAGCCCCCGTGTAGCACTTCGTGCACCGGTCCAGCCCAATGGCCTTCCGCACTTTCTTGTACACCAAATGTCTGGCTAAGTGGAAATTCATTGGGACCTCAGAATGCCTGCAGGAGAAAAATGGTTACAAGATCTCAGTCATCGAGCAGAACTTCTCCCCCTTCCTCCTTTCATCATCATCCTATTTTGGTTTATTCAGTAAAAAAATTAATTATTTCCCCCCCTGCCCTTGCCGCGCACCCTCTGGTACAAGCGCTACATTTGGCCCTTACTGTCCCCAAGTCTGGCCTGTTCCACGGGACACAACTGATCTGACAGTAAAGTTCTCCTAATATTCATAACACCCCTTACGTGTAATTCGTAATTACCCATTCATCCGCTTCAGGTTTGTCTGCAACCCGACCCCCTTGGCCCACGATGCCACTTTTCTTCTGAGTGTCGATGATTTTGCACCTATGGATTTCATTTTCTCTTCCATTTTTTCCCAGACACGAGGAACCCCCAAAAAAGCAGTTGGTCTCACTTCCCGCAGGGTGTCTACCAAGGTGCCCTGAGCAAAGCAGAATTTAATACAGCTGTCAGAAATGCTTCACTGTAGCCTCCAGGTGAGCACTGGTCACTAGCCAAAGCTCAGGACTCCGCCATCAATTCTGAGGAATTGGGCATTGTCAAGTACAGTGCCACTGAGAGAGAGGAACCCGGGAGCATGCAAAGGCCACAGTGGTTTTGAGAGGACAGCAAGGGCCGATGCTTTCGGCGCCGACGCTGGCACAATGCTGAGAAAAGAACTGCTTTCTTCTCAGGACACAGGTTTAATGGTGGTGGCATTTTGCAATGTGGACAGAGCAAATACAAAGCTCTTGCTCAACCAAGCTGCCGGGGCAGAGAACTGGTGTCAGGTGAGACACCAAGAAGCTCCAAGTTGTGAAGTGCTTGGTCAGCGTATCCCAGCTCGAGATACAGAGTCAAAAGGCAAAGGTGAGAGCAGCTGTACGTGCCAGACCCTTAAACAGGAGCCGTCAGTCACTCTGCAAATAAACTGAGTTAACACAGCTGTCAGAATCATGAGGTAAGTCAGCCACGTTTGTTTTAAAGCACCCACACCAGCTACAAGCCGGTGGATGGGTGTAGGATTTTTATTATGTTTTTACCTTTAAGGCGTCCGGTTGAGCAAAGAAAACTTGTACACCGAATGTCATTGCCGACCAAATATCTGTCATCTGTGCGGCAACATGGCTGAGGGGCAGGTAGCTGATCACCAGTTCCTGCTTTTCTTTAGCATCCTTCAGCATTATGAAACGCCCTGCTGCCAACGCCGTCCAGGTCAGCTGTAACGAGATCCATCCCCCATCAGTGCTAAGGGACCGCTGTCCCGAGCGGGCACACCGCAGAACACAGCTCGCCCAGCAAGGCCACCACGTCCTGGGACCTGCACACCAGGCCTGGTTCTTCAGCTGATCTCCTCCACCCTCCCTCAGCACCCAGCCAAGGTCACGGCTCCTGCAATGGGCAGCTGTACAAAAAGACACTTACGTTGTCATGACTGAGCATGACTCCCTTTGGCTGCCCAGTTGTCCCTGAGGTATAGATGAGTGTACAGCACTGGTTGGGCTTCTGCGACTCAATGATTTCATGGAGCTGAGTATCTGGAACATCTCTGCCGAGGTCCATGAACTCGCTCCACTGCACACAGAAGAGAAGAGCTCACTCGCTTCGTAGACTGTCATTCACATACAAAATTAAACCCTTTGCTACACACGAAGAGAAGGAAACGGTTTCCTACATCCAAACCTCTGGCAGAATCTGGAAGAGGTTGTGAATATGCACTGTCAGCCCTCCAATGTTTTCTGGCTGCCACAAGAGGCATGGTGGGAAGCAGAAAAGGAGACAGATCCACCCTAAGGAAGCTTACCAGGTCTGTAGCAACCCTGGTGTTGACTGGGAGTGCCAAGCTGGGGTAAACTGTGGGACCTGAGGCTGCCTTGCACAAGTCAGTATGCTAACACCCACCCTTACAACATGGATTATCAAGGTTTGCACAGCAGTAGGTATCTACTGCTTCAGGGAGGCAAGTGATCCCTCACTAAAACCAACACAAATTCACATGATGACAGTCCTGTGAAAAGTGATGGTTGCTTGCAAGCCATCAGCTAAACACAGCCAGTATTTACAAACCCTTAAGTTACCCAGTACTTACAGAGTACAGATTTGGTCTCTTCTCTTTTAGCTCTTCCCCATACTGGATAATAGCTTTCAGATGAGGTAGTTTATGCTGAATCTGTGTTAAGAAGGGAGATTTGTGAGAAGGAGCAAATCCTGCTTGTCCCTTTTGAGCCTAAGTAACCCACCACTTAACATGCTATTGCTACTTGCCATTTTAAGTAAAGCTAAGAGAGTTATCTGCGTTATTGAAAGAGAACCAGGAAGCCTCAACAGAGGCAGTAATTGTTGGGACTGGGATGCTGCCAGACAACTGGGATCACTCAGTTGTTCATTCTGGCTTCTCATATTTTAAGTTCAAGGCTTTGCTAAGTTGTAGAACCACCACTTAACCTCTCGTGAGATTTGGCACTAGTTACTACTCATCTGGCTTAAACAGGGAGCGCACCAAGTAAGCTCGATGTCAGTTCACCTCTGCTTTCAGGTCCTGCAGTTCCCTCAGGTATAACCCTCCCACAACTGTCAATAGGATGCTGTAGCCCCCAGTCATTTAAAAAAATATATTTACTTCTAAGATTTTCTGCAGCTGTTTATGGTTTTCCACAACCAGAACGTTAGCACTACAGCTCTCTGCTACATAATGACAGGCCTCAGGAGAGTTTGTAGTGTAGATACCAACAGCAAATCCACTACAAAAAGAGAAAATTAAAACACAGAATTAGAGGATAAACAGAGTTGCTGGCAAAATTCAGATCATTTCAGACTTTAACAGAGGAAAAACTTTAGGAAGAATATCCCATAAAACAACAACAAAAAGTGGACGGCTTAATTCCAAGAGCAGCGGATCTGTTCTGGGGCACAGAAAAAGTCAGAATGGTGTAAGGGACCAAAATGTCTCAGGTGGAAGGTGGCTATCAAAATCCAGTGCTGTGATTCGCTGGCATTTCCCATATTTTTAATTGCAGTGTAAGTAAGCATGCTTTTCAATTAACCTATTGTCCATCTTATTTTGAGAGAAGCACCTGGCTAAAAAAAAAATAATTTAATTTTTGTCTCATTAATTCCTAATGAGGTGAGTTTCAGTTCTAGCTATCTTCATTAAATTAAAATACAAGCAGTTGGTTTTGTTGTTTTTCTTCTGGTGTGTTCTGGGTTTTTTTTTTTAATCAAAAACTGCTCCTCACACGATTACTGAAATTACTACCTGAATGCTAAAGCAAAATGCATGTCAAGAGACAACACTCCATCTTACCCTGCAAGGATAGCTCCAATGTCAGCAATAAACCACTCTGCAGAATTAAATCCCAAGATGCATACTCCATGGAAACGCTCTAGTCCCAGCTGTAAACAAGAGATGAGATTACAGCTATCTTGCTTTTCCTTTGAAGAATGCTTAGAGCTAATTTACAGTTCTCTGCTGCGAGCACAACGTCAAGGAAAAAGTTCATGCTGTTATACACAGTAATTTACATTGAAAAACTTCCCGGGACCTAATATGGAACCAGATACGTTTCAGATCAGACACTGTTCCACTTCATCAGTGGCCAGGAAAAAAAGAATTTCCTTGTGTCTGCACTTGGTATGACTAGTTCAGTGGCACTAATGGTATTCTAAAACTGCAGTCCAGGTAGTTATCAGTTCCCTTTGGGCTGGAAATGAGAAGGTAAGAGGTTAAGTTAGACAACACCTACTGAGACATTTAGTACAGGTTAGATATGGCAGACATCAATAATGACAAGAGCAACAAACTCCAGTGACACTCAAAGGCACTTTGCTATGAAATTCCAGCTGTTGAACTCCCAGTCTCTAAATCTCCTTCAGCCATCTTCTGATTTTGTCCCACAGTGGAAGGATGTAGACTGGAAGATCCCACCACGGGAGTAAAACCTGAGTGGCCTTAACTTCAAGAAATAAGACTTCATAATGGTAACAGTAAGTACACGTAATGTTGGTTTCACTCTCTGGGTGTCTTAACTCCCAACAGTACAGGCAAAAGGCTCAGCCAGTCTGGACACTTAAATCTGATTCATAAGCATGCCTTCAGATTTAATTTTTTTTTTAGAAAAATTAAAAATTACATGCCTCCCGAGGGACGTTATCTAGGTTTGCTGTATACTTCAAACACCTCTCTTTAAATGTTTCCTTACACACTATTTTTTTAGTTGAATGTGGAAGAAACTTGCAAGAAATTCAAACAAAAGCCCTGTGGTAATCACCAAGCTGTTCATGGCACGTTCAGGTATTTCCCTGTCACTTTAAGACTTACCTACACTCAGAGAATTTGCAGGTTTAAGATACAGTTGACTACAGCCATTTCAGCAGTTCAACTGACTGAACATGAACCAGGAGAATTCAACAAAAGCTTACCTTCAGAAAGCTTTTTGCTGCTTTCCAGCACTCATCATAGTACATCTTATATGTTAGTTTTATCCACTGGCCACCCTTCTTGGATGCAAGGGCATAATAATCACCATATTTATTAACAGCTTCCTGGAAGAGCTCATGAACTGTCTTTGGTGCCTCACTGCCTATGCCCTGCTCATCCATCCTCAGTCTGACTTCTCCATCTCGTCGTGTTGTCCACACACTGGAGGTAGGAGATGAAGAGGCTGGTTTGAAAGAAAAGGGTTCAGCATCTTATATTTAGAAATTGCTTGCTGCCATAACAGAAATATAAATAAAAGTATCAAACATATCAAAACAATTGCTAATATAACTGCTCCCACCTCCTTTTTTTGACCTTTTACTCTTGGCAAGTTCACCATACAACTCCCAGTATTTTAGACCAGGATTAATAGCTGAAGCCTCTAAAGCACTTTCAAAATTTTGTTAAAACATTTCCCATTTACATCCTCCTCTAACCTGCTTTGCTGCCCTAAAGCCCTTGTACTGGTAAGGTGGCAGCTTCTGCAACAATCATATATAACGTGGTGGGGTTTTTTGTTTGTTTTGTTTGGTTGGTTTTGGTTTGGTTTGGTTGTTTTTTGTTGGGTTTTTTTTTTTTTTTTTTTTGTTTTTTGTTTTTTTTAAGGAAGACTGGAAGTAAGACATTATTACCTGGTAGATATGCATTAGGCAGTGACACTACCTATTTTACTCCTTGAAACACATCTGTGCTTTAAAAGTCAAAGTTCCAGAAGCCTCTGGACAGACCATCCTGCTATTTCAATTTCTTCTTCCATTGTTACAGTTTGCTAAATTCCTCTCTCGTTTCAATAATAATTTTATGCACACCACAGTAACTAAAAATTCTTTCCACTTACCTTTGGAACCAAGTGTGTCTGTGTGACATCCAGCCGTCTTAGTATCTTCAACCGTCTCAATGCTGTGGACCTCAACGGTTCTGCAAGGCAAAAGCAATTAGCCCTGGATAGACTTTAGCACACTGGCTGAAGAACACTGTAGGCATGCTTGCTCCATCACTTAATTATATTAGACCTTGGATGTCAAAGTGGTTCCTGATATTCTGCAGGTGACTTTATTAATTCTACTAGCCCGCACAGCTATAGCAACAGACCAGGTCCCTCTCAGAGTACGCAGGCTTTGCCTGCATTGCTTTTAAACACATCTCTGTTGTCCCAATTGTAGCTATCATTTCAGATAAGCTGCAGAATCCATAAACACATCATCCAGAGAACAGGGGTAATTTAATACCAGAGGGCTGCTCTAGGTGCTTGAAACAAAGAGTCTACAGCAGTGGGGAGGATGGGGGGCAGGAAGAGGCAAACGGATTTGGTGCTTATCTCCTGTCTGCAATGTGTGAGTCTAAGGGAGGGGGGACCCTGGCTCTCCTGAGCAGCGCAGCAGTTCCCCTGGCTCCTCACCCTGTGGGGAAACCCGCAGAGATTTCCTGCAGAAGGCCAGGCCAGCTGAGGAGCAGGAAATTGATTTAACAGGAAATCTTGTTCTTAGGTATTTCTACTAAAGTCAGTGCATTGGGCTCCCACCAGATGTTTGTGAAGAAATGGAAACAGGCACATCCCCTGCCTGCTCCAGCCCGTGCTCCTCACCAGGAGCTTGTCCTGCAGTGCCAGCTGAAAGTTGCCCCTTTTACTTTCAACCTGGCAGGAGCTGGTGAAACGCTCCCTGCCTGTGGCTGTACAACAGTGTTCTTCCTCTGTCCCTTTCCAAGACGGACTCTCACAGCCGCAAGTGATGAGGAAAGGGATAACCAAGTCGCAAGTCCCACTCTAGACCACGAGTTGGAAGCCAGACCCTGTGAGATTTGGTGTTTGAGTCCCTGTGCTCTGCTCCCCCCAAGGGCATCCCACCCTCCAACCTCCAGGCAGATGACGCTTGTTCCCCTACCCTGGGCAATACCCTGCTTGGCCCACTGGCATAGCGCTAAGGTCCAAGTTTTAGTCAACCCAAGATTATATTCCAGAGAACCAAAATTTCCACCTTGCCTTGCCAAACAGCCCTCCTGGGGCCCTTTGCTCCAGGCCATCATGTTGGCCTTTGTTTCTCCATGCCAGTGCTAGGTGTTTACTCTTCCCCATGGCAATGCTTGGTGTAAGGTTTCTCTCTAGCACCAACTCCCAGGTTTTCTAGAAGGCCCGCAGGCTGCTGACATCACAACAGCCCTGACCCTCCGCAGGGGCAGCTTTGGGGCAGAAAGAAGCCCCAATATCTCTGCTGGTCACCATCAGACCCCACCTGCAGACAGGCAGGAGCTCCTCTGGTCCCACGTAAACTCCTCAGCCTAATCCAGGCAGGTTCCCACCAAGCCTGACATTTTCTTCCCTGTCTACTAGACCAAAGAGAAGCTAGCACAAGGCACTGGGTGAATTTCAGTGTAATGGGTAAGTCTCCTCCCTCTGTGTTACATTTTCCCTGAATTTCTAGGGGGATAGTCAACCCTTACTGCTTTGGGCATCTGATAAGGTTTAAGGCATAGAGAAGACTTGACACGGCTTCTCACATGTACTGTCCAAAAGCAGAACTGCTTTTCCCAAGTACTCTACAAGCCAGAAACCAGAGGGAAGTAAATAATGTTTTTTCTTTATTTCCCCCAAAGGATTACGAGATGTTCCCTACTATGTGTTTCCTCCTCATTGAGAACATTTTTCAGCACAAATTAATCCTCAGTTGCAATAGTTCTGCACCATTTCTTCACCAGCTTTTATGATCAAAGTATGCAAATGACCCAGTAATATTGAGCAAAAATGCCCCAGCTTTTTCCCTCACAGTGAATCATCCTTTTCTCCCCCTTACTACATGTAATTCAAATGCAGCCTGAAAAAAATTAGGTAAAGAGGTTTTTGTCAGCTGTATCCCATTACCCTGCAGTGAAATATAGGCCCTTAACTACTAATCTGTTCTTTAGTAAGAGGCTGCTTAGATTTACAGAGAGACTAACAGGAGTTTCATAAAAATCAGCACAGGTACTGCACACAAGCTGTCACCTACAGAGGCAACCTCTCTGTGTGCAGTACAGCAACACTTCACAGACAATGGAGTACTTGCTGGGTATTCTAAATATCTGATCAGTGCCCTTCCAATTATATAGAATTAACAATTACACAAAGTTCCTTTATAAGAGGTGATCTTTCTGACTACATAGAATATTCTACTGTTCCTGTGCTTTAAGTTTTTATTAAATGCACACTACTTCAAGCTCCATACACTGTGTAGTAGCTATGTACAGCAAATTTAATTCTGTTCCTCTTCTTTTGAGAGGGCGAGATTGTAGATGCAGCTTTTGGATTTTGGAAGTAGTAACAAATGTTTGAAAGCTTCCCAAAAAAATCTTAATTAATCTCATTAAACATGACAGAATGCAAACTGTATCCTATGTATACAGATCACCACAGAGAAAATCAAATCTTAAATGAGACAAACCTAGTTGAAGAGTTGAGCAGTACATCATCCAGTGACACCTCACAGTTCCCTTGAGGATCTGAAGTAAAATAAGCCGTGGGGACGGGTTCCGCAAGTGCCATACGTGCATCTGACTCACACAGCATTGTCCCTGTAAAAACAGGTTTTAAAAATTAAAATACAATCAAATGCTACAGTAAAATCAGCTTCCATTGGCCTGACTATCTGAGCAAGGCAATCCCAAAGCAAGCAGGACTTGAGACTGCTGTATTTGCATGAAATACAGTAAATTCTAACAGCAGATGCAGCGCATTCCACTTCACACTTGGTTCATTCAAGAAACCTTATCAGCGCTAAATGATACATCCACTCCCACATTCAAAAACAAGCGTGATAAATACAGCTTTGAAAGAGCATCTAACAATTTACACTCCCTTTGCCCCAAATGTTCCCACTTGTCTCTCAGACCCCCCCAACCCGGCCACCCCAGGGCTCCGGGTCCAGCCTTACAAGGCATCGCCTTTGTGCAGCCTCTCCTCCCGCAGCCGCTCCGGCCCAGCGCTGAAGATGAAATGTAATATCTCTTATTTTTAAACTAGCGCCCAGGAGGCAGATCTGGAGCATCTTATGTCATGTGCTGCCTGCCTTGCAATTGGAAGCGGCTCCTCACCCCACACCGCCGCCTCTTAAGGAAGCTCTGGCCCCGTGCCCACCCGCCAGCCTCGGGCACGCCGGGGCTTCAGCGTCCCTCTCGGGGGACACAGCCCCGGGACACCCCGGAGATTTAACCTGTTCTTATAAAAAAAAAAAAAAAAAAAATCAGCTTTTTTGCAGCCGCTGTGTTTTCCGTGGCTCCTCCACTGCTGTCAGTACTTTGTCGTTAGGGGATTTTGTCACTTGAACGAAATGTTGATTTCATTTAACATTTACATTTGTCAAAAGCCATTGATGTTTATGACTTGACAGGCTGAGCTTTAATTGTTTCGAGTGATTTCTGATTGGAGATGAATCTCATTACCCTTGATCTCTTTAAAAAGTGAATTTTAGCATGCTATTTTGTACCTGCATTAGACAGGCACAATTTAAAACAGACAAAGTGAAGAGCAGGTTTGTCTGAATAACAACAGACGGGAGGAAAAGGAAAGAGCCCTTTCATCTAATCAAGCTGTCACAGCTGAGCTGCAGCCTTCTACCTCTTACGGGTGGGGAAAGCCACAGGCAGCCGCAATTCACAGCAGGCAGACCTGCCTCCAGCCCAGGAAAGCACATCCCCCCCCCCCCCGCTTCTGCTTACTCATCTACGGAAGGACACGTTGCTGCTCACGCCACGCTCTGCTACAGGCTACAACTCACAGCACAGAAAACAGTTTAATTCACAAGCACTGAGGAAAGGCCATCTCCAAAAAACCCATCTCTGAAGCTCCGAGATAATTGGCAGATGTCACTCAACACCCCATTCTAGGCTAAAACACCAGAACGGTTTATTCTGGGGTTTCTTTGGTTGGTTGTTTTGTTTGTTTTTTTTTGTGTTTTTTTTTGTTTTGTTTTTTTGTTTTTTTGTTTTTTTTTTATGAAACAGCTGTGAGAAAAGGGGCATTATCTCTACAGAGCAGCTCAGTGCTAGGAGCAGCCACCCAGACCTGTGAAACTTGGGTTTAGTTCCCTTCCCAGCCTGGAGGGACTTAAACCCACATGTAGACGAGCAGGCGGTTAGCAGCCTGCATGGTGCCTGCTGGAGGTGTCACCACCGCCTCTCTTGCTCAAGGAGAGTCCCAGGCACGAGGCGAGGAGGAGCGTAAGGTAGAAACTGCCACCAGGCCTGAGCCCCTTTCGCAATACTGTACCCACCTACCTTCCCAGCGCCCCGTAACAAGGAGTTTAAGGCTCCCCTGCATCCCTGAAGGAATCTTTTTCTCTCTGCACTAATTATAGCATTTCTCTTGCCATCCGCTCTTTAATGCGGCAAGGCAAGTTTCAAGGGAAAGGATGGAGGTGGCCTCACGCCAGCTACCCCGCAGCACAGCCCGGCGAGCTCTTGGGCAGCAGAGGTTGGCTGGAAACACGTTGGGCAAAGAAAGGCAGAAGTGTCACTTCCCAGAGAGGCATTTCGGCTGGTAGGCTGCGGGTTTCTGCATCACCCCCAGTCACTCAAGAGGGAAAAAAAGGCTTCAGAGCAGAAACCGCAACCGCATTCAGCCCTTGCTGCGCTGTGCATGTGCTCTTCACCCAGACCCCCTGCATGGGGTACAACCCTGACAGCGGGGTCTCCTGCTGATGGGTGTTTGGTTCCCAAGTGTGGGCAACACCAGCTACGGCACAAAGATCAAGGATGTGAGGCTGCACAACTTGAAAATCCAGGGAGACACAGCAGGACATCGCTGTTACCACTGCATCCAGGGAGATGGGTTCTTCAAGGAGAATCTGTTAACAGGCCCTCAGCACCGGGAGGGCAGCAGCAGAACGCCTGGAGAGCCCAGGTACACTTGCCCCACGAAACAGAAAGCTGAAGTGCAGCGTGGTTGTGCAAGTTTCCTTGTGAACACAGGCCAGAGGAATCCCAAGTCAGTCATGCCTTTTATATAACGAATTCAGGTTAGAAACAAAAATTTGCCAATATATATACTCGCTAGCTTTGCTAAGCATTGCAGCTAGCCTGTTCCTTCTCCAATGCTTAGTTACAAACACAGCTATGCTACACAAGCCACTGGAAAACACACAAGCCCACCAGAGCCAGGCTTAATGCTGGCAGTAGCTCACTGGGGTGAACGGGATCACCTCTCCTGCCCCACGCTGTTTCCAGAGGAGTTAACACACTGTGATGCACCACTGATGTTCAGGTACACGAAGAACAGGCACCCAAACAAAAACCTGCTGAAAGAAACCTCCCTTTTAATTAAGCCTGTGTGACAACTTAAGTCATTTAAATACAAAGCATCTTCTGCTTCAAGGGAGTGCTATGTCCTAGCAGACTGGAAGTTGGTGAATGATTTCACTGAAACTGCTGCAGAGCTTCACTGACAAAACAGAATAGAAGTCTGACTACGTGCAAACTCGTGACAGTCAACAGGACCGGAGTGAAGGTTTCATTTATAATAGCATCTGAACACGCCTTTACTTAAAACACACACAGAGCTTCAGAAACATCAGTTCAGAATTCAAATTACTGCATACGTTCATCAGCCATCTTGACACTTCCCAGCACAGCCCACTTTGCTTCCTGTTGCTGACCTCTTTTTACTGGTAAAGACACCACATCTGATCAGGTCCAGTTCTCACCATGCAGATCAGCTCTAGATTGCCACATTATCTCACTGCCTTTCCACATTTCCTTCAAAAGTGAAAACTTGGCCTTTTTGTTCCTTTGTTTTCTTTAAAGATTTATGAAGTGAGGAAACAGAAGCTGAGCAACCCACTCTTCCTCTTTTGGATAAATTCCATTTTTAAAAAGGGCAGCGATAAAAACCTCCTAAGCACTAAAGGTTTTCTCCTCGGCAGTACCACTGACCATGGGTCGGCGTACGGCTGGGAAATTATCTGATGCAGGAGAGAACACGAGGAAAAACAACCCCAAACTTGATAAGGATAATACACCAAAGATCCTGAGCGAATGACACGACTGCAGACAGATGCTCGACTCCACTGCAGCACCTTCAGAGCCGAACTTTGGCTGATCAAAGCCACCCCCAGAACGTCCCTGTCAGCGGGACCCAGGCCCTGGCGTGGGCTGACACCTGGGGCCGGCGGCATCCCTGGGCACCCTGCAGCTCCTCAGCCACGCAGGCCACCACGCAACTCGTTATTCTAAATTTTAAGCAGGTTGCTCCTCCAAGACACCGGGGTATTTTAGGTGAATTCCCCAGCAGCGTGACTCACCAGGAGGCTGGTTCAAGTTCCTCTTTCCTAAAGTGCCATTTGCTTTACGACGGCATCTGCGTTCATTTGCCTGCGGGTGGGAAATCCCCTCACGCCGTGAGCAAGAGAGCTCAGGGGTGCACTTTCACAGACGCATCACCCGTGTTTCTGCCAGCTTCCACGCTGCCCAAGCCTTTACCTCCGGGAAGTCCAGCCTCGCTCGGAGCCGGCGGCACCAGCGTGTCCCCAAACACTCGTGTCGCCTCACGAGGGCTGGTGACACCTGCCCACGGGGACAGGATGGGCCTTCTCAGGTGTCCTCAACCCACAGCGCTGCCCCTCTGCCAGGGCGGGTCAGCCCCACACGGACCGTGGGTTTATTTAACCCAAATCTCAAAGTATTTTGCTTCCGTGGGCCAGGCATCCCCACTCGCAAAAGTGCCAAGAGAAGAAGCCGGCTCGGCACTTGCCAGAAAGTTTTAATTTCACAGCCGAAGAGTGAAACACACACACCCCCCCCCCGCGACGGGTGGGCTCAGACCCGCGTTCAACACCCGCGCAGCCTCCGCCTCGGGGTGCCCAGAGCGCGGCAACACCGCGTGGACACGCGTGGGACCCCCGGCTCCCTCCTCCCCGGCCGCCGCGGGTGGGTGACCCTGTCACGGCTCGCGTGGGCGCCACCCACTTCCCCGCGCGCTGCGTTTCCCGCGCCGACGAAGCAAACCGCCCAAGACCGCGCGTGGAAGGCGGCGGCGGCGGCGGCACCGCCCCCTCCCCGCACCTGCGCACGCGCCGTTACCTCAGGAGCCGGCAGAACGCGCGACGACTCCCGACCCCCCCACACACACACACCGCGCGCCGCCACGCGGGGCCCTTTAGGGCGCTCGTGGCCGGGGGGGGGCGGGGCCAACTCCCCAGAAAGGGCGGGTCGGCCCTCACCCGCCACGCCCCCTCCCCGCTCGAAAGACCCGCGCCGCCGCGCCATTGGGCGAGGCGGTTGTCGGAAGGCGGTGAGGCCCCGCCCGTCGCTCCGCCCCCCCCGGCGGAGGTCACCCGCGGTCGTTGCCCCCGCCGGGCCCCGAGCAGCAGCCCCGGGCGGGGGGAGAGGCGCCGGGCGCCACCGGCACCCCGAAAACGGGGAGCGCGGCTGCGCCCCCGGGGGGTGGGATTCAGAGCTGCGAGCCTGAGGTGCTTCTGCGAACAGCGCCCGCCCCGCCGAGGAGAAATAAAGAGAAACGCGGCGGCGGCTGCTCGCAGCTGAGGGGGGGCTGTTTGTTCCCCACCAAACCCCCAGCACGCTCTGGTTTTGCCATCAGCACCAGCGAAGGAAACGGGCTGGATGCGGGGGGGGCAGCGGGACGGGCCCTGCCCTCCCTGGGGATTGCTTGTTTAAACTGGAGACCCAGCACCCATTTCTGAATTTATTTTTTTTTTAAAGCTTATGGTCAGGTAGATCACCTAGCCGTTCTCGGTTGTTTCTAGCCGATAAAGTTGCAGAAAAGCCAGAATGTTGCTTATCCTCTTAGCAAAACAGCTGTATCCGTCAAATGAATTATTGCTGTTATTTTGCTAGGATAGGCCAAGAATTCCTAAACATTGATTTTTTTCCTGCGGATTCTTCTCTCCCTCTCCTCATCACCCAGAGATATTTCCCATTCACACAGGGCGGAGAGGGTATGGCTCACGCCATTTAGCTGATGAGCGAACGGAAGGAATATGTCATGAGAGAAGCTCCTGCCAGAAGGTCAGGGCCACAGATGGAGCAGCAGCGGGTCCTGAGGCCAGGACGGCGCTGAGGATATTGCAGCTGCAGAACAGCCGCGGCCCAGTGAGATGATGAAGGCTGAGTCAGCCCCGGGAGCCCTGCACCGTGCTGTCTGCAGGTCCAGGCACCCAGGAGGTCCTGCTTTGTCGGCTCTTTGCCATCTCTTGCAGTCAGAGCCTTCCCCTGCAGCTCCACTGCACTGCCCTCCCTGTCCCAGCTATCTCATCTCCTCCTCTCCGCAGCCTGGCCAAGTCCCTTGAGTGGCTCCATTTTGATTCAGGTGGCAAATTTATTCTGAAGAGCAAGGATACGAACAGCATCCAGAAAGTTGGTGAGATCTGTAAACTTAGGGGACCGCTAATCCTCTTACTCCTGTCGTGCCTTGGTCGTTGGCACAGCGCAGTACCTGCCGTGCTGACAAGGGGCACGTAGTTCTCAGTGAACCAAGGAAAGATTCAGTGGCACAGCCCAAAGGTTAACTGAAGTGGCAGGAGTAACCAGCTCTATTTTTGGAAATGCCCTGAGCCAGCAAATTACCTCGGGCAAGCTGCTCTTTTGTGCTCCCAGCGTCCTTGTCTATCAAACAGGTTGCATCATTGCCAAGGTAGATGCCACGGTGTTTGCAAAACTCCCACGGTTCTGGGACTGAAGGAGACCTCATTTCTGATAAAGGGCCAGGTAGGAACAAAGATAAGTGCAGGTGGTCCTCAGGCAACTCTGCCACAGGCAGGAGAGGGACTGTTCGTGCTGCCTGCAACACAACAGCTTATACATTGGCGTAGCTACAAGAACTGTTCTTACTGATTGGTGATAGCACAGCCCAGCCCTTTATGGAGCAAACATGGAGTAGTTTAAACTAGCAAATACACCAGAGTGACTGCGCCCTTTGTCAAGCACTGCCTTTCCTGCCTCTATGTTTACTAGCAATTAACTCAAGTGGAGTCCCAGGGTTCTCACTTTCCGAGGCACCGTGAGCAGGGTGGCTCGAGCCGCTTCAGGATATATTAACGCAGTGCAGAATCGCTCGCCTGGAGTGAATTTTAGCCATGGGCAGCTAGGCCAAGAAAGACTGGAAAGTCTTTGCAGGTATCAGTTGTTCCAATCACGGGCTCATGACTGATCTTACTGAATTTTCACGCCATGAAAATTGTAACCGGCATGAATTATGTATAGTGGGGGCCGGGTGTGGGAAGTATTAAATACACATCTTAGTCCTGCATTTGTTGAATACAGAGAGGAGAGGCAAGTGAAGAAAAGTACAATAGCATCTACAGTCTGCTTAGATATTTTCAGTCTCTGGGACTTCAAAGGGAATAAAGGCCAGATTCTCATGTGATGCCAATCAATGCAACTCTGCAGAAGCAGCCATGTCCTCTGGCATGTTTCCTGCCAAGATCAACATCCAAACCAAAGCTGTGTATTTTACAGCAAAGGACCAGATAAGCAGGCACAGTGCCTTGGTGTCTGGGTCTGTAAAGCACACCTAACAATTGAAATGCATTGTCTAAATCACCAGCCCACATTAGAGTGTTAATACAGATTATCCAAATAAATTGTCGAATACTTGTATAAAGTTATAATTCTAGTTTGACACAGGTTTGAAGAACTGTCACGTCTGCTGCCCTTAGAAAAGGCAGGTCACGAAGTGTGGGAGCTGGAGAAGAGATCTTGGTTACAGAGTCTGACTGTGGACCAAGCTTACAGAAGATACTGGACAAATACAGAGTATTCAAGAAATGTGAAATAACCTTCCCCTTTGAAGATGCCTTTTCATTATAGAGTCACTCCTAACAATCAGAGTTTCACATCACCTTTAAATTGTACTCGTGATGCAAGATAGTGAGAGGGGGGGAGATGGCTGCAGGTTAAGCAGCCTCAAGCTCTGTGGATAACACAGGCCAAGGGGAGACCAAAAACTCCATAGAATCCTTTTTGTTCCTGTTGGTAAATTTTATGGTGAGGATACCCAGATATTGCAGCAAGTTGAAAATGCAGATACTTGCTTGATTTCGATAAAACCTCTAGTTAATAATCTGCTTGGATCACTTGCAGTAGGACAGCAGCATCTTGGTTGTCTAAGCCTGGGATGTTGCACCTTGTTGACTATTGCAATATGTGACCTTTTACTGAGTGTAGACACACTCCTGGAGGTATTTAAAAAACATGTAGACGTGGCTCTTAGGGGCATGGTTTAGTGGTGGACTTGGTAGCATTAGGTTAATGGTTGGCCTCGATGATATTGAGGGTCTTTTCCAACCTAAATGACTCTATGGTGCCTTCATGTTTCTATCCTGCCTTGACATTTGCAGGTATTTATTATGCTGCAGCAGAAAACTAAGGTGGAGGGAGATGCCATCAAGGACATAGGCATCCCTCAGAAGACAAGAGCGGTAGGATAAGTGCCTTGCCAAGGCCTAGAATAAACGCAGATTAGGGCCATGGTACTTTAGGCTTGTGAATGTCAAATCACCCAACTGTGGTTAGAAATGCTGGTGTACAGACTCACACTTCTTCCAGACAGGGGTTAGTTTGTTGTTCAGGCACAGGGTGGCTGCTGCAGAGAGCTGCATTCTGCTTCATCTTGGCCACAGGTTTCCTGTACTCTACAGAATATCACCCTGCTTTCTGGTGAAACAGAAGTTGTTCCATTTGCAAGTTATTTCCTACCTCGAGCAAAGAATCATCTCTTCATACAGCTGTGGACACAGAGAGTAGAAATTAGTTTCTTTTTCAGCTTAATCATTCCCCATATGGAACAAGTCAAATCTGCCCACATAAATGACTCAAGACAGTTTACACAACTTCACTTTTATCACCCTTCCCATCCAGCCCTGGCATTGGGTCTGTAAACTATTTTGGGCTAGCATTTCTCTGATAACCGTCACAAATTTACAACTCCAGGGTCACTGGTAGCAAGTGACTCAACCCAAGCTGTAGTTGCACCTCAGGACATCGACTCGAAAGATAATGCGGGGGGACATGGACAGTACACTATTTCAGCAATTTCCACACGAAGCTCAACAAGAGGAGAATGAATGCACTGAGAAAATAGGCTGGTAAACATGCAGTCACAAGAAAGGAGAGGAGACAGAAGAATCCATTTATAGCATTGTCATTTCTAAAGTTAAACAGGTCATGTTCTCTTTCCCACCAAGAAGTTGCAACATATTTCTGGTCATATGAAAGGTGTAGGTCTCTCTGGAGAAAAAACAACAAGCCAAAACCCAAAAAAGCCCTCCCCCACCCCCCCCACCCCCCCAAAAAAAAAGACACACACACACACTAAAATCCCACATCAAATTAAGTTCTAGATTCATATCCAACTCTCAGATGTCACAAATCAACATAGCTTCAACAAAGCCAAGGCGTCTTCACCAGAACACACCAGCGGATAACAGACCTTTATCTGCCTCTGTCTGTAAATAACATGACTCTTCTGCAGTTTTGTTCTCATAAATAAAACTGGAGCAGAAAGTATTTGTCCTGTTTGTCATAGGCACAAACACCTTTTTTATTTTTTTTAGTACTCATTAAAACCTGCACACTAGTGGATTTTGAAACAGCACAGTATAGGCAAAGGCTGTCCCTTGTCTTACACAACACACAAAGTATAGTGTGTGGCATACACATTTATAAAGTGTGAAAGGCAGTGGAGAATTAGAATTAGCCTATATAATAATTTGGTTTGATGCTAGATATCACCTCACTTAGGAAATCTTACTTATATCCTCTGAATATTAAAGCTAAAACCAAATTGCAATGCTATTTATGCCCACAGGTAATTCCACTTTTGAAAAAGAATTTTGTGGAAAGCCATTTGCTCCAAAATGAGAAGTTACATGTGGAAGAAGGGAGTTATTTCCAGCAGCTCAAAAAAAAAAACCCCAAACCAAACAACCAAACAGCTGCATCTCTGGAACTTCAATAAACAAGACAGTTACAGCTTTTCTCTTGCTGCTCTAAGATGAGGACAGCGGGATTGCTTCCCCCCTCCCAAGCCAAGGGGCTTTGTTGCAACGGTTTCACCGTGTTCACCGGGCAGATTTAGCCCAAAGCAGAAGGCGGCTGTGCCTTGTCTGTCCTCCCTGTTTACGCTGTGTTGTAACCAGGAAAGAGATGAATGTGTAACCAGAGTAAGAGACAGCAATATAGAAACAGGCTCTATGGCCTGATTACACAGAGCCCAGATGCCGTGCTGTGTGCTGAGACAGGACCAGCAGAGATGTTGCTCATGACGGTTGGCTGCAGTTGGAGCAGGGTGCAAGACCTATGCACCTGTAATTCAGTCTGAAATGTTAATAATCCACAGGGCTGCTTAATATTTTTTTCTGTGTTTTTCAATCATAAACTCACTGTCATAAAAAAAGTTACAAAACTTTAAAATGCTCAGTCATGAGCATGTTGAGCTTCCCCATAGGAACAAGCTGAACCTTTCTGTTTAATATTCCGGTTCCAAACTTCCATAAGACTTCAAGTTTTTGCATCAGTTCAGGATGAAAGGAGTGACCTGAAACATTGAAAACATTCACAGGGTAGGCAGATAGAAAGTGCTTGTCCTCCCACAGTCTGGTTTTCAGACTAATTCCGCCCCAGCTTACCCGCTCAGTGTGTGAGTTACGCTATATCCAGCCTTTCCCCCATTGCTCATCCGTCCCGCAGGACGGCCAGCTGTGCCCACACAGCCACTGCAGCGCAATTCCCAACGGTGATTTTTTTTCTAGAAGAAAATTGTCCCTCGTTTGATGGCTCAAGGAAATCACGCTATAGCTGTTGAAGGAGTTATTGCCTCTCATTGACCCCCCCTTTATCTTAGCGGCTGCACAGCTCAGACTCACTTTGCTGGTGGTCAAGGCTACAAAGCCAGGCTTTGCAGGTGGCCAGAACAAAAGCGCACATACCTTTCTCCTGACACTGCTGGGCAGGTGATGGCTTTTGGCAGACAGTTGGAATGGAAAGGTGAGGACAGACATGGCACTTCACTACAGCCTGTCCATCAAAACCTTAAAGACTGAACCACACCTCCCTCGAGTACAGCTGAAGCTGTTTGCTGCCATCCTTCTTCCAGCAGGCCCCTGGTACAGAAACCCAACAGCTCTTCCCACCTACCTGAGTGCAGTCAGGCGTCTTAAACAGCAGATCACACCGCTGTCAGATCCAGCAGATGAGGAGTGTTCTCATCCCAAGCTACTACCCACACCTGCTGATTATCAGCCCTGCAGATTTGCTGTTGCACAAATGTTTGCTAAATCATCACAGGCAAGAGCAACCGATATAGCTTAAATCGTGTAAATAACTTGTCTAAATTAGGGTAGCTGATTTTGCCTGATAGCAATTTCAAGGGTCATTTCCCAACTTCACTGATGGTAACGTTCACCTCCAAAATGCACGAGAGGGTGGTGTGACTTTGGGGCAGTGATCTTTCCACCAGCATATCTGTATCTGGGAGGCAAACAGCCGTAGTGTAAGCCACAGAAAGAGGTGGTTTGAGCTAGTGGGTGATTTTTGCATGACTGCAGACTGGGCAGTGGTCACACGTGCTGCTCTGCCAGGAGAAAAGTGGGGGAAAATAATCAACAAACTGATGAAGGTGCAACATCTTCAACCTCTTCAACAACTTCAACAGAAGTTGTCTGTTGCTAATATCAACTAGAAAAAAGAACCCCAAAACAGGACTTTTTTTTTGCCAGCATGGCTGCATTCACACAGTGCATTTTTGGAAGCAGTGGTAGTAACAGCTTGGAGGTAAGGGGGTTGTTTGGGATTTCTTTTGCTGCACTCTCAGAGAACATTGCTGCACTGGCTAAACGCAGAAACATAAACTAGGTCCTCCTTGGCGTCACCCCTCACAGGTATCATTGATGATGATCTCGAGAACCTCCTGGATTGCTTGTCCCCTGCCGTGCTGTCCCTCCAGCAGCTCTCAGGACAGTTGAAGTCCCCCATGAGGACCAGGACCTGCGGACACAAAGCTGCTCTCACCTGTCTGTAGAGTCCCTCAGCCACTTGTTCCTCCTGGCCAGGCAACCCGTAACAAACACCTACTAAAATGCCACCCTCACCTGTCTCCTCTTTAATCCCCACCCATCCCTAGGTGAGCTCCTTCCTGAAGAGCCTGCATCTCCCTGTTGCAGCGCTCTGGTCACGGGGACCATCCCACCACATCTCCATGATCCCAGCCAGGTGGTAGCCCCGCAGCTGCACGCAGGTCTCCAGCTCCCCCGGTTTATTCCCCGTGCTGCAGGCACAAGCACCCCAGCACGTTGACTTCCTAGAAATGGTTTGGGGGATTTGTCCATGACAGCACCTTATAAGCACTTCTTTGCTCACATGCAAATGCTGAAGGTGACACCATTAAGCCGTTTTGTTGATTTTGTGATCCCTTCCCATCACATCACCCAGGCCCTTTGCTTGTTGACCCTCTCTGTCACTCCCTCCCAGGCTGCTGGTTACTCCATCCCTCCCCGTTGTTCCCAGCACTTGTGGTTAGCTGGGAAACAGGGGAGAGACTCCTTTAAACTCACTGCTCTAGAAAAGTTGTTCTGCATTATACAGAACTTCAGCTGAAATCTTATGCCAGGGCTAGTCAGTCACTGAGAGTTTAATTACACAGACGTTGCCGCCATACAAAAGTTGTGTTGACATAAGCTATATTGATTTGGTTATGTCAATATGACTACCTTTTTTTATGTCCAAGTTATGGACACATCCTCCTCTAGCTTCTGCTAGCTGAGAAGGCTACAGCTCCCCATGGGGTGTGGCACATACAAACCCACATACACTGGATTTTCCGTGACCATACTCAATATTTTTTGCAGAATTTCCAGACAGCTACGGCCAAACCAAACAGATAACACTCCAGATAAATGCTCCGTCCTTTAATTCTGCTGAATGGAAATTTCCAGGGAGAAGGAGAAGAGAGCATTTGTGTTTCTAGCTGTGCTAAACAACTTGTTAGGGGGAAGACACGAGGTTGAGAGGAGTTAACCTCTTCAAAGTCCATGTCCTCAAAACGGCGAGCCGAAAAGCCTTTGCCAGGGACTGCAGTGATACTTGCTGCCACTGAAGGGAGACAGAAGAAAGGGCAAGGAAAGGGCTAAAAGCCCTTTCTTTTTTCTCTCCTCTTCAGCACTCACCTGTTTGCTTTCAGGCTGGGTAAGGCTGGAAAGAAGGCAAGGCTCTGGTATGCTGTCAGGACAGGACAGAGCATCCTGTAACACTGAAGCAGCGACAGCCTGGATTTCATTTTCCTGCTGAAGAGGCATGTGGGCAGAGGAGGACATGTGCTACGATGACAATGGGAAATTCCAGCATGGCCTTGGCACAACCGTGCTCAACAGATTTACCCTCTTAAGGCCAGCCAAAAGCGCTGAAGAGGGTTGCTGTCTGACCAGCAGCAAATTCAGAGATTTATGATCCAGAAGACAACACTCCTGGGGCTGTGGTTGGAGCAGGCTCTCACCCAGCATTATCGATACGCTGCTGGGCTCGAGGGACGTGGCAGCTCCACGCAGGAAAAGCCACCACTTCAGTTTGCTGCCCACCCCGCTGAAGAAGTTTCCTCAGGAGTACCTGGTGTGGAGGTTTACCCTGTTCCCAAGTGGTTCTCTTGAGCAACTATCTGCCTACAAAACCAGGACCGATCCCATCTGCATCATAATTTTAAAATGATTGTGAAATTAAATTTTACTGCTGACGTATTAAAAGAAAATCCATTATTGCAGTTTAGACAGTCTTAGCTTGCATGGGATGATGCTGTTTATACTGTGGTAGAATGGACAGAGAGCCACCAGTTCAGGCTCCTTGTATTTTGCAGCAGATGAACCGGGATCACTCAGCAGTAAAATACAGCACAGACAGACGAGAACCTGGCAGAGAAAGCTTTCAGGTAGGAAAATGCTGTGAGAGTTGGTATCTGTATAAAAATAGGGATTCTCCCCAATAAAACTGGCTGAACACAAGCAAACTTTTTTTTTTTTTTTTTTCCAAACAAAAAACTCAAAAGGCAATTTTTTGTTTTGGTTTGGTTTTAATCCTCTGAGAATTTTTTCATCTTTTCAGTAAAATAATTCAAGGGAATAGCTTCATTTAAGGTTTCATTACCAGCAACCAAAACAACAATATTTTTCATGGATAAACATGAAATTTCAAAGAATCCCACTACCTTTGCAGAGAATTGGCTTCCATCAAAAAATGAGCTTTTGTCAAAATCTCCCTTCCATGAAATCAAGACAAACGGATCATTTGAGCGGGATTGGATTTTAGCTGAATTCCAGTTTGCTTTGAGGAACATGCCCTCCTGTGGGTATCTGTTACAGCTGCAGCAAATGTGCCTCTTTGCGAGCAGGCTTAGTTTCTTCTCTTTCTTTACCAACAGCTTTCTTAAATAAGGCTGCTTCCCCCAGACCCACCTCGGCACTGGACGGGCTGAGAGGGACGAGATCTGGCTTAAACAACAGGTTGCAAGAAACAAGGAAAAATTAATTTCAGCGATCAACTTGACATGAGAAGTGTCAGACAGGTCCCAAGTTAAAAATAACAGCCCTGCGATTACTCCCTGGGTTCCCAGGAGGGAATTGGCTAACTTCCAAGGTTTGTAGAACTTTATCAAAGGTGCTGGGCATTATCAGGAATTTCGGGATAGTGCTGGCAGGGTACAACAAGATAGGCAATCTTTGCTTTGGGTTTCATACCATCATTGACACTTTGGAAAGAAGAGGAGCACATCCAAATGTGTTTTACATTTCTTCTGCAGAGGTCTAGATGCTGTGCAGTTCAGAATCGTGCCCTAAAAACTGAATATGTTGCAGGTGGTACAAAACTGGGAAGGACTGCAGGCACTTCTGAAGGATTTCATTAAGCTCTTAGTAAATCCGAGGGATGACTCAAAATAAGCATGATGCAATACAATATGGCCAAATGCAAAGTATGGTGCTTAAGCAGGAATAAGTGACCACAGTATTGCAGGATCAAAAGTAACTATTTATGTAGTGTTTCTGTAGGACAGGCCTGGATTTTTCTTACAAAACCAGAGGGTTGTTTAATTTAGAAAACGAGATTGCAGGAAGAAATGAGAACAATCTTCAAACACACCAGAAGGAGATATTAAGAAAAAGATATTAATTTGGTCTCCACTTCCCATGGTAAAGGTGGATATCTATGTGCATTAGATGACTTCTCAAAAATTATTCCATCTCTGTTTTCTGTTTTGCTTCTTATTAAGCAGTGACACCCTCACCTAAAAGTTGATATTTCTAAATATCCTTGGCTTAAGGGTCTACAACCCATTAAGAGAACATCTTACTTTTCTTTGAAGCTTTTCAAAATCTCACCTGGCACGTCCTTGGTACTCAGGCACAAAACTCTCTGAATTTTTCCAGTATAACTCTCATAGTAACCTACTGAAAGCAGGTATAGTAACCCCAAATCTGCAGACAGACCAAATGCTAACCAGCAAGTCCAGTCTCTTCAGTCTATATTGCTTCGCTCAGTCACTTTCTCTCCGTCTCTCCCTTTTCCAGTAACTCTTTTCCTGATATGTTAGGTAAGAAAACTAATAATCCTGCGGCATTTGGAGCTGGCTGTGTTATTGGAGTCTCCATGGGTACAAATTCCACACACTTCCTTGGCTTAGGCTGGGACATACTTTTCAGAAAACGTTACAGAAAAAATACATCATAAAAGCTTTTTTATTGCATGTCAATAAGGTGATCCTTGAAATCTTGAAATGTCTGACAGGGATTTTTCAAAGCAATTGAAAAGTGTATGTGGTGATTCTGCTGGGTTTAAGTGGGTAAAATAAAAACAACAAAACCCCCACAAACAAAAGTATTTCGTAAAGCTTTATAAAAAATGGTGCTTTCCTTGGCAGTACCTGCCTTCAAAAACCATAGAGAAGAACTGAGGCCGACCTAGAGCTCATGTTGGTTTTCATTACGCAGCCCTTACTGCCAGAGTTAAAATAAACAAGAGAGGATGTGGGGAGCAGAGCATCTCCCTCTCCTGTGATTAAAGCAAGTGTCTTAGCCACCTCAGATCTATCCATCATTTCAAACTTAAGAAAAATGGCCAGGATATGGGCCTGGGTCAGGCCAGCTCTGAAGAAGCAAGGTTGATGTGTGTTAGTGGGAGATGTAATTACCTGCAGTAAGAGGAAGGACACATCCTCACTTGTTTTTAAAGCTCTCCCTCCATTCCAAAGGAGCAAAACTGTATTTAATCTTAACCACAAAGCCATGCTGGGCTCACCATCCTCATAATACTATCAAGACTCTTTGGTTGCAAAGATAAACCTCTTAGAATTTGAACAATGGAACCATCTTAATTATCAGATATGTTTGTATTTGTCACCTATTACGAATGCAAGGTGAAAAAGAGAAAAATCACAATAATAGAAGTCTTTCCTTCACTGTCTCTCTCCCAGGGACAGACACAAAACTCAGCTTGCATTAAATACCAGAAAACAAGAGAATTTGGGAATTCTTTGCAAAAAGATTGGGACAAGATGGCTCAGCACTCACTAGGGTTCTTGGAACTACTTAATATTAATTTCCAAGAGAGTTGCTTTAACTACCTGGAAAGGTTTGTACACGCTGATTTATTTTTATAGGAATCTGTATCCAGAGGAGCATCCCAGCTCTGCAGGGGCAGAATTTGTGATGCCCACTACAAAAAGCCTGTTTTTCCCCCAAAAATGAAGGAATAAAAGCCATCCTTATGGATAGATGTTGCTCTGTAGGCATTCAGGACACCCGCCGCTGCCTTGCTGGTGAGGCCAGGCACTCATGTCCAGACTGGAAATGTGAGCCTGACGCTACAAATCCCGTCCTTCACACAGCCCAATCTTTCGAGTCTCTCCTGGTCACTCAGGGGAGGGATTTTGAGGAAACTCCACCTGAAATCTGCGGAATTTCCAGCCTGAACCATTTCCAGGAGGGCAGAGGATGTCCGTGCTGGATAACACCGATTCTCACCGCAGGCGTAGCGGGGATGTTCATTTAAGGGGAGAAAGCACAGAGCCAAAGTAGCCGCTGCTTTTGCAATTCTCCGCGTCCAGAGACTATAGTTTAGGCTTTATTTTCTCTCCACCACCACCATAAAAACATCAGTTACATCTTTCCACCCATAAGCAGGTGCTGTGTGGGTTTTCCCGGGTGCAGTATCCCGAAGCCTTCTCACGCTGCACATGTGCAGAGGTAGGTATCTGCTGGATGACCGGATTCTGCACGTTTTCCGGCCGAGCGCGGGTGCTGGGAGCCGTTCCCGGGTTGCCGGCAGTTGGCAGATGTCTCCTCCGGACTCGCTGCGGCTCCGCACGGAGCTCACCCAAAACCGCGTTGGCTGCCGCGGCCGTTCGGGGATCGAGCCGGGCGCTTCGTGGCCCTTCGCCCGTTCTTTAAAACCTTCGACGGATGCTCCATCAAGAAGCACTTGCTGGTAGTTGGATAATTTCACGTCATGGGGCACCGATGCTGTTTCAGTCCTTATCCATCGCAGCCCCTAACCGAGCTCCATCTGCTGCTGGTGCCCCACAGCCCCTGCTAAAATTTGCACCCAGCCAGGACCCCAGGCCCCTGTTTCTCCATCAGCTCCCATATATTAACCCCCCACCACCCCCCACCCCCCCCCCGCCTTTGTTGGCTGTGACTTCACAGCCGGTCGCTATGGAAACGGTTTGATATTGTGGGGAACTGGGAGCTCAGGGAGGGAGAAACCAGCTGCAACTGGGAGAAACCCCCCAGCCCGCCCGTGTGCCGGCCGGATTTGTGCCGTCGCCCGGGAGTCAACGGGAACTTTTTAATATTTAATAGAGGAAAAAAAAAAAAAACTTTTTTTTTTTTTTTTTTCACCAGAGCGCGGGGTTCACAGGGCCGGCGCTCTCCGCCCCTCCGCGCCCCGTGCCACGCCCCCCCGCCCCGCCCCGCGCTGGGCCGCCAAAGCGCGCGCCAACTCTCCGCCCCGCCCCCTTCCCCCGCCGCCATTGGTCCACCCCCGCCTCCTCCCGCCCCTCCGCCGACAGACAGCCGCGCGCACCAACCGCCGGCGGCACCGTGCGGTGGAGGAGCGGGAGGGGCACGCCCCTCCCCTCTCCCTTCCCTCCCCAATCCCCTTTCCCGCGGCGGGGTGGGCGGGGCCGGGCGGTGACGTGAGGGGAGAGGGTAGCAACAGTTGCCTCGAGACCCGGCGCCAGGCGCCATAGTGACCGTAGCCCTGGAGACTGTTACTTGCCAACGGGAGCAACGCGCGGCCCCGGCGGCCGGAGCCCAGCGCAGCCCGCGGCGCCCGGCGGGGAGGGCAGGTGAGCGGGGGGGGGGGGAGGCGGACGGACGGACGGACGGACGGACACACAGACACACACCCCCCGCTGAGCGGGCCCGCGCCGGGATGGGTGGGACGCGTACACACACACGCGGGGGTCGCTGAGGCAGCCGATGAGGGGACCCCCCCCCCCCACACACACACACACCCCCCTCACAGTCCCGGCTCTCCGGAGCGGCCGCCGGCTTCGCGCCTCGGAACGTTCCCCCCCCACCCCACGCCCCGGGGTCCCGCCCGGGGCTCCCCGCGGTGCCGCCCCCGGGAAGTTGGGAGCGGCGGCGCGGCCGGGCGGAGCGGGGGAGGCGGCACCTCCTCCCTTCCCCCGCCCGGCGGCACCGCCCGCAGCCCGGCGGGGCCCCCGCTCCGCGCCCTGCCCGGGAACCCGCGGCCCAAACCCGCCTCTCGCCTTCGGCGTGGCGGGGCCGGGGGTGGGGGGGGGGGGGGTTGGACACGACGACACACACGGACACACACACAGCATCCCTCCCGCGGTACCGAACTTCTCCCCGGCTCCTTTTTTTTCCTCCAACTCCGAGCATCAGGTTCGGTTGGGAACAAACCGCGGCTGCTCCAGACCCCGGCGGGCTCCGTGTCCCCCCCCCCCCCCCCCCGCCCCGCGGCGTTGTGAGCTTGCCAGTGCTGGTGAGAGTTGGGAAGAGGGGACAGAGGCCAGCCCGCCCCTCTGCCGCCGTGTTGAGAAGCTTGCACACCTCTTGTGTTGTCTCCGTTTCCCCCCGGGCACTTTTCCTAGTGTTACTAGGGTTGATTTCAATTCCAGTTTATCTCTTTCGTTTGCCAGAGCTCTGAAATCCCAGCACTGGCTTTCTTGTCGGTCTTAGAAACGAGCGAAAATTGCAGTAGGACCTATTTTTAAGCATCTGCCGTCTATTCTTGACTTGGTTTCTCCTGTTTGTTTTGAATAAAGTATGTTGTAAAACAAGACTCATCTCCCGTTAAAGCAGGATTTTGTGTATGTATGTGCCTATTTCAAGCGTGAGTTCCTGCAGTGTGATTAAATCTTTCCATTCTTTTTACTTAGATGCTGCTCTAAATTGGTTTTGCTATTGAAAGAAGCAAAGCTTACTAATTAAAGAGCAAAGTGGAATAAATAATAATTTTATTAAATCTATTTTATGTTTCCTTGCATGGAATAGCCTTAAACTGACCACACTCAGCTTCAGATTCATTTGTTAGTCAACGCTTTTTTTCATCTGCTTCTGCCCAAACTTTTCAACTCACCATCTTGGTTACAAATCATTTGAGAATAGAGAGTAATTGCTGGCTGACAAAAAGAAGAAAAATCAGTCTTAATACTATAAATCTTAAGCTCCCAAAGACTGGGTCTCCTTCTTTGCTTCTGCTGTTTGACTATTCTGTGTGAGTTTGCTTCCGTCAGTTTAAGATTAATTTGGTCTTGCTTCAGGTTTTCTTTTAAAGTTACCCATCCAGTGAAAGGCTGTCTATGGAAGGGGAAGCATCCTGGAAGGCTGTCTCATGGTTACCTATTTCAGGAGGGGTTGAATCAGCCTCTGAAGGTATCTTTGTTGAGGGAGTCCAGGATAAGCAAAGTTTGGCTTCTAGATAGCTGAAGTCAGATGCAGAAAAACCCACACTTGTAGGACCAAATTGTGGGTATCGGATATCTGACATCGGAACTGAGATGTGGCAGCTCTGACACTGATGCTCGTTTCATTTTGAAAATCTTACTTTGTATTTTAAAAAACCAACGCATCCAACTGGTTCTTTACCTTTCAATATTGCTGTCCCATGGGATGTGAAATTTATTTGAATTTTGTGAGATGTTCTGCATTTGCCCTTCAGTGTATATGGATGTAGGCATGCTCTGCTTTTCTTTTTTTTTTGCTTTAAGCCTTTTAGAGTTCATGTTCTCAAAGCTGTTCCTGTACCAGTGAGGTTTGGAAATACTCGTCTTTTTAAACAGAATCTGGGTTCTCAGGTAATTAGAGGATCTTGGCCTTAAGGGTGGAAGCACACACAAATGCAAGCGAGGGGTTGACAACCGGAATTTCTTTGTCCCTGTTTGCTTTTTGCAAAACAGGAATGATCCCAGTGCATTCGTGGCTAAGAGCATCCGCTGTCACAGAGGAATGGAAGAGCCAGGTCGGTCAGACTTCACATGGGGCTCCCACAGGCAGTCCCTGCTTTGCATTTCCCTGCTGTGCCATTTGCATCTCATGAATTCCGCTCATAGTACCGTGTCCCTCTCCTGGGGCCCTGCGTGCCAGCTCTGGTGGCTGTGGAAGGGTCCGAGCGAGTGTCAAATCCCAGCGCTGTGCTACAGCAACCGGAGGGGGTGTAAGGCGTGCAGGCAACTCGCTGGGTGCCGTGACCATGGCCCAGCGCTGCAAATTCCCCCTCAGCATCGGAGCTGCCCTTTCAGAGAGGGTGTTTTGTAGGTTTGGCATAGAAATTTGTGGGTTTGGCATGTAAATGGAGGCCCATCTTCATCAAGGGACTTGGCACCACGTGTCCTGTTGAGTCCTGGCTGGGAGGGAGGGAAGGGGTCGCCCATCTCAAGACTTAAGGCTGAGCACAGTTCAGAGAGGGTAGCTGTTAAACCCTGTGTTATATACGTGAAGGCACATTAGAAATACGCTTTCTGTATATTTTTCCATGTGTAAATCTGAAATGGTGATTTAAGGCCATAATTGTGGAAGTCACAAGCAGTCAGTGCCACGGATGTCGTGTGTCCTGGGTATCTGTTGGGGTAAATTCTCCAGCTGAGAGTATTCATTGCCACTAAAAGTCACCTCTGTACTTGTTACCCTCTGTCACAAAACGTCTTCAGGGCTGCCATAAATGTAAAGCCTCAGTCAGTGGTTAATAACTGTAGCTTTTCCTAGCTCGATCGCAGTAAAATAGATGGCGCCAGTCATTGTCTTTAAATAGTCTCATGCTTGTAACACCTCAGAGCATTGACAGCTGTTATGTTTAATCACAACATGTTTTCGCTTTTAATACAGGCCTGTAAACATAGCCGTTTTAATGTATTCTAGCATATTTTCCTTGTTCAGTTTTAGTACTCCAGAGCTAAAAGCGTCCTGCGGCGTGCAGAGTCACAGCGCAGGGAGGGCAGTGCTGATTCAACAGGCGTATCTTACCCCTCAGCTTCTCGGCCAAAGTTTCTGCTGGAGGCTGCTGAGTTATATTTAAACCAAGTTTTCCCCTCTTTCCGTCCCTCAAAACAAATGCCAGCGCCGTCAAGGGCTGGGCGCCCGCCAGCTGGAGCGAAGCGCTGCCCGGCCAGCGCTTGCCGTGGGTGCTGCGGAGAGGAGCCCTCGCCTCCCCCCGTGTCACTGCATGCAGCTCCGTGATCCCGGATTATGTTTCTGATATTTGAACCATATGCAAGGTTTCCTTCTGTAATCTGCGTTTTGAGACTCTGTATTTTGTCTTATTGGGACTGGCAGTTCTTTATTCCTGTGTTCAAACATTCACAAATCCACCTTATTGTCTAAGAATGTGCTGGCTTTCTCACGTTAGGCTGTTTCTGTCTAAACAGCATATGAACTAATTATGCCATAAATACATAAACAGACAACAAAACATTTCTTCAGCGCATGCCATGTACCCATTAACATGATGAACAAAGAGGAATTTTTTCATACAGGGCACTACCTACAGCAAATCACCCTTCTTAACACCAAAAGCACAGAGGCAATTATTGCAGTGCCCATCAGTACACAAAATGTTTCCAGTTAGGGGGAAAGGGAAAATAAAGGAACCACCACTTTCAGTTTTGGGTCATGTTTTTATGAAAGATGGCTATGTTTACATCTCACCCAGCTAAAACAGAAGGACTAGAAAAGTTTAAATTTGTGTAATTAAGCTGACTTGCTAAAACAATATTTAGTGATGTGTAGACGTGTGATTTCATGTCAATGAATGCAGAAATCTTCTGATCATATTCTTTCTTACGACACTCAGGGGGGTTAAGCAGCATCTATCCAGCATTAAATTTACAAGGAGTATTTTAAATTGCAACAGAAGCAAAAGCCCTCTCAAACAGAACTTTATAAACTGTTTTGTTTTGTTGCTCTGGAATGACACAGGAGTTAAGAGCTGTAGAAATGCCAAATGAAGGCAACTGATAAGCTTGCTTTTTTTTCCCTAAATTAGATTTCTATTAAGAATTTCTGAGCTTCATAAATACTGAAGGAGTCTCAGCATAGTACAAATGTGTCGTAGTGGTGAAGCTCTGAGAGATTAACAATTGAACATGGCAGTTGCTTTCAAAGAAACAGGGGTCACAATGCTGTGCCAATGATGACTTTATATAAACCAAATGCAAAAAAACCCAACCAACCAAACCACAGATTCTTTGTTTTCCTGTCACAAATCAAGCCTCTGCTGAAGGAAGTCCTCCATGTCTCTAGCAAGAAGCTGACGGAAGTAATAATTACATTGACTGCAGCAATATTCCTTGCTGATGCATCATGTAATTAATTGATGCATATTATGACCGTCCAGTCTCCACGAATCATTTTCTTCTGTTTGAGGTGGTTCTCTGGCTTTATGTGCAGGAATGTCTGAATGTGTCTGAGGACAAGCGACAGCAGGTACCTGCATGTAGGCTGTGATGAAGCCCAGCAGTTTGAGACACGTCCCTGTCTTTTGTGGCAGGGTGACTTCATGCTCAGACTTCTTCAGGGCATCTCCAGCTTTCACAAAGTTTCTAGTCCTTACAAAGAGAATGCAGAACACAACCAGAAACAAAGTGAAAGCAGGAGGCAAGACAGCTTCTGCGGATGCCACCGTGTCCAAGATGTGTGTAGCAGCATCTCTCCAGAGAGGTCAGGAGCAGCTTTTTGGGAGTTGTCCTGCTGCCCCTCTCGGGGCAGCCCAGGCGGAGCTGGCAGAAGCACTTTTCTGTTGCTTGCTGCATCGATGCCATGAATTTTGCTACCGTCCGTAGTGCCGAAGGGGTGTGTGTTTCTCTTCTGCGCCCTTGCCAGCTGACGTTCTGTTGTGAGAAATCCACAGTGTGGGTCAGGGTTTCCAAAACGCTGCCTGCTCAGCTGTGCTCATAGGAAAGGATTTGTGTTGTACTGTGGTACGTGGCAGCAAGCTCGGGGCTTCAGGGCAGGACCTGCCTCCAGTCCTGCTGCCTCCTCTCTGAGCTCTTGGTGTTCTCCAGATAGAGACGTTTGCATGTGAAATTGTGTTTTCCCATCCCTTCTAGAGAAGAGGTTCAGGGTTGGGTTTACTTTTCTCCCGTGCCGTTCTGGAGTAGACATTTTGCCTTTCCTGTTGGGAACCGAATCCATGCTCGTGTGCACTGGCAGACGTGCGCTGCAAACCCGTGCTCATCTCCTTTGCAGGCGTGCTCTGGATGAGTGAATCCTTGGAAAGTCCACGTGGCATGAGTGAATCTGGGGTAAAGAAAGTTGATTCTGTCTCCATAGCTGAATTTTGTAAGTGTCCAACTCATTTGGAAGCACTAGCATCAAATCAAGACTGAATCTATGTGGTGATGCACCAGTTATTCAGGGGTTTGTCTGAGATTACATGGCTGGTGGTTCTTTGAGGTTAATGCAAGGCAAAGGGCCCCTACTGAACTGAGCTGGTAATTAAGGGTGCTCCTTCTTTTGGACATGTCACTAGTTAAGACTGATAAGAAACATCAGGGGAAGAGAGAAAGGAAAAGGTGCAGGTGGAATGATTATAAGCAAACAACCTAAGCATAATAAGCAATTTCCTTAGCTGCCACCTAGTCAGTCATTGTGAGACTATTCTTCAGTATCAGCTTAAGATCCCATTGCCACCATGACAACCCTGGAACTGTTCTGGATAATTTCTGGCTTTACACCCAGCTGATCAAACATTCACCTTGTTTGGGGAATTATATTAGTTATTCTATTTCTTCTAGTCTCTGGTGGAGGGTATCTGGGATGCTGGGAGTTCAGCGGGTTTTAGAAAAAGGAACCTCGTGCTGCCAGATAAAACCCCTAGACTGGCCTGCCTTTGTGTAGCTGAGCAGGTATACTTTACAAGCACTGGGTTTTTTTTCTTAAAATAGTGCTACAGTGATTAGAGAAACCAGGGCACCGAGCATTTAATTTTTATTATAATCATGTACGTCCAGCAGCCCTAGACCATGGCGTAGTGATGGCCTGAATACAACACTGGTTGAAGTTATTCTAGTCACTTGATTTGGAAAGGTTATTTACAGAGGATGCACGTGTCTTCTAGAATGGCACAGTCTAGATGATCTGAGCACGTTGCATCTGGTGATCGCTTTTGCACAGAGGATTTCCCATGTTTTGTTGCTCACAGGACTAGATGCTGATGTAGTGGAGCTCTAGTCAGCTCGTGTGAAAAGGCCTTTTTCTTTTCCCTGCTTGGCTTTCTCAAAGATCTCACACTGAGCTGAACCAGTGCTTGATGATGTGTGGGCTGGATTAGTGCTTGTTGTCCCTAGGACAGGTCCAGAGGGCTTTACAGCCTGGTAATGGACAAATTCATAATTAAACAGTTACTTAAGCATCCTTTACTCGGTGTATAAACGAGGCTGTGGGACTGGTTAACAAGGCGCAGGGACAGTAACTGCAAATGTGAATGGCATTGCTCTCCCCATCGCCTCACGGCCGTGGTGGGAGAGGGTTTCAGCAGTGCCCAAGGACAGAGCAGAGTCACCACCTGGACAAAGCCAGGCTTTGCTGAGAAGGGTGGAGAAGGCAGCCTGTCCTTCCCAAGCCGTGGATCACTGCCTCCCACGGGCGAGCGCGCCTGTTCGCCACTGCTCGGCCCGCCCTTGCCAGTCGGCCGCAAGCTTGGCCGCCCGAGGAGGGAAGCGAAAGGCGGCAGCTGGAGACGGGTGTGATTCGGTGGACGAAGGGCCCATCTCCACGCAGCTCGGGCACGCTCACGGGGAGCACGGATGATGGGTGGATCCTGCACAGAGCTGGATATTCCCGTTAGTTCAGCCAGATCTGGGGCCTTCCTGGCAAGCGGGCGGTGGTTTTGTATTTTCTCTTACCCAGACCGTTCCTGTTTGGACAGTAAAGAGTGCATAGCCTCTGATAAGGTGAAGCTTGCAGAAAGCTGGGAGGAAGCAAGTGCTGAGATAAGACCACCCTCTCAGTGTGTTGTAGGTACACTGTTAGTGTTGTCACCTCGCTGGTCAGTGCAAGGATGTCTTTCTCCTTTTTAATCCTCCCCTGAGCTGTCTCATACAGTCAAAAAAAACCAACTTGAAATCCATCTCTGGGCTGTGAAACGTGGGACTATAGAACTATAGACCAGTTCTGTCTAATTTATCTTCAGTCCTTACATTTAAACAAAATATTTTATGTGCTGTTTAAACCACCACCCCATTTCCCCCAAAAGAAGATGAAATGCAGATATTTTCAAATATTCGTGAACTTAAATGACCAATCGTGGGAGGAAATTCTTCCTAGCAAATATTTATTCTTCTTAATATGATAGATGTGCACCATTGTTCAGAAGACTTGCACCTGCCAGGAAAGTGAAATATCCCTCACCCAGGTCCTAAAACTCTTGAAGAAACTTGGGCTTGCATGTAGGCTAACTGTCATCCACAGTTGTTTGAACTCAGAATGCAGATTTTTTTCTCTATTAATTACCTTCCCCCAAACCATAAATACAAAATTCACCCTTCGTGATTTAGGCAACAGCTCTGTTACATTCACCTGCTGAGGCTGGCAACCTTCAGCACTCTGACCGGAGCTGGGCATTTCAAAAGCAAAGGTTGTTCCTACTTACGGCTTAGCCTAGAGATCTCTTGGTGTAATGTTTTCCTTTAGGAATAGCATTTACTAGGGTAGTTTCCATAAGATTGCTCCCAACACCGTGATCAGATAATATTCACCAGATAGGAGCCACTGGCGGGCAGGAAGCACTTAGATGGTTAGAACTGCTGCTTGCTGTGCTAATAAATGGACTTATTTAAATTTCAGAGTATTGTCTTGTATGCTGCAACCATTAGAGATAATTGTGTAAGGTAAGGAGTTGTGAGCCAGATAATTCATGTTTCAAATTATACTGGAGCAGCAAAAGTGCTTTTTTATTCTTACCACTGATGTTTTCCACATTTTCATTCTTCCCAATCTCGATGTTGCTCAGAACTTAATCTTTAAAAACAGCCAAAAAACAACAACAACATAAAAAACCAACTTGTTTTTCGATTAAAAGTGCAGTCAACATTTCTATAATATTTAATAAACAATGTGTTCCCAGATATTTACCTGGCTACTGAAATTTTGAGTCAGTTCATTATTTAATCTTTCTGGAGGCAGAGACACTGAGTAGAAATAGCTTATTTTAGACTTATTATCTGTTATCAGTTAAACCCCATAAATGTTGGAGCTGTTGCAGTGCCAGGAAGACCCAATGTACCCTGCCAATCCCTTATCCTGGGTGCGGTGCAGCGGGGGCCAGTCTGCCCCAAAGTGCTCACAGTGCTTTCATGGGAGGGCCAGAGCGAAGATTCTCTTAGGACAAAGATGGGGGGGGGTGAATTATTTAGCACTGGCAGCGTGTTTGATCCGTCACAGAAACCTCCTCTGCAGTCCCCATCCAAGACATTCCAGGGTGATGCCTCATCAGCTGCTGCTGCGTCATCGCCGGGCTGTTGGGAAGGGCTGTCGCCACAGCCTTGCGTTACTAGGGAAGAGCCTGCAAGTAAAGGATCTTTAGGCCACTGAAGACACACAACCCTCCTAGAGATCAGCTTCACTGGGAGCAAACCCCCTCCCGTGCCTTCATGGAGGAAATGCATGACGTGCGGGCTGTCATGTTGGTGCTTAATAAATGACAAACAACGAATTTTCAGAATTGATTTTTTGGGAGTCGGTACTCTGGTTCTTCACATGGTGTGAGGACAGAGCACACACAAGCATGGGCCAGGCGGTGCCTTTCTGTTTATTCTACTCTATCTATTGTCATGGTGGATTACAGCTGAGCCGGGTAGTGGATTGCAGGGCAAGTCTCTCCTAAATACAAACTGTGGACCGGGTACTTTTCTGCATCTTTTTCATGGATGCCGTTGCTCATAAAAACATGATCTGCCTTATTATATTGCTCAGGAATTTTTAAGTCCCTTATTGCCGTCCCGTAGGGAAATGGGCTTTGTCTTTAGCTCCGCAGGTACCATGCAAACTCTGTCTTCACATCCCATTTGTAAAAAGCACTAATCATCACTTCCTTGATGGGGACTGAAAGGAGACGTTTTAATATCAAAACATCTGAGGGTGTACCTGTCACAATAAAATCTTTATGTTTATGCAGTCCCTGGGGCTGTATCTGTATCTGTGTCTGTGGATATACATGTATATTCTATTCTTTTATACACACACATATATATATTTATATATATATGTATATAGAAAAATTCCTGTATACATACATACATATACATTATGATAGAGTGTAGTTCCAAGAGTGCCCATGCGGAAGGATGCTTATTCCACATTTCTGATGCACCTCCTTGCCTCCAGACCCAGTCCTTGCTGGGCTTTCCATGCCACCTTAGACTCTCCTGCAGGACTGTGCTTTGAGGCATATATTAGTCTCTGATCTAGCAAGTCCCATTTTTCCTGATCCAGAATCCACATCTATTGGTACTGTTGAGTCTGTTTGGAAAACCCTGCTTTATTTGTCCTGTGCTTTCATTTCCATTTTCCATTAAGGAAAAATTCAATATCTGTCTTTTTTCCAGGAGCCAGAAAGTTGAGATGGCTAGACTTGTAAGGATTAATATTTGTAAAGTGCTTTGAAATCCTCAGATGATGGCTGCTTTCCTCACTGATCAAAATCACGCAGGCATTTTTTTGGATGGTGTCAATGTTAAAGGTCTTTTTCCAACCTAATTGGAATTAGGATTGGATTCTATCATTATCTCTCAGCTTCATGCCCCCTCAGAATACTTTGTGCAGAGATACTTGCCTGTTACCCCCTGGACAGAGAGAGCAGGGATGGGTGTTGCATGGCTCTGGCTGCTCTGTGTCCTCTTAAGAGAAGCACTCGACATCGTTGCTGGCTTCTCTTTTTTTGGATGTACATGGGAACAGTCCTCCAGGAGAAGCGCCTACTTGTTGGATTTTCCTTCCCTCAGTTTGCTCTCCCTTCTTTAGAGGGCTGGCAGTCTTGCAGGGTGCTAGCTGGTGAAGATGCAAAAACCACGCTCAGAGCCATGTTTTGGTCCTGAAAAATTGAGAGGGTGGGAAACAACTAACCAAGCCCTGGAGAAATTATTGAGAGAATCGCTTTTGGGGAGGAGAGTCACTGGGGGGATTTCTTGCTGAAGTGATTCCAGTATCATTCTTCTGTCTGTTTGACAATCCAAGTGAACACACATGTAGAGTGCTCTCAAAATGTGAATTTTGGAACAGAAATATTCGGGAAGATGAATTATAGATGAGCTAAACTCTTTCGTTCCATGTGTTTCTGCAGCACCCGATGAGAAACACAGGATAGTTCCAGTGACACTCCCTCTCTTTGCACATTTCAAGAGACAATTTATGTTGTGGATTGAATTTTCCCAGCTGTAGTCTAACCTCATGTCCTTAAAACTCATGCTTTTTTCTTAAATGCCACCAAATAACTAAATTAATATATCATACTTTGCAATCTTTATCCATGTTCCCTGAAGAATTACTTAATACTTCGGTGATGAGTCTCTTATTAGTCTATCATTAAGGAATTTTTGTGATAGCTTTCATTTTGGCAGCTGCTTGGTTGAATTTATATTATGGTGTTGGACAACAAAATGTTCCACGGTGAATGTTTTGAATGCATCTCCTGATTTCTAACTGCTTGCTTCATATATGGGGATTGAATTACATGATTAGCTAGAACATTATACAATATTTCTGCTGAAGAAAAGTAAATTGTCTGTGGATTAATTTCTACTTTACACTTCTGGCTTATAGCCATCCTAAGCTAATAGTGAATTAAAAGTTGGTAAGAACTGACAGTCTGTGGCCTCGCTGCAATAATTTTGATACCTCTTTCTCTATCAGGTTTATAAAAATTTTACTCATTTTCTTGCGTCAGAAGGTTAAGGGTTGAGCTACTGCCTGTTGCCTGGAAGCATGATCTTCTCCCAAATCAGCAGTAGCATGTCCTGATCAGTTAAAGAAGGTATTCCATAATATGGTCCAATAATGTAATAACAGAGGATTTTAATTTTAAAAGTCTGCCCCCCTCTTCACCTCCCAGGAATCTTACTCAGCTGGGTACAGCGAGTTGACTGCATTATTCCTTTGAGACAGTAGTGTGTTGAAAACCCATTTTGGAAGGTAAACTTATCTCTGTACTGATGCCATTTTATGAGTTTATAACAACAGTGGGTGTTTTCCCACTGCAGAAGCACAGACAACATTTTCCCTTGGAGACACATGTGCACACACTCGTGGAACTGGAGACTGAGGCTGCAAACACAGGGGTTTTTTTAATTTTCTTTTCTTTTTTTTTTTTTTTTCTCTTTGCAAACGGCTTCTGGCATCATTGCTATAACTGCCTCTTTCCTAGAGACAACAATGTCTCTTGTGAACTTAATATAAACTGCTTGTAGCACTCCTTTGAGTCCATTTCTTGAATCATATCTTTGAAAGATCCCTCTGTAGCTTTGTGTCAGTGTTGGAGGGTGAGCTAGCTGACTTTTTTGGTATATAGTGATTGTGGGAGAAAAAAATCTGATGTGAATGCTCATCTGAACAATGTGCATTATTTCTACTGGAGTGCTTTTTGCCTGAGCAACGTAAGTGCAGATACAGAGAAGATGATGGTGTGTTCTTTTTTTTCCCACCATCTGCAGAAAGTAGAACTTCTCCATTAAGAAAATTAGATTTTTAAAAACTGCTGTTAATGTCTTGATAGCATGTACTCCTCTGACCTATACCACTGAAACAAACCCATTAACTTTTGATTTACAACATGCTAAATAAGAACAGAAGCTGACCCTTCTGTTCTGGAAGATTGAACTGGAGATTCAGGATTAACACAATCTACTTTTTTGCCTTTGAAACAGGCAGATGGGATTCTTTAACATATCATTTGCTAAAGTTTATGTTGACTGAAGTCTGATGTCAAGTAGCACCCCGAGCAAATATTTACAAATAAAATACCATATTTCTGAATTACAACTATGTTGCTGATGGTTTAAGCTAACTATGGTTGTAAAAATCACTCGTATTGGCAAAGGTTCTGTTAGCAGAACAGTAATTGTTTGTATATATAATATTTTAAACCAGTTGTGTTTTCTGCTATTACGTTAATGGAAAACATGTTTTGACATCTTCCCCTTAGCTCCCCGACTAAACTGTCTGGATTTGGAATTCTATCTGGCTGCACTAAGGAAACTCTTCCCTCTATCCCTCACCCGTATCTCTTCTCGGTAAATAAAGGAGCCACGGAAAAGGTTAACTGCTTTTTAAAAGAACAAATTATTCTGCTTTTAAAATTGGCAGTGCAATGGTCTTTACTGCCTACCTGCTGAACTGAGGCTCTCCAGAGGTATTGGAAGCTTATTCTAAAATGTTCGAGTTTGGCTCATAAATACTTACAGATCATAGCCCATGAGAGACCTATGAGTCATGGAGTAGGAAAGGGTCAAGTATGGATGTTGTAGAAACCCCAATCCCCCTACTTCAAGTAACAGAATAAACTGATGTTTCACTTGACAGTGCCAAAACCCATCCATAGTTAATGCTCCTTGACCTGTCCTCTCTCCCCTTCACAAATGTCTTTTTTTCCTTCTTTGTCTATTTGGGGAAGAATGCTGCAAGCCGGGGATTTACTCGATGAAACGGTGAGGTTTTAGTTTGTATCTTCTGGCTTTCTTTTTAAAGACAGGTTTATGCAATTCAGTCAATGAAAGGAAAATTAAGAGAGAGTAGTAATGGGTTGATAGCTAAACAATACATAATTTTAAAAGAAAAAAAGTGAATCCCCAATACCGCTGGAAGATATGAATGATAACTGATTCCTCTGATGCTTTCAAAGCTGCGCAGCTCAGATAGGAGAATCAGTTTGAGGTGATTTAATCAAGCCACCCGTGCAATCTCCTCTACGGAAAAAATCCACTGAAAGGTTCACAGCCCACACAGAGGAGCAGGGTCTTGGCTCTTAATGTCTCAGACTGATCTCCCTCTGCTTCATATAATGACAAATCCTTATTGTTCTTTGCAGCAGAATAAGGAGGAAAAGTTGCTGCTGATGGCTCAGAGCAATTCAGTGTTTCTTGCACTGTGTGTTTTGCAAAACCCAGAATGGGTCGATGCTCCAGGCAATTCTGGAGGATGCTTAAAACCGCAGGATTCAGCTGGTGCTCCTGGAGATATGGGTGCTACAGCTCGGACAAGACCCTTGCACCTCCTTAGCTGTTCCAGAAAGAAAATAATCTGCTCCTGGTTTTTGCAGCTTTGATACAAATGTCTTTTAAGTCAGCTGTGGTGTCGCTGTCAGGGACGTTGCTTATGATGGTAACAAGTTTTGTTAATCCTTGCACTGTTAATTAGGCTCTTTGTGTGAATTTGCAAACATCTGGGCAGCCCAGGGAGTTCCGTCTTCCTTCAGGAACCTGGCAGAAGAGCCCCGATTCCTCCTCCATCACCGCCGTCTCATTCATATGATTTAAGAATTAAAGTCTGTGCAAGTCTTCCCGGCGAGGGCCCGCGAGCGCGCAGGCTGTGGTGGTGAGATGGACGCGGGAGCGCGGGGCGAGCTGTTTCGGTGATGGAGCGGCACAGGAGAGACCCTCCGCCGCGTCTGGGGGGGCCTCTCCCCGTTTAGAGCCTGCCTGACCGAACAAGTGTGGCAGGCTGCTGCCATTTGAAATATCGACGAAAAAAGGAATAAGCAGGTGCCCCAACCGCTGAGTCCTACGGTCACACACTCTGTCGGGTCCTGTGCAATCACCCAGGAGAAAATGGTGATGCTTAGGGTATTGTTTCTCACTCTGCCTTTTCCGCTGCTTTGTAAGCTGCTGTATCTCATAAAACGTGCTCTGTTACAAAACACTTTTTGACGGCAAGAGTATTCCCAGAAAACTTTTCTCTTTGCTAAAGGTGCTGCGCTTTTCTACCAGTATTTGCATTGCTGATTATTTGGCCTTAGGAGGATAGTTACTTTGTTCTCAGCAGCTGATGGCTTTCCTTTCCAGAGGAGATGGATTTGTTTTTTTCCATCCCTGAATAATTTAGATACTATTGATAGCTTAAAAATATTATTTTGCAGAGTAACTAGGTACTTGTGTTAGTCTGCGAACGAATATTCTTCTGTATTTCCACCTGCAAATTACAAAATTGCTACATGAAGCTTACTGTTATAAAGCTTTAGGGACTCCAATTTAGTTTTCATTTAATCGATTTATTTTGTGGAGGAAAAGTTATATCAAATCTTGCAGTCCTTTTAATAGGTATGTTTCAGAAATGAAATGATGTCTGATTCTGGTTCCAAATGTGCTGTGACATTAGTGTTGAAAAAAAAAAAAAACCAAACAAAAAAAAACCAAAAAAACAACAAAAACCCCCACAATTATTGCTTCTCTTAATTATGAAATGGGCAGAGCCATTGTGTATAAAGAGATTTGTTTTAATTTTAAAAGGTTTTGTCATCCTCAGCTCTAGCCCACTATTGTTGCTGCAGCCCCAACCCAGGAAATGTCTCATAATTTGAAAAACAAACACTTTCTGGCTGGCCTGCATTGGAGAAAACATTTAGCCTGGAAACTTGAATTAAGATGGTGACATAAATCAATAGGATGCTCTCAGTTGAGGCAAATACTAATTTCTTTGTTTGGAACATGGCAATGTGAGGTGTGATACAGAGCGCCGGTACACAAAGAAATTGCTGTTGCTGGTCCCTGATCCGATGCATGCGTCGAGGAGGAGTGTGTAAAGATGTAAATAAAGCAAAGCATGCCTGACCTCCTCATTGCTTGCTAGCTGGTGTCTTGGCTGAACATTGCCATTGCTTGGCAGCCTGTGTTTTGACTGCAGGGGAGCCTTCTGCATCTGAAGAAGGGGTCTGACACCTGCAGGTCTGATACCAGGACCTGTGCTGGATCTGGACCCTTTCCCAGGCTCTGGAGGTGTGTGGATGCTCTTCTGCTCCAGCTCCTGGTCTTCCTGCTGTTGCTCAGTTTGCAAGTGGAGGCATTCTTAGCATTCCTTCCAGTCTGCATGGTAGCTGCACAACATCTAATTACACTTCTCCACAACAACTAGCCAGCAAATTAACATTATAATGGATCTTAAGGTTTTGTAATTACTCAAAAATGTCAATGGACTGGAAGAGTGCTGGGCTCTGCTGTCAGCAGCCTTTCCTCCCAGGGCAGCAGTGTGCACCCCCTTCCCTATCCTGCCTTTGGAGTCTTCCTGCAGGTGAAAAATTTGTTGTCCTGAGGCCTTATTGTCCTTAGCAGCACCTCCCTTCTCTATTGTAAAGGGGTTTTCTGGTAATTACTTTGGGTACGGGAGTATCACGGAAGTTTGGGACCAGGCTCTCAAGGGGAGCTGAATTTCTTTGCTGACCTGAAGTATCCCAGCCATTGCTAAACACCAGCAGCTGCTGCTTTCTTTTGTCCTGTCCCAATTTTGATTTTTCTTTCTTCAGGCAAAACATCTACTGAAATTGCTGAAAGAGTTGCCTTTGGCAGTGATGGGGATGCTACTTGCACAACTGCTTCATGGGAGGGAGTGGAGCAGAAAGCCTTGCGCGCTGTGCAGTCCCTCAAATTCTACCTTAGCACTTGCACGTGGGCAGGGCAACGGCATCCCTTCTGCTGTCCCTTGTGACTCATCCTGGCAAAATCGGGGCTTTTATTATCACAGGAGATTTACCACCTCCAAAGGGACACCTCTCACCGTCCCAGGGTTGGATGCAGCAGGAGCCGTGGGGATGTTTGCATTGCTTCACTCTGGACACTAAACTTAAATCAGGATTTTAGACTCCCTGCGTAGACAGGGCAGAGGCAGTTACCTCCAGAGCTTGGCTCAGAGTAGCTGCATCATCTGGTCTACCAAAAATTAGTTCTTCAGCCCCTAATGAGGGCACTTGGAGGAGGTGGCTAATGCTGGGTGCTGGAAATCCTATGCATCCCATAGTGCCTGCATCAAGAGCATCCTATAGCTAAACCGGGTATATTCAACCCTTACAGGGCTTTAACTCTGTTTCCAGCTTAGTTTAGCCAGCATTTGCTTTTGGGAAAAGATCCATCTGCTATGAATTGAGGTTGCTGCCTTTCTGTAGAAAGGGGGAAAGGAATGAAATAATAGTTAATACTTAATGCATATGAGCAGCAATGCTGCTCAGGTTGCCTAGCAGCCAGTTAGACAAGCAAGAGAATAAAAAAGGCTGTCTGAGTGAATGTGGTCGGAGCTGGTTTCTTGGTTTGCGGGTGGAATCTGACCCATGCAGTCCATTTTTTGGGGGAGAGGGAAGAGATGGTGGAATTTACCACTAATGGATATTTTAGCTCTGTCAGATCATCTCTATCCACTCCCCCACCCCCATCTGTTTTTCCTTTTCAGTTTTTCAAGTGTAACTTGGAAAGCTTTAGCCAAAGGGAGGTGTTAAAGTTTTGTATGGTGACTGGAGATGGAATGAGCAAAAAAATCCCTCAAAGAGACTTTTTCCCTCTATTTAGGACTGTATCTCTAGCAGTCTGGAGATCATTAGCATTCCACGGCCTCTTCAATATACTGCTCAGCACATGCAGTAAATGTTGTATAGACTGGAAATAGCTCCTGGAGTCACACTTAACGCTTCTAACATTGCTTTCATTCTTGCAAGAAGCGGATGTACATTTCATTTTCTGGAAAGCAAAAGTAGAAAGATACTTGGAAAAAAAAGGGAGGTTGAGCTGCTATATGATTGCAAATAAGCTGCTTCCTCCCTCATGAGGCCAGAACTTCCCAAAACTAGAAGGCTGGATTAAAAACCACTAGGAGATAAAAATAATTAAGACTGTTTAAATAGTGGCTTTCTGAAATTAGGTTCTTTTTACTTTTTCAGTAAAAGTGGGAAAGCTGGAAACTCTTGTCAGGCATAGCTCTGTGGGAGTAACAGGACTCCAGCAACTGAAACCCTAAAACTCCCCACTAGCATCCACACTTGAGATGAGAGGTGTCAATTCTCAATTTTAATGTGTTTTCCATATCCCAGCGGTAACTTTTTAGCATATTAAAGCAGGAATGAGGTCACTTAGCAGAAAGGAATGGAATGCGAATAATCTTGGACTTAATTTGCCCATCTTAATAAGGAAGAAGAATACTGGGTCTTTCAGGGCAGCTAGCCTCTTTTACACTCTGAAATGAGTTGATAGGTCTTGGGTCTATGCCAGCAGAGATACTGTTGTCCCTCAAACAGCATTCATTACCCAGTGTGCAAAAGCCAATATCTCACACAGAGCTGAGATACCAGTTTTTTCCATAGTTGTGCAAAGATGGGTGCTAGGTGTTAATTCTACAAAGCTAGCATGCTACACAAATTATGTGATCAGTAAAAAATCTATCTAAGTTTACACTCATTGGTCTGTAATTACAGTTCCATCTGCTGTTGGTTAGTTATATTTGAATTAGCCTCACTTGCTGTGTAAATTAGCACGTGTGCTCCTTACAGGTGTTGGGGGCAAGTTCCCCCGGTTATCACAGATTTTTTGCTGACTTTATGCCTTTTTACTTCATCTGGCCTATGGCTCCAACTGGGGAGGATGCTCAGCTCTATTAGTCTTTTATCTCCTCTTCAGTGGCGAAGACAGTAGCAAGGCCTAAATCGTATCAGGTTTACACACAATAGAGCTGCTAAGTATTGGGCTTACACAATGGAGCCAGTGACTGGTGGTCCTTGTGCTTGGTGAGAAACATTTGCATGGGCTACAAGATCACTCCAGTAATTTTGGTGGAAGGACCAGCAGTTGAGCAAGGAGGGTCTAGACTTGCTTCCCAGGCAAGTTTATGGAGACCAGAGTTATCATGAGGCTGGTCACATTTATGCTTCTGATGTCATGGCAGAGATGTTCCTCTTAGCCAGAATTATCTTTTGAAGTCCTTTACTTGGCCAAATGTTGCAATGTTAAAGCATCTTGCAACCATATTTCACACAGCTTGGAGATTTCATAGCTGAAATCTACCATAAGGCAACAGGGAGGATGGGCAAGGACACCATTAAGTAAAGGAGCTTGTTTTGAATTTAGTTTTTTGTGTAATGAGTGCAAATGCTACCGGATCACTTCAAATGGCTGCAAATGGTGTGTATTTTATCCCTTTGCTGGGCAGATTCTTCAAGTTACGACATTTTAAATTTTTCAGTTGTCATATTGAAGTTGCCAAGCTGTGCCAAACTCTTGGCTGTCTTGCATGAATGTCTGCTCAGTTGACTGCTGCTCTGAACATCACAAGAAAAAGATTAGCTGCCTCCTTCAAAATGTTCCTGGGTCGACTGTTCTAATGCAAGAGGCATGAGCCCCACTGAGGAGGAGATAAATGCAATCAAATGCTAGAAGACCAAGGAGTAGTTTGGGGGCTGATGTTGTTGTCCGAAAAGAGGATTTGTGCCTGGTGTGCAGTAAACCAATTTCCATGTGCTCAGGAGAGATACTGTGTTTATTCAGGCCTTAGTGCTCAGCGGACTTTCCACAGATCAAGCACACCAATAGCAAGTTTCAGTGCTTCTTTTATACACAAAAATCAGAGGTTAGAACTTTTCCAAACACACCTACTAGATACTGATTGGTTAGTAATTTACATACAATTATAATACTACTACACAGTGCTACTACACATGCTCAGGGGAAGGGTCTTGACCTGGGCAGGAGTCTTTTTGACCTGTGGGTGTATTTTTCAGTATTATAATGAAGGTAGTTCACTTCAGGACAGTTTAAAAGTTAGTTTCATTGCCAAGTTAATTAATTGAATAGTCACTTTGCCAGGTTGTTGGATAACTCATCCTTAACAAAATCAATCCCGGATATTCTCATTACAATCCAGGATGTTCTGCCTGTTTTTCCAGGGTTTGGAGATCAAAGTCTATCCTTTATGAATTCCTTATTGCTAATCAAGGTCATCTTGACCACGCTTCAAAGTCTCACTCAACGAAGCTTCAAAACCTCATAATTGTCCCCATATGTGCAGTAACCATGGCTACCAGAAAATGGGAAGTATACTATATCAAGGTCAGCAATAGTTTGGGGAAAAAAATACCCTTAAACAAAGAACAGAATTTTTGAAAGACCTTATTTAAAAAATGCTCAGTACTTTGACATTTTATTTTTGATCTAGCAGATGGGTGATTTCTGCTTTTCACAACATCTGCCTGGGAGAAGTGCATGCCTTGCTGCAGTTCTGTTGCAGTGCCGTGGAGGACTGTGCCATTAGTAGATAAACGCTTGGAGAAACGCCAAAGGAAGCACAAAAAGTACCCCACACTTCAAAATCAGCTACTTCAGTGGCAAGCTTTACCGTTAATCACTGTGAAGGTGAACCGATGTGACGCCAGTGCCCAAGCTTAGATTTAAAAGTTGGAGGGACAAATTCTGCCCAAATTCTGCTCCTATTGAATTTGGGAGCCTGTGACAGCAGCATGTGGCCTTAATGATGATTAGCAAGCGCAGCAGAACTTTTATGTTCTAGATCATACCACTGCACCCAGGACAATGGTCTCTTTCCGCCAGCCCAACAAAAGCTTATTTCTATTCTTTATTTCCACAGAGAGCAAGCTCTCCCTTAAAATCCTCTGAGTGTTAATAAATTTTTTTGCTTATGATTAGTTGACTCAAATTTTTTACTGTAAAAAAAAAAGCAAAGTAGAGAAGTTAGTTTCCCACGTTCATGGAACTAGAAGAAAACATCTTTCTGGTGAGATTGTCTTCTTCATCAAATCAAAGGGCACTCAAAAACCACACACACCCTCTCCTGAAAGCTCATTTCCCAGCCAGGCCACGTTTCCCCAGACTCATAGATACACCCAAGAAAAGCAAACCTGTTTTAAGCAAGCTAAATCCTGCTTTAAAGGGATCAAAATTCTGCTGGGAAACTTCTAGGAATCTACAAATATGTGGCAAAAAAAAAAAAAAAAAGTTGGAAGAGTACTTGCTCAGGGCCTTGTGTGTTTGCGGGTAGCTCTGGCCACGCGGTGCTGCTGCGCTGCTGGTGCCGGTGCCGTGCGTCCCTGGGCAGCAAGCTGGGGACACGGGGCTTTGCATAATGCCTAGTTACTACCGTCTCCAAACGAGGTTAACTCCTTAATAATATTTTTAAAACAACAAAAAAAAAAGCTTCCTTTCCTGAGCATCTGCTTTGAAGAAGCCTGTTAATCTGTTTATTCTGAAATAACAATTAAAAAAAAAAATAATAAAACCAAAACAAAGCCCCAAACGCCCCGGTCCTCCCCCCGTTCAGTTACTATAGCAAAGAAATTATTTGTCAGTCCTCCCAGGCTTCTGAAAATACCCGCTGACATATTTAGCGTGCGGTGGCGGCGGGGCGGGGCGCGGGGATGGGGATGTTTGCTTTGGGCAGCGCTCCCCGGTCGCCTAGCAACGTGCCTGGACACGGGAGGGGACCGCGTCGCCCCTGGCAACCGCTGTTGCTCCCCAAACAGCGTGGGCCCTGCATCCTCCCCCGGCATCGGCCTCTTCCTCCGCCCGCGCCGCCCTTCCGAGGGGCTGGGGCTCGTCGGCTGCACCGGGTGGGGCGCGGGGGTCCCCCCTAACCCCTTAAAGTAAACTCAGAATTGGGCTAAAGGCAACTTCTCCCCCTCCCCCCCCCCCCCCCTTACTTTACGATTCTAAAGGATTTAAATCTTCCCACTCGGCTTGATAGACTCTAAGCACGATCCAGATGGATGAGCTTTTAAAACTGCAGCTTCGCCTTTGCCCCCTCAGTGGAAGGATAAAATAAAGCGGTTTCTGGGTGTTCTCTGAACCCCTCCTCTGGCCAGACTGTGGACAGAAGGTTTAGTGGACTGAGATGTCTCGGAAAGCCACGTGCTCGTGTCTCCAGGCCAAAAATACTGCCCACGGGAACTTATTGCATGGATAAAAGATATAACTCGGTTAATTCTAGTTCAGTAACAGCCAATTCTCTTTCTTTGGGAGAGTGTGAACTATTAGAGCAGTGTGCAGTTGTTGCAAACCCTGATCTTCTCCCATTCATCTAGAATGCAGTCTGTCCTATTACTGTCCTCAGCAAAAATACAGCACTGCCTTTCTCCAAGTGCAGAATATTCAAATACATATTCCCAAACTGCGTTTCTAGGGCATCTAAAGCAGCCTTCTCATTTCTTTGCCTTTCTAGGAAGAATTGCACGTCTCCAGATAGTTTGTGTCTTCTATTTGGGGTCTTGTTTAGTCCTGGAGTCTGCAGAACCAGTCACCAACAGCTGCATGAACCTTAAATTTCCACAGGAAAAAAACCTAGCTCGTTCCCCCTCCTCACTGGTACCAGTGCGCTGGTCTGGAAAGCAATTGTTTCTGTCCTATTACTTGCTGAAACATGCACTGAATACTGCGATGGAACAGCTGAATAACAACTGTTAGTCTAGTTTTGAGACCTGCCATGCCAGCCTGGGGCTCTGATGAGCGCACTTGCAAATGCACTTAGGCAAAGTGGCTTTTGAACTTGGGGCAGTTTTCCTGCACGTGTAGAAGCCGAATCATCAACAAGCAAATCCCAAACTCTCATGAGAAAAGTTTGCACACCCTCATGAGGATGTTTTGGTGTGGCACCATCACGTAAAGGGTGAAACTGTATTTTCTGTAGAGTGCAGGAGTAAAGCCCAGACCTCCGCAGCGGTTCCTCCCCAGTAACACCAGTTACCCCGGGGTCAGGGCAATGCTCCCCGGGAGCGTGCTGAGTTAGCACAGCCTGGAAGAGCATCTCGTGCGGGGGCAGAAGCACGGTGGGGTCAGAGCTCATGTAGGTGTTTGAGAGAGACAAAGAAACTTGCCCTTAGTGTCAGGAGAAAGCAAACAAGCGCTCCTCCTCCTCCTCGTGCCCGCTCAGGCACTCCCTGCCTTTCAGAAGGGAAAAGCGACCACTTCTTCTCTCCTTGCTCCAACTCTCCTTCTGGCTTCTCAAACCCACAGCAGCACTAACGCTCGTGACCACTTGTTTATCCCCTCGTGCCATGTTTCAGTCCACCCCGTGGTGGGATCTCTCCTGGAGACTGCCGGAGCACTGACTCAGCTGATGCTGTAAAATCTGAGAAAAAGTCATCTCTTCTCTGAACAGCCACAGTTTAAGTTTGTGACTTGTTCTGCTTAACTTTGTGAAGCACCATAGTGCTTGTGAATGGTGCTATATGAATAAATAACAATATACTGGACTGTGTTGGCAGCAGTTGCTTCTGTATTTGCTGTTCACCAGATAGGCATGATGGAAACAGCTGCTGCTGCTGCCCCACATCTAAATGAAATACTGCAGCAAATCTCCTACTTCACACTTAAATTGTCAAAAGGCTGGTGAGCCTTAAAAGCACTGAAAGGGCTGTCTAGCCTAAACAAGGAAAAAGGGAGGGCTCAGAAGTGTATAGATTTAAATTAAGCTGATCTCTTGGAATTAATTTAAAATAAGTGACATGTTCCAAAGTTTTCTGCTATAGGACAGACTATAAAAGCAGGTGTTGCAAAAATGCAGTCGAGTACCATGGTTTGCAGCTTCTTGTTCCAAAATGAGCCCAGTTCAGTCGGGGGGAGGATTAGCTGTATCCAGGTACCTGGAATCATCCGGGGAGCGTGCAGAAGCAGAGCTACAGACTGCAGGGGTCAATAACCGGGTGTTCTGGTTTGGTTGATGACTGAAACTTTAAGATTTGTCCTAGAAAGGAACCTTTGAAATGCTTTTGTGTCAGATTTTTGCTTGGTGCACTCTATTTTCCGTATTGAATCACAGCCCTGGGAAACCCCTACAGTGCATATATTAAAAATAGGGGAAGTGATTAATTCAATCCCAGAACTTGTGCTTGTTTTTGCCAAATAGCACCAATGCATACATTGCAGCCGGTATCTGAAGGGCCTGGACATGGAGTACAGCGTAGTGTGTGACTTTTGATTCCTCCTTCCAGGCATGGAAGCTTCTGTAGTGCTCAGCAGATATCAAGATGTTGTTTCTTGGGTAGCAATATTTGCCATCATTGTAGCAAAACTCTTCTGAAGTCAAGATTTAGGTAATTAATAGGAAATAATCAAGGGGTTTCAAGCACTTGTTGACAGGGTTGTACAAGGCTAAAAAAACCTGGAAGCTGTTGGACTTTTTCTTAAGAACAAACAGCTGGGACTCGTGCAGGTGTCTGTTGGCAGACAGGGTGAAATGCAGTAGGGCAGTAAATAGGCTGTACGCTGGGCCCTGCGTTTCTGAGCACCTGAAGGGATGCATTCAGATCTGAAGGAATCCAGTCCTGGCTTTTGACACTTGGAGAGTGTTCGTATTATTAACCCAGAAAGAAAGAAAATAGGACAGGTTTTTGTCTTGAGGGGGGACGTTCTCAACATTGCTTTGCCCGTGTTCAGGTCTGAGATCCGTGCACGTGGGATTTGTCCACAGGCTGCTGCCAGCAACTTTAAACCATCACAGCTTCTTCTATTCAGTCTCAGCTGGCTCTTAAGGAAACTCCAAATTATAGGGCCAGCACAGATACATTCCTTGCTTTCCTTTGCCTCTCTGAAAGTTACTTTTAAAGAAACAGCACAGATTAGTGAACTGCTGTTACACAATGATCACGTGTGGATATATATATATATTACTTGACTTGATTCCATGAAATCTAATTAAAGACTGGGTGTATATTTGTATTTCGGTATATTATTAACTTGCTAATAAAAGCCATTTCCAAATTTGTATTTTTCCATGAGGACCAGGTTTCTGAAAAAAAAAAAAAACAAAACAAAAACAACCAAACCAAAAAATCCCCACCAAACAAAACCCAACAAACCAAAACACAAACCAACAGCTATACTGTGTCCTGCCCTTGAAACACGTGTTTTGGGTTTATCTGTGTTTCCAGGTAACTAGAGCTCTCAGACAAGCAGCATTTGCTTCTGTTTTAAATTAATTTAACCTAATCAGTGGAAGGCTCTGGTGTCTTCTCTGCTTATAACATTTCGAAGCCATGTAATAAGCAGCCCCTCCTTGTTATCAAGTTCCTTGTCATGTTTGCTTCCCCCTTCCATCCCCTTCGCTTACCACCACTTACTAAAAGGCTAAAGGCTATGACATGTGGCCCAGGACACTCCTGAGATGAACCAGCTCAAGTGCCAGCCCCTGTTAGTCTGGCAGAGCTCTCCTTCAGCTGCGATGGGGATAAGAGCACATTCACACTGCTCCGAGTACGGAGCCGGCCCAAACCTCTCCCCCTACCCCTCTCGTGGTTTAGGAGGGACTGACTGGCTGCGAAAGGCGAATGCTGCTCCAGCCTCGGGATGCGACCGGGACACGAGTGCCTGTTGCCGCTCGCGGGGACGCCGGGCCCCGTCCCGCAGCATCCCGGGCTCCGTGGGGTGGCTCGGTGCCGCGTGGCCGCGGGCGTGCCGGGCTGTCCTCCGCGTGGGCTGAGGGGTGTTGGTGTGCGGAGGCCAAGGTTTTGATGAGCCAAGACTCTGTCCAGTCCTAACCTGCTCCCGTGTTTCCTGGCTCCCTCTGCAAGCCGGAACGGCAGGCTTTTCTTCCAAGGCTTTTAGAGCAGTGAAAAAACCAGGAAATGCTGTAGCTCTCCTCAGTCAAACTGGTATCGTGGTTGCCAGTTGTACGACATTTCAGACAAGGATTAAGTTCAGGTGCGAAGCAGCCAGACTTCCAAATGCTTTGAGCTGCAGCCATTGCCAACAGCCGTGCTGGGAGCTTTGTTCTCCAAGCATCACTTGTATGGTCTGAAGGAAAAGATAATTCCTAAATGGGGGGGCGGCTCAGCCATCCAAAAGCGAAGAGTTTCTTTTGGTTTCACAGATGGGTGAGCTGGAATCATATTTTTTCCAAAGCGGGTGCAAAGATGGGGACACACTTGGCCCTTGGTCTTGGTTCAGAGCCACGTGCTGGCTATCTGCATGTGCCTGCTCGTGCGCTCCTCTGGCTTCTGAGTTTTACGGGCAGTGGAAAAAAAATATTAATATTTTCCCGATTTGAATTTCAGGGGAACGCCTGTTGTTTCTTGGAGATAGCATGCGTTAGAGACATGCACAGCGGGGATAAAGGGTGCGTGTGGAGTCAGGAGGCAAGCCGAGTTTTATACAAGTATTTGCCTTAGTTCTGCTCTAAGGTGGTATAAGTCACTCAATTGCATTTTCGTTCACATAAAATAAGAAGTTTCTTCTTCCAAATAATTAAACGCTTCCTTTCTATGCTCTGGTTAAAACACAACTAATGCCTTTTCAGGGCAAATTATTAAATACAGACTGAGCCAAAAATATTGAATGAAATGGAAAATAAATTTAAGAAAGTTTTCATTAGTAAAATAAATGTGGCATAGAATGTGGTGGATAAAGTTGATGGGTAGTGTGCATCTGCTAGAAAAAAAGTCAAAATTTGTTATTCCCTGTATTCCTTCTATTATTTTCAGTCACTTTAGAGAGTGTTGAGGATTCTCACTAGTGAATCTATTAAATATAAAAACCATAGTTCCTTTTTCTATAGTCGAGGGAGAAAATACCACTTAGAGCCCGTATAGAATGTGGTGGTTAAATAACATTTTTATTTCTTCTGAGTTTGGTTATTGCTGTTCTGGTTTTCCTATTTATCTAAGCTCCAAGCCAACTAAATCTGAATAAAAGTTCCAGAAACCAAAGAACTATTTTTATATGTAAGCCTTCCTTTCAAAGTATGCAAGAAATGCACAAAACCAAGCAAAAAAAAAAAAAAAAGCAAAATCTTGGGTTTGAATTTTGATCCTAGCAGAATCAAAAGTTATGGATGAGAAATAATTGATTTTTTTTCAATTAAACTAAAACCTTCCCATTATTTTCAATAAAATACCAGATATCAGGAGATATCTATACAAAATTAATATCTGTATCATGAGCTTGCATATAGAAATGTGACCGTATGTGTTTCCCTGGTTATTTTACCCACTGGTCAGCCTGATATCCACTGAACAGAAAGAAAACTTGGAGTACAAACTGCACAGCTGAGCACCTGGCTGTTGGGCATACTGAATCACAGTAGTAAAAAGGCAAGCATAATTTTAGCAGGTTCACCTGCAAAAATAAACTTTTTTCACCTTTGTATCTTAATTTGAAATCAAAGCCATGATTCAGTCATCAAAAATCTGATATACTGTTGATTCCTGTACTTCAAGGCAGTCATTTTCCCAGTGGATTTTTATGCCCCGCATTTAAATGCTCTTTGAGAAGAAGTTGTTAAGCCCATTTAGAAATGGCAAATCGAGGGAATTACTTACCCAGTAGAGGTAATAAAACCCACCCAGGTTTACTGGGAAGCTTAAATATAAATAGCTGTGAGAAACTGTCCTAGGGGTAGAATAATTGACTGTTCTTAACAACAAAAAACTCATCAAAGACATTTTCCTTTCCCTCATTTATGTCCCAGTATTATATTCTATTTCAAAAGGTCTGCCAGAAAAAAATTAATTTTAAAAAGTTTAAATAAGATCAAAGAATGATCATGTAAGCTTTCAAAAGCAAAATAATAAAACAGTTCATGATTTGTCTTCAAATGAGCAAATGATTCACTGAAACAGTAACAGTTACAGTATTTTGAAAGCAATACCACTATAACTGTATGATTATTCTGGATTAACAAAAATGTTCATCAGTTACTGGTGTGGGGTAGCTAATATGCTTTACATTTTCACCTTAAAAAATTAGAGATATGTAAATACAAGACTAAATACCCCACGAGAGCCAAGACTGTGCCAGTCCCACCCCTGATTTATGTATGGCTGCTCTTAACATATAAAATATGTTCACTTCAAATGGTGACATTTTCTTCTAGTATAAAAACACCAAGTAGGTCAGCTCACAGTTACAACAGACACAACCCTGGGCATGAGGAAGGCAGGGGCTTAAATCCTTTTTTATTTGAAGTCTCGGAGCCGCCTGGGATGGCTGCTGGTGCTCAGCTACCCATGTGCCTACATGTCCTGCGGCAAGGACCAGAGCACCAAAGAAAAATAAACCAAATATTTCCCTGGGGCAGCCTCCCTGCTCTGGCTCCGATCAGCAGCAGTTATGAGACGTTTGAGGTCTCGGCATTTAGCTCCAAAAAGTTTTTTGTTTGAGTGTTCGGGAGCCGATAGTTTATATTAAAACATTCTGTGGAAAAATACTTGCAGTTCCTCCTCATCTCCTGGATGGCAGTGCTTGTGGGCTGCGGCACAGATGGAGCACCCAGGGGCACCTTCCCACTGCTGGGGGGCTCCTGCATCAGCCCCCCTCCCTTCCCAGGCTCTTCCTGGGGTTTGGGGACCAGTACAGAGGACTCTGGTGCTTTCCCCTCTTGGCACTCGAAGGCAATTCACAGGAGAAAGCTGAGCTGTGTGGTATTCTTCTGCTGCCCCCTCCTTTTCTCCCCCCTCTCTCTGCAAACTTGAATATGAAAAATATTTTTAAATGCTCCTCTTATCTCTGTTTTACCAGCATTTTGGAGCTGGTTTAGACAGGAGAGATTAACAAAGGCAAGGCTATTTACATAAAGGCAGTGTGGCTTATGAATGAGACAGTGACAATTGGAGTTTTTATCAACCCTCGAGGCTTGTAATATTACTACTTGTCTTTCTCAAATGTATTCAGATTTTGACAGCCCTCTGAGACCAGTGCTCAAAAAATACCTTACCTGGGGGAGTACTGGGGCTTTTTTAGGAGTGGGAAAACTGTAGTGCGGGGAAGGGGAAGCATCCTGTTCAAGGTCACAGAGCAAGCTGGTGGCAGAACCAGAAATAGCACCCAGAAGTTATTAGTTTTTTTCTGGATTTCCTTTCCTGTCACCGCTGTGTGCTTGGATACCGAGATAGCTGTGTGTAAACAGAAGGTTTCCAGAGGCAGCAGCCTTGTTATCTGCCTGATTCATTCAGTGATGATGCAACCTGGGATCCAGATTTCTGCAATGCCTTCCACAGTTGTGACGCTGCACGTGACATCACATGCCACGTTGAGCAGCCAGCGTTTTAAACTTGTCCCTACCTGAAACGCCAAGGTCTTGAGCAAGGCCCTTCTCACCACGATGTTATTCCTGATTGCATGGTCAGGTCCCGTCTGCTCATTCCGCTTGCATAACTGACTTGTCTTTTTGCTCTTCTTAACCCAGTAAGGAGCCTGAGGGCTGGGAAAATCAACTGTGGATGCCGATCCTCTCTGTGACCCACCAGTGGCTTTGTTGACTACTAATTAGCTTCTCGATTTGTGCAAACTCCCCAGTACCAGAGGGGCTGCCAAGCTGTCAGGCTTTCACCGGCTGTCAGAAGCCACGAGACACCTTTTAATAGCTTCTGTCAGTCACTTCTGCTCCGAGAGAGCTACAGCGTCCTCCCCCCGCCAGGAGTGGGAAGCAAGCATGGCTGGGATGAACCTCTCTTCCTTAGACCAGGTCTGAGGGGAAGGCAGCGAATCTTAGATCTTTGGGAAACAGGAGGGGTCACTTTTGAGCCACTGAATCTCTATAGGAGAGTCTGATCAAGAACACTGTGAAACTTCCTCCTCTGTGGGAGGTGAAAAATGAGATTGAGGGAGAGCAGCGAGTCCTTTCATGGGCATTTGCTTTCGGGATGTGGCAGAACTGCCAAGGAGCTGCACAGGCAAAGGGCCGAGCTCCAGCAGCCGACGTTCGCTAAGGAGCTACAAGGATGTTCCTTACTTTGCACTCCAACTCCCAAGAAGAGCGAGACTTCAGATGCCACGATTCCTCTCGTCCTTGAAAGCCAGTGCTTTATCCATCCTCTGGAGCCTTGGCTCAGGTGCCGGCTCACTTGGTAGCTGTGCTGCCAGGATTTCGGCAAAGCGTTGTAACACCTTGCAGTGGTTTCTCAGAGCGTAGGAATTCTGTTTACGTTGTCAGCTTTTCGTCAGCACAAATTAACGTTAGCAGATGGTGCACACGTATCTGTGTCTCCAATTCTCAGGAAGCACAGGATGGCTTTAATGGGAAATGAATTATGCTTTATCCGGGATGTTTCACTGATAAACAAAATAATAAGAAGTCTTGTACATGTGCCTCGGCGGTCCAGTACGTCTGTGTCTGTCTACCTTGCCTGGAAGTACCGGCTGCAGATTTCATTGGAGCCTTTGTGTCTGGCTTGGTTGTCATCATTAACAGAGCCTGCGTTTTGTAACAAATCTGAAAATAATGTTGATGATTTATTTTGGCAGCAGACAATTCATCTTCCACCCTGCCTGCCTCTCGCTGGACTCTCTTGGTCACTGAGGGAAACCAGAAGGCAAAATTTATCAGCAGAGATGAGTAGGTGGTAATTTTGAGATAGCACCTGAGTGTCCTTTTCTGATTATAACTACACTTGAAAAGAGACCTTTCTGTAGACCTGAAATGGCAAGATCTGTCCCTGCCAGAACCATTCTCAAATAGAGCATTAAAATATATTTGGCAACGTACCCACCTTTCTTCTGTAACCTCACCATGCTATATTGTTCCACTCACAAAACCCTGGAAAGCTGTGAACTGGAGCCCTGGGCACAAACAAGAGACAATAAAACACTCTTGCAAAAGTTAGGAGAATATGTATTCTAAAAGTGACCCCTCTCTTCTGCCTGAGCATCTTCACACAAGTTTTATAAACCTGCCTCCTTTGCCAGCAGTGCTGGCTAAATGTTTAGTTGCAAATAATCTCGGGCTGGAACAGGCGAGAGGCTATTTCATTAATTTACTGCGAGAATTATTATTTTCATGAGCCCACAGCACTATTGCAACTGGTATCTTCTCACAAAGAAGTTTTGGCTAAAAACTGTGCCGAGAGGCAGTGATGGGGAGAAGCAGGTGCTGCCTTTTTATAGAGGAGCTGCAGGGAATGGGGTTGTGCGCGTCTGCTGCGGGCAGCCTTGAGGCCTACGGAGGGACACAACTGGTGATAAATAGTGACTGAATTTCTTTGCCTCGTTTCTGGCTTGTTAGATTAATCTGGGAGCTGTGTTTGGAGCAGGGACTATGTGAGTTCTGTATCTGCTTTTTCTCCTGGATGCAAGAAAGATGATGTGAAAGAGAAAATTACTTGCATGCTGCGGGGTTTCAGGGAAGTCGGGAGAGGAATTATTGTAATTTGCTAATGGGTAGCATGGGAATATCGGGTCAGCACTGAGTGGAAAAAAATCTTAAAAACCTGTTTTATGAAGAATCTAAATATTGGGGGATTTTTTTCAGTAGCTGAAGCAGAAGAAACGATTACAGTTTTTGTAATTTCATCTCCCCCCTTGCATTTTTTTTCACTGCAAAGAGCTATCAAATGAGCAGGGTTCAGTGTCCCTTAGTTTCTCATTTTTCCTTTTGCCTCTTAACTTTCACAAAGTTGAGGAAAAAGCTTAAATACTGAGTAGAGGAGGGAATTAAACCAGAAAATATTTCATGCTGTTATTTGGAGGCTACGTTACACTGAGCAGCGAGGCTGAGAAAAGAGAAATGACACTGCTCAAAATCTGGGTGTTTCTGAATCTTGAAGTCTTGAAGTGACAAAAGAGACCCTCCTAAAATAGTTTTTTAAACAGGAACTTTCACAAGAAACTGAGAAAAAAAGGCTCCCCCACCCCTCCATATCGCATCAGAAACCCCCAAATGACATTGTCTGCTCTCGGGAAGCACCGTCGCAGCGACCCTCGGTTGCTGGGCTTTGCCGTGAGGGAGCGGGGAGACCCAGGGGATGGAGAGCCTGTGCTGCAGGGCAGGCGCTCAGCCCTGCTCCCGTGCCATCTCTCCATCCCCAGGACATTCCTGCGTGGCCTTGGGATGCTTCCCAAGGTGGCTGAGCAACGCGGGGTGAGTGCCGGGACAGGGGGACCCGGGTGACTCGGAGGATGCTGAGGGCATCGGCTCCGGAGGGTTGCAGCGTGGGAGCAGGACCGGGGCGGGGTGGTGTGTCTGCGTTTGGGGACCTTTGTGAGGCTGGTGGCGTTTTGGGGCAAGGGGACGGATGGGAGGGAACTGTTTCTTTGGGGGGGTGGCGTGGGGTTTTAAAATGATGATGAATCTCCGTGCTGCTATTCGTGTTTGATTATTGGTTGTGATTATAAACCCGAATTGACCACCTCACTTTCCAAATGAAAGCATTAGCTAAGCTCCAGGCATGTGCTTAGATTTGATTAATTTTTTTTTTTTTTTTTTGCAGTAGTTAAACATGATAAGGCAGAGGGGGAAGAAAAATTATTTTAAAAATATGCTCTTGCTCTTCCAGATCTGAAGTTATCCTCACTATGACACAATAATTTTCCAGCACTACTTTTTGGTTATATTTAGAAGGGCATTTTCTGTTCCTTCCCTCTCCTTTCTGTGGAACAATTGTGCAACTTTCTTTTTTTTCTTAATATAATACCGCATTAAAATTAGCTCCAAGACTAAAAAGAGTCCTCTGTGTAGGAAGGTAGCTACCTTCCTTCCTAGCACTTCCCCTGGATCTTCCACTGGGATTTTGTTCCTTTTAGCCACGGTTCCTCGGGCGTTTGCCGCGGTGTGTAGCTGTGCTTTCCCCGGCTGATGTCCCCTCTGCTCTCCCCAGCAGTGAGCATGCAGAGTTCAGAGGGTGGATCAGACTCAGCAGCTTCTGTGGCACTTCACACTTCTGCATCAGCCCAAGCCCCGGTAGTGCAGCCAGTGCCAGCGTCTCAGCAGGTAACGTATGCACAGCTGGAAATGCCGTTGCCATGGAGAAGAGCCCTGTTTGACTGGCAGCTGTATTTTAATCCAGGGTTTTTATATGAGAGAGAGGATTGTTAATCAGCTCATTGGGAGAACCTGTTGCTGGACTTTGTGTTGATAAAGGCCTTAGATATTTAATGTGTTAGCCCTACAGATAGGCAAGCTTTAAAACATGGGATTTAGATTTTAACGTAGCTACCCAAGGAAGTCACTTCATGCCAGTTTGGTGCTTGCTTCAGCGTAATATCCTGTTGTCATTATTTGGTGTGTCAATAAAAGCAGGAGAAAATGAAACAGTCCTTAAAGGCATCTCTGCAAATAAGGTACCGAGCTCAAGAGAGAAGAGGTGGGGGGAGTGCTAAAGCAAGGAGAGGGTGGAGGAGCCACATGCTGGTCTCTTCCTTCGGTAGGTGGATCCTGACATTTTAAATTGGGGATAGGGGTGATGCATGATTCGTATACCTGGACATGATGCACTTGGAAGGTCTCTGGATAGGAGAGGAATGATAGCTTCAACTGATGAATGAAAACTACGTAGTGCAAAATGGGAAGGGTTAAGTAAAATTGGTTCCTTTTTATGCCTTTTGGGGAACTATCAGAAGAAGTTTCTGTTGCAGGAAGCTGGAGGGATAAGAGGATGGGTGGGTGTAACTTAGCTACACCCTTCTCCAACTCCCAAGTGAGCAGAAGTAGCTGCCATTGGATGCTGATGAAAAGGAACAATTAAAAATTGTGAATTGGTAGAAGCATTTGATTCACTAGGAGACGTGGACATTCACATCGTGTGGTTCGGTGCATGTCATCTCTCAGCCTTCCCATCTTCGATTTCTCTGGGTGATGTTTCTTGTTCGTATCGTAGTGATGTGGATAACGCTGATCAGTAGTGTCATGTTTCTCAGGAGTTGTCAGTCATTAGTGTGAATTTGACTGTGACAACAGTCAAAGAGAAGTTTAGAAAACCCATCGGCTTTGGATTATGAAATTACCCCTCCAGCCTTTCCCGGTGCTGTCATCATGACACGGAGTATTGAGTGGAATGCCATGGATTAAGGAAGACACAGAGGATCATGGAAGATTGCTGAAGAGGAGGAGCACCCAGAGCCTTCTCCTCTCACCAGCAGGACAAAGAAAATACTAGGAATGAACTACTGGCAGCATGACTGGTGTGAGGCTGAAGCCTTTGGTGTTGTTGATCGCTGGTCTACCTTTCAGTGTGAGCAAAGGCTGTATGAACAGGATGGCCTCATCTTACAGGTTGGAGATGATTAATTTTTTTGGTTGGAAGGTAGTAGGAGCAACTGGACAGGCAGTGACAAATTACACAAGTAGCTGAGCTGGGCAGCTGTGTCAAAGGAGATGTGTCATTCAGTAAAAGCAATGACAGAGAGTAGGTCAAGAGTAGGAGAAAGGAAAGGATCTTGCTGAGACTTTGATTTGGGTGGCATTGCCAAGGCCTAACTTGAAAAAAGGCTTATAATGTTCCCATTATGCACTGGTTACAGCCTCTCTTGGAGAGAAAATGGACAAAGTGATGGCTGGCATAAGTGTACGTGTCCTTACGGCTAGCTCAGCTGCAGGATCTCCAATGTATCCAGACTTCCTGAAGGTCAGCCTGGAGACCGGTGATATAGAGGCTGCCTGGAAATCTGGGCAATTATTGTATTCCTATAGTTCTGCTAGAATAGAATTTCTGGCACGGTGAAAGGCATGTTGGGAGGGTGTCAGAGGGCTAAAAATCATAAATATATACGTATAAGGTAGCCAGTAATTGTCAAGGTCTCTTCTAGGATTTGCAACTTCTTGTTCTGTTGGCCCAGTCTGCTGGGTATTTTTAAAGCCTCAAGCCACAGAGGATGACTGTCTCCCTGGAGAAGGTCCTCATCAGTTTAAAAGGCCATACTGATATTTGGCTCTGTTCTCACGGTGCTCAGCGAATCGTTTCTTTTCATCCACCATGTCCCCACGCTTGTTGTGCTGGATCTGCAAGGTGCTGAGCACTCTACGAGATGTGTGTCCAATGTCAAATGGAATGCTGAGTGTAATACAAAGAGCAGGGGGACGATGGAAATGACAGTGCGGAGGTAGAGGACAGAGTGAGCACCGCAAGGCAACACGAAGCGCTTCTTTGCCCTTGGTGGCACTAAAAGGAGATGCAAAACTATCTGAGCTCTCATGCTGGTAGAAACCTTAAGTGCTGTGGCGCCTTGGAGAGCGCAATTTCTTGTGGCAGGAGGCAGAGTGTGGTTTGGTATAGCAGCTGGAAGAGAAGAACTTTGCAGCCGTAGGAGGAAAATGTGAATGTGTGAGGAGTGGTTCTTGTTTAGCTGTGACTGAACGTCATGTTGAGCTCCTCCTGCCAATCAGCCATTAGCTGTTATTTCCTTGCGTGGAGACTTAAAGGTGGTCCATGTCAGAAAATGTGGATCCAGCTTTTCCCAAGTTTGGGGTACTGAGTTCAGGCTGGTGTTTGGTGCAGGTTTGCACTGGAAGGATGGGGACTGCGGGGATGCTAAGTAAGGGGTACTGGGGTAGGAGGCAAGCTTTCCATGAAAATTTGAAAGAAAATACCTAACGCACCTGTTTTACAGACTGAAAGTAAGTGTATGTTACTATATCTTCTTCTTTCAGAGGGTTTTGGTCCAAGCAGCAGGCTCCGCTCCCAAAGGAGCGCAGATGCAGCAAATCTCTGTTCCCAGAGTTCAGCAGGTTCCACAACAGGTAATATCTCCAGGGTGAGACACCACGCAGGCACCCACGTGTCAACAGGAGCCCACGTCCCACACGACATTTGAAACTGTGCCAGATAGCTGCCTAGAAAAATCCATGCTCTTAATTAAAGAGTTGTGTGCAATTAGAGAACTGGAGATCACTGTGAGAACGGCTTTCTCCATCTCTCTTCCTTTCGTAGACTGATGGCAAAAGAAACCCTTGAGATATTTAAAGTTTAGAAAGAACCTTTACTGTAGCAGTTGTCGTTCATACATTTGAAGATTTGATGGATGCTTTTAATTGCCATTGAAAAGCAATTCTCCTCTGTAAAGATTTTTTTAGAGGCAAAGTGTTTGGGATTTTTTTTAATTACACAAATAAATGTACTGACTGCATGTGGCTTCATAGGAAGGGTTAGGTGACAGAGAATCATGCAAGTGTTTTTATTTATCTGAACTTTGCCTTTTACAGTCCTTGTTTCCTAAGAAACCAGGCACATGGTGCTGCTTCATGTGGACAGTGAGTCTGACTCTCTTGACTTCTTCCTCTAGCAACTTTTTATTTGGTTGCTCAGTTTCAGAAAAAAAACTCGACAGAGGGCAATTACATCCTTCCCAGGGCAGTGGAAAAGGGGACTGGGGTGCAGATGGACACTGCCAACCTCCTCTCCGAAGGAGAGGCTGCAGGATGATCTCACCCTTATTAGTCAGCGGAGAACCAGCCCTGAGACATGTGTGCAGAGGAAACCCAGCTCCATTGTTTCCACTGCTCATGGAGCAACTACTTATTTATTTATTTTAATTTGACCTTTTAAAATAAATACGTCCTTTGGGATTCTTAAGCATGTGGGGTTTTGGTTTGCTTTGTTTTCTTTTTCTTTTAAAAAGAAAGCCTAAATGTCAAGGGAAGGTTGAAAGTTGTTTAAGGATGTAATATGCAATTTCTCCCGCTGTTCCTAGGCAATAACATGTCCGTAACTTGAGTTTATGATGCTTGTTTCAGGTGCAGTCCGTGCAGCACGTATATCCATCCCAGGTCCAGTATGTGGAAGGAGGAGAAGCTGTTTATACCAATGGAACCATGTAAGAGCCTCTTGTTGGCTGTAGCAGAGCCCTGTTCCCCTCCCAGCTGGGTTGAGCCCTTTGTTCCTCCCAGGCTCCTTCCACCCCGGTGCTGCTGCTGGCACTGCCCGACATTAAAAGGAGGGAGAGGAGAAACAACCACTTCACATGCTACGGCGTGTGCACGGGGGTAGTTTCAGTCTCCAGCCTCGGAGGAGGTGGTGTCCTCATGGAGGGACTGTTCTCCCGGGAACCCTGCCACAGAAAAGGCTCCGGTATTTTCCTCTGCCCAGCCCGTTGTGTGTGTGGTGAGGTGGGGTGGCTTTAGGAACCAAAGCATGACTGCTCGAGGAAGAAGGGGGTTTGGTAAGGTCTCCTCTTCCTCCTGCCTGCTGTGCCCCCTGCTTTGGACCTGCTGCCCTCCGGGATGCCCTCACCCTCTGCGCCGAGGTCGGTGCCTGCGGGGCGACTCCCGGGCTCGGCGCTCTGGCCGAGGCCGCGGGCCTGGGCTCGGGGGCTGTCTCAGGAATGATCAACACTGTCACGGCTGACTTTCGGGGTTCAATGTCAGTGGAGCAAATCCCACCGACAGCGGAGTTGAGGTTTTTTTTTTTTGTTGTTGAAAGGCGGCCCGGGTTTCAGAAGCTGTTGCCCATGAGATCCGATCTGCAAACTCTTCTCCATCTCCTGACCCTGTCATTCCTTTGGCAGACGAGCCGCCTACTCCTACAACACCGAAGCTCAGATTTACGCCCCCAGCAGCGCAGCATCCTATTTCGAACCGCAGGGAGGTGGAGCTCAGGTGACTACAGCGGCATCCTCTCCTACAGCCATTCCCTCTCACAACATGGTGGGCATCACCATGGACATTGGGGGAAGTCCGATCCTCTCCGGCTCGGGAGCCTATCTCATTCATGGGGGGATGGAAAACACTAGACATTCTCTGTCACATACTTCACGCTCCTCTCCAGCAACGGTATGTAGCACTGCAGATGTTGCAGCTCGGGGGCCAGGAATTATTCCAAGGGAACTGAAAAGCCTTCAGAAAAAAAAAAAAGCTTCCTATTATCGCTGTGTATATGTCTGTATAATGTGCCATGCGAATGCAAGGGAGAGAATAGACACTGGTGTGCTACAGATATTTTTCATTGGGGGTTTGGAATGTCTCTCTTGCTGGTGGGCAGAAACGTGTCAAATTTTCTGAGTGGATCACTGAAATTATGCAGCATGGAGATAAGGCAAAATTCTTGGGGGTTTTGGTTTTTTCCCCCAAGCAAAATGTTTTGGCTTTCCAATTCAAAAGAATTGTCTATATTTACATTTTCTAATAAGTATAAGATATGAACATGGGACTTCGCTTACCCAAAATAAAGAAATCTATCAATATATTTTTAATTATGAAGAGACCTGAAAAATCCATTATTAACACAGTGGATAATTAGCACATAAGGTATGTCAAGCTGATCATGCCAAGTGCACAGTGATCAAAAATCTTTGTATATATTTCCTACACCATTGTGTATTCCATCCATGCCATATGTTACAGAAAATGTATTTTAGGGATAATACTGATCAAACAGAAATGTTTTAGAGCTCTAATTTATTTTAATCATGTCCCTCCAACTGTCAGTCGAGGTGCCAGGTTGCTAGAAGCACAGCTGTACAGCTGTGTGGGACTCAGGGGAATACAACTATTAACCCAAAACAGCCTTTTCACAGTTAGAAGCTACCAGGGCTTTTATCTGAGGATCTACCAGCCCTTAGAGGCAGCTGCTGCCAGGAGTGGGTTGGAGCTCATTTTCTGGGACACTGCTCACCTTCCTTTCCAGACTGACTTATGTGTGTTTATGTGTTTGTATGTAAACATAATTACAAATGTAGGTGTAATTCAGTCTATGTGGCCAGATTTTAAAATGTGAACAGCACCACTCAGGGAGAAAAACAGGAGCCATTTGCTACTGAGTACTCTTGAAAATCCGGCTGGTTAGATTGTACTTTCTTTTCCCACAGAGTTTTAAAGTATAGACTTCATGGGTTTTGCACCTTTGTGCCTTGAAAGGTTGCCTTTGATCCTGGAGTAAATGTGCTCTGCCTTAGGTAGAAGTAGGGGAAAAGTCCTTAACTTTGGGTGGAAGAGAAAATGACAGATGCACATGGATTAGCTGGGGTTCGTTTCTGGCATGAGAATTGTGTGAGTATTTTATCTGTTCATAGTTAAAATCTAGCATTGGGCCGTCTTCTGATTTTTGCTCAAGCTTGTTATTTTGAAGGAAGTAGCTGCTGATCTTGTCACCTGCGTGGGACTGCATCTTGCAAAGCTGCACAATATTACTCTTGGGTTTGGGGTTTGGTTTTTTTGTTGTATTTTTTTAAATTTCCATGGTGATGGGCAAAATGTAAAAAGCCCGAGTAGAATACATGTCAATAGAAATGTTCCATGAACAGATTTAGTTTGTAGCTGTCTATCACATGAGATAAAGCTGTTCAGCAAAAAAAAAAAAAAAAAAAAAAAAGGATTTAGGAAGTGACCTTTATGAGAATGCATCTGAAATAAATTCACTCTGTTGCATTTAGGAATGAACTTTTTGAAGGTATTTTAACACAGAATGTCTGTGGCTCTTGTGGAGGGGCTTAAGAGGGTGAAATAGCGGATCGAAGGCCGTACAGGGATGCAGCTATGTGTGGTGTTCACTTCTTTCAGCACAGATCGGAGTCAGAGGGGGATAGAGCAGAGCCATGATAACTGCTTTGAATTTCACATAATAATGGCTGGACAGATAGTGGAAGGCTTAAGGAGAGCAATGAATCAAATCAAATCAATGGGTAGGAACATTATGTTTCGTTGCAGTGTTTTGCTTAAACACAGAATAGGAAATGCTGGTGTTAAAGAGGCCGGAGAGGCTGTAGTCCTGGCAAAATGTATGTGGGGCAGGATTAAGAGCTTTGGGGAGAGAAAGAAAAGTACAGCTCATGCAGATGTGGCCGAGGAAGCCGCAGCGTTTGCCTGTAGCTTTGGGGCTGTAGTGCGAAGGGGGTGGATGTCAAAGTGGCCAGCAGTGTGAGGGCTTGGCAAGGTGAGAGGCAGCTGCAAGGAATGGGGAAGCAAGAGGGCTTGGCGGGTGTTGAATGCTTGAGGCAGAGCTGGCACTGAGGCCTCGAAAGCAAAGAGTCTCGTCAGAGGAAACTGGGAACAAGGTAGTGCTTCAGAATTAGCAATGGTGTAAGAGCTGCCTCAGGGGATCGAGGGATGTTTGGTTTTGTATGTAAACTGAAATAAAATCTTCAAACATTTAAAGAAACCCATCTTCCATATCTGCTGGAATAATGATGTTTTTCTGCTTCTTCGAATGGGCTGAAACATCCCATGAAGCAGTCTCATTCATAGTCTGTACCAATAGAGCACTATTCATCTTAAAGTAGGCTATACCAAGTGGGGAAATCCCTGAGACCTCCCATAAGTGGGTCCTCAGAGCTCCTCACCTTTGTGCAGGGCTGTTTAAGAGCTTTTATTCTTGCCCCTGTAATATTTTTTTCTGCAGATGCAAGGTGTCCATTTGCATGGGACACTTACCAAAATGCCAGCAGGCCAGGCAGTGTTTCAGTGTTTGCATAAGAGGTGTTGCTCAACTGGCACTGTGCTGCTCCTTGAACAGAGGAAGGAAATGGTGTCTCCCTCTATCACTGACTGACTCATTTCCCGAAGGCTGCATCAGCAATCAGTCTTCAGTTCCTCATGGTACATCACAGTGTGTTAAGACAGTTTTCTCAAAAAAGAACCCCACTGGCACATAGTCTTAGCCTGACCCTTTTTTGAATTCCGTGATTCCACTTCTTGAAAAGTGCCACAATGGTGGCGCTTTTGGATGGAAACCAAGGGACGTGAGCTGGAGGTGTTCGGATCAGAGTGTCACGTTCAGGCGGGGATATGGCACAGACCGTGTCTTTGGTGGTTGAATGATCTTTCAGAAGTTAGATCTGATTAGCTCTGTTCTCCCAGATCATTGTGCAAAGCTTTGTAGATGTGCCTACGGATGAGTGCATGACCACGCATGTACAATGAGGACAGATGCTAGAGATAGCTGCTGCCTGCAAGCTTTACTGGTCGGTGTGTGCTGCTTTGTCCTGCCTGCACTAACAGGTCACAGATAACAGGGGTCTGCTCCTGCCAGTCCCTTAATGTGGAGTGTGGGGTTTTTGTTTTGTTTTGTTTTCATTCCTCACTTGCAAAAACCTTGTGCTCGGGAGCACTGGAGCTCTGGTAGCTGCTAAGTAGTTTGCCAGAGATTGCCAAGGGAGCCCCAGTAGCAGAAAGGAGAAGGCAGGAAGGGTCCAGGAGAGGGTCTGAGCACAAGGCAGCAGGCATCACTGGGCTGAGTATAGAACAGAAGCTAGACAGAGGGAAGCAAGGGGGCTCTTCAGGGCCCGGAATGCCTCACCGTGACCCCGCTTGCAGAACCTCTGAGATCAGTGGAAATGAGCACAAGTAGCACCAAGATGTGCCAGCCTGTCTTCACGGGAAGAAGCTCACTTAACTGAAGCCTGTCTTCTTCCTTCAGAGTCTCTTTGCAGTTCTCTTCAGTAGCAAAGAGCTCTTATCCATTCCAGCTGACCCATTCTGTGTGTCAACCCTCCTTGTGCCACTGGTTTATTTAGTTGCCATTAGTTTTTTGTCAAAATGTTAGGAAGTAGAAATAACCAAAGTCATTACTTCCAGTTTGCCCTGAAAGATCTGGCTAAAATGCACCTTCTTTGTAGCAAATCTCCTCTGACCTGCTGCAACGTATCTGTTTGGTGGTGGTTTGGTCTAGGCATGAAAGGGAAAGGAGATGGAAAACTGCTTCTCTTTTATAAATGGGCAATGCATATAGTGGCAGATCAAAAGTGCCCTGGTCTCGCTCTTTCACCGTAATAGGGATTCTTGCTGTGTTGCTAGTGTGCATGCCATACAATAACGTCTCTGCAGCTTCATCCATAAGGACTGTGCCTCATCTGTACCTCTTTTTCACAAGCCTGTTGATATAAAGCATTAATCATTCAAATATTAATAAAGAAATAATAATCTTGGCTGTTGCTAACTATCTGATTTCCTTTCTTTTTCTTTTTTCTTTTTTTTTTTTTTTTTTTTCCCCTGTGCACATTTTCTTTAGCTTGAAATGGCGATTGAAAACCTACAAAAAAATGAAGGGATTACATCACACAAAAGCAGTTTGCTCAACAGCCATGTAAGTTACAATCGGAATTTACAACCTTTTTCCTGCTTTGGTAGGAGCATTATTTGTAGCCCTTTGGTGTATTCAACAGCACGAGTCACTCAAAGCAGCCTGTGATTCAGCTGTGCTGCCCAAAGCGGCCCCTTCCCAAGAAACAGGAATCTGCAAAAAGTGCCATGATGTTAATGTTTGTTTATGAGATGCTCTGGATTCTGTTAACTGCCTCTACCCTGTGTTTATTTATTTCATCTGCCTTGCAATGGAAATTGCTGGCAATTAGATAAACACACTTGAGGAAGTTCTTTCCTTTCACTGGATTTGAAAGATGGCTGGAAAATAACTTGCAATTCTACAGCAATAACTCGGCGTGATTCATCACAGATATCCCTTAGACAGCGCATACCAAAATCCTACTCCTGTGAATGCCTTTATTGCCTCTTTCTGTGTCTCAGGAAGACCATTACTGTTACAATGCTACGCTAAGGCCATTTGCTAGACCTCTCTCTTCTGACTATGCCGACAATTTCCCTGCTTTGTGTGAAGTTCCCACTATTGCACTGGGCCTTTTGCATCATGGTTTATGGCTCCCATGCAGTAACGCTTAATAGTGAGCACATGCTTGTGTGAGATTTGAAGGGTCTCATTCACGTCCTGTTGAAGTCATTGGTCTTGCCTCGACTTCACTGTGGTTTGGATTAGGCTGAAGCATGCTCTGCACTGATAAGTCACAGTACACAAAGTGGTACTTATTTATTCTAACAGATTTCCTTTTGCTTTGAATTTGGGGGCAGATCTGTTGTCATTCTTGGGTCCTGCAAACAAAATCTTTGCCCTTTTCACTCCAAAGAAATAGCCTAGGAAAATGAAAGGAACATTAAATCTAACAGTCTGATTCTCTTAAGCTGATGTTGAACTCCAAGCCAGGGCTTCTGGGTGAGCTCGATCCTTATTTCAGCTGCTAGAAATTGAAGTTTGGTTGTTGTAGTTGAGAAAACACAAACCTGCAGAATCAGGCTGGTAGTTCCTGTTCTGAGCATCTCTGTGCATCCTTCCTGCCCCACGCTGTGGCTGTGCTCACACGCCTGTGCTGTGCCCCAAGTGCTGTGCAGATCTGTCTAAGGGTAACGTTGCTCTGCAGTATTTTTCTTGTTCATCCCAGTGGAGAAAGGGACAAAGCAGGACAGGGCAGGGTGGGTCATAGTGTGGTGTTGAAGAAGGTTTGAAAAAAAGCAGAAAAAGGGCAGAGAAGAGAAAGCGAAGACAGAAAAGAGATTTCATCTGACCACAGGCTGTGCAGGATGGAGTTGGGGCCTGATCCAGCCTTGATCAGATCTTCCCCACCCTTGTCTTGCAGGGTAAAAGTGAAGAACTTAATGTTTCTCTTCTCAGATCATGGTTCATAGTTTGGCATAAGGCTTAAGTACTCTTACAAATTCTAAAGCAAATAAACTACTTCCTGAGCATGTGTGTACACATCAGCTTTCCGCTCATCCCTGTTGCAGTTGTCAGTCCGTGCACAAGCAACGTGCTGCCCTGGGCAGCTCCAGGGCTGGGATGGGTAATTCCCTCTGCCAAGGCAAAGATCCCGAGTCAAGGAGACTTGCGGGTCCCTTGCTGTCCCGTGGCACCTCCAGTGTCCTTGCTCTGCCTTCCCGGAGCACGAAGCGATGGCCGTGGGCACGTGGGAATAACGAGGAGGCGATGGGACGAGCAGAGCCTGGAGGAAACACAGCCCGTTGCAGAACTGCATCAGGCAATCTCTTTGCAGAGCTGGAGGAAGGTGGGTGCCGCTGCCTGGGGAGGGTCTCAGGACTCGACTGAATGAGGCATTTGACTGGCCTGAGGGACCTGAGCACCCTCGGAAGTGAGCCCTCATTTGGGTAGGAGGCAGGACTGGAGTCACAGAATCCTCGTCAAATGGTTTGGGTGGGAAGGGACCTTCGGAGCTCATCTAGTCCCACCCCGTGCAGTGAGCAGGGACTTCTTGGATCGGGTTGCTCAGAGCCCCGTCCAACCTGACCGTGAGCGTTTCCAGTGATGGGGGCACCCACCACCTGGAGACTGGAGGCTGCTCCCCACCGCACTGCGTGGGTCAGCCCGGTGAGCGTGCGGCGTGGACCCCTCGGCACGTCCTCCCTGGCACGGGCTGTGTTCCACGGGTGTCTGCTCTCCGGGATGTTGCAGTTCCCGACCTTTTATGTTAAAAAAACAAAAAAAAAAAAAACCAAACCAGACAGAAGATCATCTATCCCAAATGCTTATGTGACTGACACGATATTGTCAGGTTTGTGCATGAGAACCAGAAAGTGAAGCAGCAGGTGACTGTGATTTATCAAGGCTGGAAGCAAAATGCGAGCTTGACAAAAGCTAGCAGCCAAGGAAGCTGTGAGATAATGCTAATTGCACTATTAGTTGTGACTTAATTGCTTTTAGTCTTAAGGTTGCAGTGTTTTTCATTAAGTGTTCTGCCCCTTGTTTTAAATTTCACATTTTGCAAACCTGTAAATCCTTAGGATAATGGTTTATTTTGTTGCTGTCAGCTGATGTTTCATGCCAGAAATCTTTCTTTGGTTTTATTTTTCTTTTTTAAAATAAGGAAAATAGAGGTATCTCAGTCAAGAGGGAATTTTTTACATAATGCTGTTGAAACAAAGTCAATGTGCAATGGAGCCACACTTAATAACTTAATTTAGCTTCAAAAACTCTCAGAGGTTATTTAAGTGCACTTGAAATATCAAATTTGGAAGCCTAAGCTAATGTTAATACCCCAGTGACACATGATGTTTCTAGTGAAATCGTGTCAATCCATTACTGTTACTGAAAAAGCTCTGCTCACAAGTGTACTCCAGAGTCGCTGGATCAGAGGATTACTTCTTTGCCAATTATGAGCTTGCAGATGATGCAAAGAAATTTGAGAAAAATTACTACAGTTTTTGTATATGAGTGCCTAAACCTAGGCACATAAGGAAGTAGTAGGATGCTATAACCTGCCCGAGGCCCTGCGACTCCTTGATATCCATATTACTCATAGGAGTAGGGGGAAAATGTATTTTTCCCTCACTGCCTGTAAAACAAAACAAAACAAAAAAAATGAAAACAAAAACCAAACCAAACCAACAACAATAAACAAACAAACAAAAAAACAAGCCCCCCAAAAAAACCCATTGGACTTTTCCCCAGTGTGCAAATGGCTCTTTAGTAGGTGCTGATGGAGAGTTTCCCCTGAGGAAGAGATCTTACCCCCAAATGGTGTTTAGGGGGAAACACCTAAAATGAGACTGAACAGAGAAATAGGAAAACTGTTAAACAGAATAATTCTCCCTTGGCAGAGAAGGAGTGTAATGACATAATGAAGGGTGAATCTCCTGCTCAGTGGAGAAAGGCGGGTGGTGCTGGAGCTTGTGCTCACCTACAGGGATGGCTCGGGGCTTAACTATGCAAGGGACCAGAGCTGACAGGCACTTGTTCTAGAAAAGAGACTGTTCCAGAAAATATCTGGGTTCTGATGAAACTTTAATTGCAAACGATTGAAGCGTTTCTCCCTGGTGCTGAGCTCAGGATGCTCCACAGGCAGGCGGGTGGGCCGGGGTCCATCCTAACTCTGAGCAGGACTGAGCGGGGATTTAGGAACACGCTCCTCTTAGTCTCAGCTAAAACCACCTTAAATATGAACTACAAATGTGTGTCTTCATTGGTTTCTTTTTCTTAGAAGTGCCCATAGGAAAACCTCTCCAAACCCAGACCTTCAGAAAAAAAAAGGTTTCTTCTTTTCTTAGACAGCCCCGTGTATTGCTTTTTCCATCCTTAAAGAGCCGCCTTTGAATCAAACAAGGACAAGGTTTTTGCTAAAGATTATTTTTTTAAAATCAAAACAAACAGACAATAGAAATGAAGTGAAAACAGAAATGAAATTTAAACGTTCCCCTGTAGTGCCTATAACAAACAAAGCAGCATACGGCTGCATAGTGATTTTATTGGATCCTGATCGTAGTATAAACAGAAATGAAACTGTAGAATATCTTGTCATTGTCACAACTGTGCAAAATTCAAAAAGTAAACAAAATAAGGGATACAAATGGAAAGAATCTTTAATGTCCTCATTTTAAGTGCCTGTTCTGTTATTACTAATTCAGCAAGAGCAAAAATCATGTTTTGAAAATTGTTTATATTCTGACGGATTTCTTTTTTAAGCTCTTTTGTGCGTTTTGTAATAGGTTTCTAATTGAATAGTGGGAGCTCATGTTGTGAAACTCTGTAATGTTTAAAGGAATATAAAAAGACACTTGCAGAAAAAGAAATCTGGAAGATGAAGGGAATATTCTAGAAATATCTGGGATTAGACTATAAATGTCCAGGATCAAATTTAAATGAGAGGGTTTTACCTATATATGAATTTTCCATAGTAACATGAAACTTTTATTTTTTTTTTATTTTAAGATTTTGAATTAGAACAGATTTAGAAAATAAATAGCTGATCCACATTCAGTATCTTCCATAGGATAAATAAAATAAATGGTTAAAAAAACAAAAAAGAACCTTCTTAATTAGTCATCTTTTAAATACAGGGGATGGACCAACATTAGCACAGATGTGGACTACTTAAAAACTGAGCTCCTGCTGGTCTTTTGTGTCAAACCCACTTTTGTTAGATCTGGCTTGATGGGTGGGGGGGGCTCAGGGCTGCGGAACGGCGCTCGGGGGCTTCCCAGGGGTGTCTCTCCTGCAGACGAGAGCACAAAGGGATGCAGGGCGTTAGCAAACACCACCTCTTAGGCCTGTAGGGTTTGGAGGTCAGAAAGATCTTCGTCTGGGGGAGAACACATCAAATTGTGTCTTTGGTGATGTGTCACTGGAGGAAGGTGGGAAGGTGACAAGCAGCCCTGGGAACAGCAGGACAGAGGGGGGAATGGCCAAGAGGTTTTTCTTCTTCCAGCTGTGGCAGCCCCTGGTCTGCTCCAAAGGCCACCAAAACTGATGGATCCAGTCATCTGAACTTGTGGTTGCTTTGGATCAAACCCAGCCAACGAATGGAGTAGCTTTAACTGGACAGCTTTGGGTTCAGCTCATTTTCTGTAGCAGAAGTTTAAATTTGGATATGGGAGTGATGACCACAGAACATACGCTCGTAGGTGCTGAAAAGCCTTTGTGTGAGAGCAGAGTTGGCTATGAAATACATAAACTGAAAATAACTCAATGGAGTGAGGTGTCAGAGATGTCGTTGCACATTTCAGGTTCTGTTTTCAGAGTTATTGATATAAAACTCGAGTACAGTGCAGAATTGGGACCCCAAACCTTCACCAAGAGAAAACAGTAGAAAAGAGCCAGGTACTGGAGAACGAGTGGAGAGGACTGAAGCGTGGACCAACGTTCACCCGTGTGCATGGTTAAATCCTGCTGATTCCTAGACTAAGTTTGTGCTTAATTACAATATGCGCTTGAACTATTTGGTGTAAAGAAATCATGTGGCTGATATTTTGGCATCCCTAACCTGCGTCTGTCTTGCCACTGATGGGGTGTGAATGCAGCTGCTTCTGGTGGAGCTGTACCTCTTGTGCACGCAGGGATGGAGGTCTGGATGGAGAAGGAAGTCTTGAAAATGTTAATCCCAAATGTCCCTAACAACAATGAAAGGGCTCTTACCAAAGCTACCGGGTTTAGTCCATTTGTACATCTAGTTCCTTCAAAAATTCACTTAATATAACACTTATTTAATTGATGCTGAAGTCATTTAGCCAATTAAAGGAGATTGGGGGTTTTGTCTTTTTTTGCGTTTTAATTCCTGTGCTGACATTGTGTGCTGGGCCTGCCCTTTCAGACTGGCTGGGTATAAATAATTTATATTAATTGCAATCTTTAATCAACACAAATGTCAGAAGACGTTCAAGCAGTAAATTCTGAAAAATAGATGGACCCCCTCAGATTTTGAACGTTGCGTTGGTAACCGTTAATTTTATTGTTAAGGGAACAGTTGTAGACATGCCAATCTTCAAATTAATAAAGACTTTGCAGCATATTTGGTTCCTCTAAAATTTATTCCTTGTAGGCAGTATCTTAACATCTTTATTCTTGGAAAACCCAACTTCTTACAGCTTTGTTTTGGCTCTGCAGGAATTCATACAAATCCAAGGTGGACACTGAGATGGCAGGTGGACTATGTTTTAATGCTCTTGCAAAATCTGACAGCGTTTTTGTTTGGGTTATTAGCTTTGGGCTGGGTGTTCTTTTACTTTATAAAAATGCGACTGGCATAAGTTATATAAATTAACTTACAGAAATTAACTACCCAGCATTAAGTTCTCTTGAACTTATAATATCAGGTGGGCTCTCCTGACATTTAAGTGTTGACATTGTTCGACACAGCCCGTTCCAGCCCTCTTTAGACTTTCATGTGTTCTTTATTTATGTTTTCCATACATAAAGCTCCAGTGGTTGTTGGACAACTACGAGACGGCGGAAGGCGTGAGCCTTCCCAGGAGCTCTCTCTACAACCATTACCTGCGGCACTGCCAAGAGCACAAACTGGATCCGGTGAACGCCGCTTCCTTCGGAAAACTGATTCGTTCGGTGTTCATGGGGCTGAGGACTCGTCGCCTGGGAACCAGGTCGGTATGAATCTACATTTAAATTAAAAAAAAAACAAAAAACCTCCTACAACTTCTCTCACGTGTACCAGGAACCTACCGAGCATCGTTTAGCAGGCACGGGTCTTTCTTCTGAGATCTACTGAAACAACCAACCATGATCTTGTGGGAAAAAAAAACATGGCTATTCTGAGGCGCAGAAGCAGTTCCCATGTGTTGTGAGGCAAAGCTGCTTTCTCACCGTGAATCAGCGGTGTGAGAGGCTTGACAATACAGTTAATTTCAGAAGGGCTCCAGGTCTCCAGTGACAGTGCTTTGTCCAGCCACAGATTTGGAATTTGGTCTAAGTCCATTTCCAAAGGAGTCTAAGAATATTTTATTTGAACCCGGGCTTCTCATTCCATCACTGTCTCAAAAAGATGAAGTAACTCGTCTTCACAGTTGCCACTGTCAGCTGCAGAGCCCAAAATTCTGGTGCCATGAAACGGTTCTTCCTTTGGGTCCCGTAAAGGTCCTCCAGCACAGAACTTGTGCCCACATCTTTGATGCAGACAAGCTGTACAGATGTAAATGGCTTATTTCTTAAATAACCAAAGTGGCAGGCTGAATCTTGTGACAGATTTTTTTTTTTTTAAACATTAAAGATCCATATGATGTTGCAACAAAAGCATAACATCAGAAAGTATACTTGCTGTAATTCCATATGTGCACTTCAAGGGAGCATCCAAAGTATCTGCGCAGCTTGCCCGGCTGAGTTTGCATTTTATCCCAGCTTCTAATATTAAAAATGTAGCTAATACATGAAAGAAATGGTGATTGCTCTGATTGTGTAAGATTTTATAATAAAATTCAAGCTGAGATACTTGGGCTTCTAAATGAGAACAAAACCAGATGTGTCCGGGGCATGCCGCAGCTGGAACGTGGAGGCAGCAGTTGTAGGAAGAGCAGGGGAGAGTTTGGAATTCCTTAGATTGGTTCAAGTGCAAGAGCTCTAAATTAATTTATTTAGGGGAGAGAAATTCTTTCATGCCATCAGAGATTAAAGAAAAAACCAACAAGCAAAAAAGCCACTTAAAATTGCAAATGTGCAGGCTGGGAAGGATGTAGTAAACCTCAATAAATATGTAAATAGCTGTCTACCATTATTTCCATATTAATTCATTTAGATTATAAATGCAGCTGTTATTTAAATTGCAGGCATTTAGAATCACTTAAGTCATGGCTGAAGCGTACTTCATACCTGACCACTCAGTGTGTGTAAAACCCATTGGCACAGTGACAAAGGCAGAATGATTCAACCATCCCCTTGAAAAGAGAAAATTCCCCCAGCTTGGAAGAAGGGGTTAATTCTTTGACAAATATTCCTTTCTTAGATTTCTCTATGTAATTTTCCAATGGGAAGCATCATTGGATTTCAGGTGCCTTCAGACCCTGTCATAGTGACGCAGCAAGTGAATTTTGAGCAACCCCAGTAAGAGGGCTCTGGGGACCCTGCTGCTGCTCCCCTGGCTCGTCCCTCCCACTGAGGACTCAGCTCAACCGTTGTTAGCGACAAATTGGCTAAAGCCAAGTTGGCCATGCTGTCATCATGTATCCATGGCTGCGCAATTGTCCTTCTCGCTCCCAAAAGCAGACGCTTGGGGATTGAAAAATTCCAGTTTGGTGGAAAAACTTTAGCTGACACATCTGTATAATGTGATGGCAAGACGTTCTCCTAAGGAGCATCACGGCAGTTTACTGACCAGCAAAGGAAAAAGTATTACAGCCTCTTTTGCTTGCAAACAGCTTTCAGTTTTTACAAAGCTACAGAAATGAGCAACTCCAAGAACAAAGCCACATCAAAGTCCATTGCCGTTGCTGTGAGAGTGCTGGCAACAGAAAGACATTTTTCTTATCATAGTTGACTATTCAGTCAGGCTTGTTTTATCCAAGTGTAGATAAAGATGGAAGTATGTTTTTATGGAAAAAGCAAATCCTTAAACCCTAATCAAATAGCACAGTGTCCCCTGAGGTCTTTCTGTCATTATGTGTAATAACACTTTGCATTGTAACACTTGTCTCTTCTTCTCCAGTTACCATGGGTTACTTGGAACAAACCTTGCTGAGTTTTAAGTGTGGATGTCACTGAACTTTGTGACATGTGGTTTTAAACTTTATAGGGGATGATGGCATTCATTAGTTCATTAGTTCAGCCATTCAAATAACGCTTGGCAGCAAACCGACGTGTGCTGTAAGAAGTAGGGTGTATTGTCAAAACAAGCCCAAGAGTAAACTGCAGGGCTACGATGTCCCTTCCGTTGACTAGCTTACACTGAGAAATTTCAACACTGATACTTCCAGGGGAAACTCCAAATATCATTATTACGGCATCCGTCTAAAACCAGAGTCTCCGCTGAACCGCTTGCAGGAGGACACACAGTACATGGCGATGAGGCAGCAGCCCATCCACCAGAAGCAAAGGTAGGTGCTCCCAGCATCTTGGAGCTCACCAGCGGTGCCCCCGCTGCCGCCCCGGGCAAGGGTCCTTTCCCAAAGACCCCGTCTTGGGCCTTGGCTTGCTTGGGGGCAACGGGAGCGTGTTGGGACAGTTCAGACCCAAGCGTTGCTGAAGTGCCGGAGCTGAGCTGTGGAAGAGGGGGCTGCAAGTCACTGGCCGCTCTGAGCAGTGGAAGGGTCCAAAACCAGTTCTGGTAGATGCCCCGTTCCTGGAGACATTCAAGGTCAGGTTGGACGTGGCTCCGCGCAACCTGATCGAGTTGAAGATGTCCCTGCTTATTGCCCAGGCGTTGGACTAGGTGGCATTTAAAGGTCCCTTCCCACCCAAGCTATTCTGTGATTCTATGAAACGGTGTTTATTTGCCTATTCAGTTTGCCAGCAGCTTGATTCAACCTGCTGCTACAGGGGATGCCACCGTATGTGTCACTTTTCACTGCCTCTCTTTGACCCGACTGTTATAGGACCTCAGCTGTGGAGTTATTTGTGCCAAATCAGTGTAAAGGACTTGGAGGCTTGTGTTGTGCTTGGGTGGGTTTTGGTTTTTGTTTGGGGCTTTTTTTTTTGTGCAACAGTACAAGTTAAATAGTGCTGTGGTTAGTCTTGTGTCTGAGTAATTCTGAATATAATAAACAGTGTGCAAAGGAATTTGGAATTGTCTCCTGGAAGCATGAACACTTCTAGTTCTTGCTGGAGTGAAGAAGGAGCAGAAGCATTTATTTCTTCAGCTCCCAAACAGAAAGTAAATGCAGAAGTCAGATCCCGAGTCTGAATCTGCACTCTGACACCCACTCCAGCTTTACTTCCCATTTTCTTTTTTTTTGGTGTCACCTTGGGCAAGCATCTCAAACCCTTTAATTCCATCCTGGGGAGCGATTTTCAAAAGGAGGTTCTCATTTTCCCCTTCCAGTTATGTAGGTGATACAGATGGTCAGCCCTCAAAATGCTGGCCTTGAATGTAGCCTCATGATGAACGTGAAAGTCCGCATGACTATGTTGCAAATACCGTGTATGTGTTTGCTGGTGCCTGTGTAAATCCCAAGCCACGCTCTAAATTTAGGTATAGACCAGCGCAGAAGATGGATGGCATGGCAGAGAGTGGGTCCAACAGTAACCCACACACGACGCCGGAGCAATCAGTTGCTGCTCAAAGTCAACATCATCAGCAATTCATAGGTGAGGGGACTGCTTATTAGATATTATTAGATTATTAGTATCAGATATCTCACATCTAGGCTTATAACTTTAAGTGAAAGGATGGTCTTGTCCAACAAGCCCTGGTTGTTCTGAATTTGTTTGCTTTACTAATAAATCTACAGTTTTATATATTATACACATATTATATATATAATATATATATTATATAATATATATTATATATTTTATGTATAGTATACTAATAAGCTCTTGTAACATCACACTTGCTAAGTTTATTTATTAGCTCCTGTACCCAGAGGAAGGCTTTTTCCTTGTGCCATCAGGTCTGTTGCTTCCCTTTTAGAATGTTTTTAATCCACTGGGTTTTACCCAGCTTGGATGGAAGGAGTGGAGCTCCTGAAGAGCCATGCTAAGACAGGCAGCCAGAAGGAGAAGAGCGATTCATTCTCTTCACTGCAAAGGCTGCAAGATGTATCCGACTGCAGACGATCCATACGGACCTTCTCCTTGTGAGAGAAGCTCTCTGGCTTTGCTGGTCCTGGATCTATGTGTCTCATCATCCAAGCAGAGTTGCCAAATCCCGGCCAGCTGTCTCTCAAGTACAATTGCTCCTGATATGTCCGCTGTCCAATTATATTTTCCATTGTACTCTCAAAATACCAGAGAGACATTTTTCAGGCTTCGGAGAAAATCTAATGGGAAGCGTGGTAGATGAGGACAATGTATTCTTGTTTCTTTCATTACAGAGAGAAAGAAAACATTTTCCTTTCCACACTGAATAAATGGGCTGCGGTTGTTCGCTTTGTGCCCAGTATAACAGGATGAATCAGGGAAAATACTAGATTACTGGTCTTGTTTCTCCTGTTTCATCCCAGTTGAAACATGAAAGATAGCCACCAGCAACAGCAGCAGCACCTTGTACTCATCTGTAGTCCCGTGTAACTGAGTGCTCCTAACTCTCGCCATCTTTTCCAATCTTTTTTTTTTTCCCTAGATGTAACCCATGTCTTTCCTGAGTTCCCAGCCCCACATCTAGGTAACGTCCTCTTACAAGAAGGGGTCACCATGAATGATGTGAAAACTCTGCAGCTTCTTTACAGGCGACACTGCGAGGTGATTATTTGGAATATTTTTAATTGATTTGTTAATCAACGTGGGACATAATTCATGTGCTTATCTCATATCCTGCTCATAGAAAGAGCTGGAATATAATAGGGAATGCTTAGCTTGCTAGGTATTACAACTCAAATACTGTGCTGTAATTTTTTAATTGTTTGACCTGGTTTATGTTATGTTGATTATTAAAACAGTGCCCCTTCCATTTTTTTTTTTTTCTTGGAAATTATGTAATCTAAGTGGCAACACATGAAATTTATATTTGCGCTGTGTGACAAGACACTAGCAGAGCAGCTAATGATTTGTGTTCTTTGTTGTTAGGCGACTTTGGATGTTGTCATGAATCTTCAGTTTCACTATATTGAGAAACTGTGGCAATCCTTCTGGAGTCCTAAAACACCATCTAGTGATGGCTCTACTACCCTGCCATCCAGGTACACTGCCGTGCTTTGATTATTTCTGAATGCTCCATTTTTTGGTGTTCTTTTTACCTTTAAAAATGCATGAAGCCTTTTCAGCTTCGTTAGGCATTTTGAATGCTCTGTGGGACTTGAAAGCATTTACTTCCCTGCAGAATCATTACGAGTGTCTGAAGTGTTTAATATCGTAACGACCACACAAAGTTCAGACCTGGGAGGAAAGCATCTGCTCTGATTGTGTCCCTCTGGGTGCCTTATACCTCCTGTAACAAGTGCTAATCCAAACTGCAGAGATGAATGAGGACAGGGTGCTGCTTTCGTGCCTGGTCATCGGGAGCAGTAACGATTCCGTGCTCTGAGATTTCAGTGACATCTAGACTGACTCACTTCTTTGGCTGACTATCCAGATCTTTAAGTGCCTCATGTTTTGAGGCAGATAATGGCAAACAAACTACTGTGATCTTTGTACTCCTGCCTGGCTCGTTGTTATTGCCTTTTCTTCGTCCTTTATGCACTGGTAGTCTGCTGCCAAGAGACAGGGGAATGGAAATAAATGAAAACAGAAAAAATCGACAAGGTGAAGGTTTTTTCTTAAAATTTGTATTAAAAGTCTTTATTGTCCACTTCTACCGATGATATATGGACATTTTATATTCAGAAGAAAAATTATAAAAGTTTGAGTAATAAGCAAATTATCTGTAGAATATGACCCTGTTGCCTTCAGCAGATGTTACCCAACGGATATTTTCCTGCAAAGGATCACTGTAGCTGTGTTTGTTTGCTTGTTTCAAAATCTCTTTTGCCTAAGGGTGTATCTCCAAGGCGTATCACAACACCACAGAGAGCGCTGTGCAGGGACAGGTAGGCTCCCTTCCATACTGGAGGCAGCATTTCTGCAGGGCTCTGTCTGAACTAGCCTGTCTTGCTCAGGCTGTGTGCTCTAGCACCTCTCCATACTGCTGCTAATGATCCAGACAGGTAAATAAAGCACTCCCTCCTCCTGCTTTTTTTATATATATATATATATATATATATATATACAAATATAAAGCCAAAATATTATCAAAGTGTCAAAACTGTTTGAAAGCATGATAAAATGCAGAATATGGTTCCACTTAACAGGAAGTTTAGGGACTTGATGGCCAGTTTCTCCATGTGAGTATTCTGGGAGTATGCCTGTGGGGTTCATTTACTAAAACTGCTCAGGCAGAGGCCATAAGTACCTCTATAGTATGACCAAGGCTTGGCTTTAATGATTTTGATGTAACGCATGGGGAAAGTCCCTTCCAAATTCCCAGTTCCCAGTGTAGTGTTTGAGCAGCTCTGCTTTGATGCTCTGGCAGTGCATTAAGGCTTCAGTTTTCTCTGCTTGCTGTTTAACCAAATATCTTATGCCTTAATCGTGCAGAAGTTTCCATCCATCTATCTATAAAGTGAAAATAGTGCAAGCTTGATTGACCTCATTCAGTTACAGACAATATGCTTTGTTCTCATCAAAACACCAGATCTTTCTCCTTTTGAAAGCATTCAGCATTTGAAGGTGTTACACACCTTGAAAAACATCTTTAGTATCTGTCAATACCAGCTAATCTGCTAAAACAACATTCACTGCAAACTTTCTGTCCCCACTGCTACAGCTGAGGAGGTTTAGAGCAGAGGGGAGAGGAGAGAGGTGTGAAGGTTTTGGAAATAGCTGGGTCTGTAAGGAGGAACCAGCTAAGCCTTTGCTTGCTGAAGTGACCGTGCTGAAGTACAGGTCCCACGTACACAGGAACGTGAGCGTGTGAAAGGCAGCCGGGGGTAAAGACGGAAGAAGCGAAGGCAGGCAGGGCAGGCAGTGGGAGCTGTGGATTTGAGGGAAGGCTGTGGTCAGAGCTCTGACTCCGTGGATGGAGAGGCACTTGCAGAGTCAGACAAGACTTGTACAAACGATCAGACGTTTCTTTTTGAAGGAAACAGGAATGGCTTTTTTTTCTGCTGAAAACTGGGGTTAGGAATCGAGAGGAAGAGGGAATGCATCGAATGTAAACCTGCTGCTAACTCTGCCTCCCTCCTCCTCTTCCCGCAGCGAAGAGCACGAAGGGACCCTCCCTAAAGACAAGCTGATCACTCTGTGCAAATACGAACCCATCCTCAAATGGATGAGAAGCTGTGATCACATCTTGTACCAGGCGTTGGTGGAGATTCTCATCCCAGACGTGCTCAGACCGGTGCCCAGTGAGTACCCTGCAGCGTGGCCAGGAGGGCACGCGTGGTCCCCGCTCCTGCTCAGCCCCTGCTCCTCGCCGGGCTGAGGCACGGGATGCTGTGTCTGACAAACAGCCAGCCGTGACTCACACGGTCTGGCTACCACTTGCCACGAAGATTGCCGTTGTAAAAGCTGATTTAGAGGTTTTTGTTTTGAATACAAGCTAAAATATTATGGCAACAGCAATATTCCCCCTGCAGCACTGCCCGGCGTCGGTCGTACTTTGTGGCCCCTGGAAATTCCCATGCCTTTTAAAATTTGGTTTATTGCATATCACATCTCCTGGCTTTGGCTAGGAGTCAAGGTAAAAGCACAGCCTTAATAGGCAAGTAAGCACGGCTAATCCTTTTGAGATGTTTCCTTGGAGATAGTATCTTTGTTTACATAGGACCATCCTGTCCCCTCCTGGAAATTTGGGGTCAACTTTCATTTGGGAGATTAGTGATGGGATAGGGAGGGGTTTCTCTCTGATTTGGCTCCTCAGTGAAGTGCGGGTGTCAGTCTCCCCGAGGCCTCAGCTCAGCCCCAGATTGGGCTGAGCAGTACTGGAAGGCCACGTCCCTGTGGGATGCTGTTGTCAGTCGACATGCTGGGGCACATGTGGGTCTTTAAGGAGCATATTTCAACATTTGGAAAATGTTCAGAAGGTCCGTGAATAAGAAAAAGATAAGAAAGACTAAGAATAAGAAGAAAGTTTGAGTAAAAACTTTAGAGAATAGCAAAGATTTGAGTGCATCTCAGGACCCAGCTGATTTCCTTGATGCTAAATTGAGATCACAGCTAACCAGATCAGAGGCTGTGCTTTCCGCAGCAGTCTTAAGCTAGAAAGTGGTGTGCAGAGATGATATGGAACAGCCTTTCTAACTCTGCAGACTTCTTTGCAGGCACACTTACACAGGCGATTCGTAATTTCGCCAAGAGTTTGGAAGGGTGGCTGATGAACGCAATGAGTGAATTTCCCGCCGAGATTGTCCAGACCAAGGTAAGCAGAGGGAGCGCGTTGCAGGTCAGGGGTACGAACTGAGTGTGTGTGTGTGTGTGCGTGTGCATGTTGCAGTTTTCCACAGCGACTGAAAATCACTTCTGGGGTTCGGCTACACGTACTCCAGACTAGCACAGCGTAATGAATAATTTTGAACCCAAATCAGTAAGGAGTGGGAGGACAGGTAGGGCAATTCCTTTGTTCCAGAGGCTAATGATGCTCTGTCCGCTGAGCCATTCCTATGTCCCAAAATTGCAGATAAAGCTCTGTGGAAGAAAATCTCTGTACTGGAGCGAGGCTAGAAAAACTAGAAAGCGCAGGACACCTCATGGACCGAATGGCGTTGCAGAGACTGAGCCTAAGACTCCCACTCTGCCCCTCCTAAAGCCATGGGTTCTTGCAGCCTGTTCTCACTTTGCTGGTCTCTGCTGGAGGCAGAGCATGAGAACCCATTAGTTTAAAGAAAAGAAACACAGAGGCCGCTTCGTGCTTGAGCTCGGCGCCGAGAAGAGTTTGCCTTCCAGCTCCGTGGCCTCCTGCTCGCGGTGTCCTGCCTGCTGTGTTACAGGTCGGGGTGGTGAGTGCCTTTGCGCAGACGTTGCGGAGATACACGTCCCTGAACCACCTGGCTCAGGCCGCCCGTGCCGTGCTGCAGAACACTTCCCAGATAAACCAGATGCTCAGCGATCTCAATCGGGTCGACTTCGCCAACGTGCAGGTAACTTAGGGTGTCTTTCCCTAGGTCGTGTTGTCTAGAACTGGGACGCTATAATGAGGTTGTCTGCTGGTCGCCAGCATATTATTTCCAACACTAAAAAGCAACTGAATGAATAATTTAACTGTTTTGGTGTTACTTTTCCAGGTAAGTTTACCATCTCACTGTGAATAGTGGAGAAGGTACTAAGGAACTTCTGTAAGAAGTAGTGCTACCAACAATAATGTAGTTCTAATAACAATATTGTACTGAAGTCTGGACAGATTGGAGGAGACATGATTCAGAGCTGGCTTGGAGTACTTGTCTACTAGAAATGAAGTTGAATTCCTGGGTTGGGATGCAACAACTATGCAGGCTTGGCCTGAGTAACTTCTTCCAACCCTTCTTCCTGAGCAGGAGCAAGCCTCGTGGGTGTGCCAGTGTGAGGAAGGCATGGTGCAGAAGCTGGAGCAGGATTTCAAGCTCACTCTGCAGCAGCAGAGTTCCCTGGACCAGTGGGCTAGTTGGCTGGATAATGTTGTTACTCAAGTCCTGAAGCATCATGAGGGCAGTCCCAGCTTCCCCAAGGCAGCCAGGCAGTTCCTGTTGAAATGGTCTTTCTATAGGTACATTTTCTCTCTCATTTTGGCGATATTTCTGCATCGGGCTTAGGGCATGTAAATAGCTCCTTGAAGAGCCAAGGCCAAGTTCTTTACTCTCATGCAACTCTGGTTAACTGTTGCTCTGCCCCTGTACAGAAGGGGAGAGGGTTGTATCTCTTGTATCTTTTCAGGATGGGGATAGGATGCTCCGTCAATTAATTTATTAAAGTGCTTTGATACTCTTGGGTTAGAGGTAGAAACAGAGCACTGTGTCCCACAGTACCTTCAGGGTCAAGAATGCCCATCAGCCGTGATGCAAATGTCAAACACAACCCAAATATTTTGTTTCCTGGCCTTTTTCCAGCTCCATGGTGATCCGTGACCTCACCTTACGCAGTGCTGCCAGCTTTGGTTCCTTCCACCTGATTCGCCTGCTCTATGATGAATACATGTTTTATCTGGTAGAGCATCGTGTTGCCCAGGCAACAGGGGAGACACCGATTGCTGTAATGGGAGAGGTGAGAATTGTTTGTTCCCTAGAAACAAACCCAAACTAGGCAGCACTTAAAGAGACACAGTTGGTTCACAAAACACAGTGTGTCATGAACATGTTTTTATAACCATCTTTGCTTAAGGGTTACTGAGTTGTTTTGGGTGCCTGGCACAAGGATCTAGCTCCTTGAGCATCTTCCATCCTGACTCACTAATACCTGTAGTGGTGGGTGTTGGGGCAGTTGAGCATCAGCTGGGCTTTGGAGGCCTGGAGGAAGGAGGAAAAGGATCTCCCCACTTCTCTCCATAACCTGTGGGTACCAACCCTGACTTTGGGGTTCCCACCAGAGCAAAGTCCCTTCAAACACAAAAACGGAACCAAGGGAAAAAAGGTCAAAAAAGTTACTTTCCCTGTAACTTTCAGTGGTACCATTCACTCAACTTCTTCAAGCCTCTGCAGGCTCCAGTTACATGCACAGTCAGCCACTCTCTCCATTTTTGACTTGAAGAAGAGAAATGATGGGTTGTTTCTGTTGTTTGGAGGGTTGGTTGGTTGGTTTTTAAAAAATCAGGCAGTAAATCTGGTTCCTGGCTTGCAGGCAGGTCCTGTCCTGCCTAGCTGAAGCCACATCAAATTTTTCACTCTGAAATGCACAGATTTAAAAGCCCCTGATCAACCTGTGACAGCAATATAGAAACTACTGTTAGATTAAAACTGATCTCGTTTGCTCCTTGGAGTTCATGCTGTTTTCTTCCTTCCACAGAGCTCACATAGGGGAGCCAGACAAATTAACTGCATGCCTTTTGCTTTCCCTTCCCCGCCTGTTAGACCCATGCTGTTGCACCGTCATCAGTGCTGCAAGTTCCCACTGTTCCCTGCAAAACCTTTGTCTTTATTGATAATAAAGGAACGTGAAAGGCAGAGAGTGGCTTCCATCAAAACCTAGCTGTGGGAGGCTTTCATCCTTCAGGTTTTGTCTTTCCCTCATTAAACTCTTGCAATATTTCTGTTCTCCAGGAGGAGGCTGATTCTTCCCAGCAAAAGAGGATGAATCGTGTCCTTCCATTTCCACTGCTCCCTTTATAACTCCTGCTCTCCTCGGTTCCTTCTGCTGTCCAACTTTGCATGACTTCTCAGCGTTATTGTTTTAGCAATGTAGTGTTTCAGACCTCATCATAGGGGGAGACAACACATCTCCAGAACCAAATATATCCCCAGCTCTCTGGTTACACTTGACACCGTGGCCTTGCAAGCCAGAGCACTCTCCTGACATGAATGCAAAGGCTTTGCAGAGAGTTGCAGGGAGGTGGAGTGATGGTAGAGTCCCAGGAGAGGCGAATAGCTGGCCTGTCTGAGCAGTTGCCCGGCAGATGCAAAGGGTTGGAAAACAGGCACCATCCTTTGGTCTGTGGCAGCACTTAGCTGTGACTTGGGAAATTAAAAAATTTCTCCATTCCAGGGCTTGATCCTGCCCTGCATTGTTGTGTGTGGGGTTTGCCCAGAGGTTTTAATGGCAGCAACAGACTTTTCCCCAAAACATGTGGTTGGTTTTACTTTCTGCGCTTCACTGCCAGCACTGCTGATGTTTGTGGTTTCTCCTGAGCACTTAAGCTGCTTGTTAGAATTGCTTAGAAATAGATGCCAACTTGCAGGTCTGGCACTTTGGGTCTCCAATAAGCCTCGCTTACCTTGTAACTCCTTTTTCTTTCAGTTTGGTGACCTCACATCCCTGTCCCCAACACTGCTGGACAAAGGTACCTCCTCTCCCTCAAGGGAAGTCCTGCTGGGTCAGGGTTGAATCGCTGTGGGAGGGGGAACCTCGTGCTGGCTCTTCTACCCTGCTCTGTTGGGAAAAAGAACCTCTTGCTCTCCGGTCGCCACTCTCATGCTGAGACCTGTCCTTTGCAGATGACATTAGTGACCTGGGCAGCGAGGTGGACACGGACTCCCGGCGCGTGGGGGAGCCGCTGGTGAAAAGGGAACGCAGCGACCCTGGCCACTCGCTGCAGGAGATCTGAAACGGGGACCCGGCTTTTCTCCAGCTGGACGAAGACATCCGGAGCCAGGTTTGACAGCCGCAAGCCTGAGTCTCCCCGTCTCTGCGTTATTAGTGCCTCTTAGTTTCTCTGTATGTTTACTTGTGTTTGAGGATGGGCTCCAGGGCCGAGCTCAGGCGGGTGGTGGGACGGGGCTGGTTTGGCCGCCTGCTTTCCTCCGGTTTGAGTGCTGGCTGGAGGGCGAAGGTCCAAAGTCTGCTCCCGAGCGATGGAAGCCTCCGTGGTCAGCAGCAGATCGGATGTGCCCGGCTAGGAGAGGCTGTCCTCTCCGGCCTGAGCGAGCCGGGCAAACGAGGCTTTCTCTTTCAGGGAAGGTGGTTTGGGTTTCTTCCCCACTTCTCAGACTTCACTGTGATACAAACTTGAACCAATCAGTGCCCAAGAAGAAGGAAAAATACCTGACCCTTCTCCTGCAGCCTTTCAAGACAAGCTGTCCTGGCTCTGACTTTGCCAAATCACTCGTGCCGGGGAGCGCAGGACAGTACGTCTCTCTTGTGCCCGCCGGGGGAGAGGGTTCCAGGCTGCATGTCCATCTGGTCCCGGTGGAGTGGTGCATGTGCAGGCTCTGGGACTGACACGTATGTGCTCTGGGACTGACACACATGCTCTGAGACTGATACATACCTGCTCTGGGACTGACGCGTGTGTGTTCTGGGACTGGCACATACATGCTCTGGGGCTATGGGACAAGCGTTCCCACCTGCCCCTGTGTCTCCCCAGCCTGGCATTTCATCGCTGATCCATGAGCGCTCCTGGGACACGGTCAGGCCAACTCAAGATACCAAAGGACTCTGAGGAAGCGGCAGCTGGTCACAAAGTGTGTTTGGTTGCCCCCTGCGCTCTGATGCCCATGGACAATCCCAGGGCAACCCCCATCCTCACCAGGGTACCCAGGCAGAGGGGAACTGGTCCTGCATCCTCGGTTTTTGTAAAATTCGCGCTTGATGTCCTGCTAAAATGTTAAAGGGAGGGTGCAGCTGCCTGCGGGGCTGCATCCAGAGCACGGGCGAGGGTGTGCGACTGCAGTGCCTTAGGGTGGGCCGGCGTGCCCGCTCCCCCCCGCTCCAGGCCAGCCGGCGCAGCTCAGGCTCTGGTAAAACAGCCCGTCCCACGCGGCAGCGCGGGGCTGTCACGGGCCCGGGTTTGCTCAGCACTACGGTGGCGTTTCCCCTTGCTGTATCCCTTCGCCTTCTCCTGCGGTGGTGGCTCCCGTAGGGGCTGAGCTGGGGGAGCTTCTGCCCCAGTGGGGGTTTATTTTCCCTTTCCATGTCCTGCGGGGTCTGGGCTGACATGGACTGCAGGGCAGAGGAGGGGGGTGGAATCTGTCATCAAGCCGAGCTGCAAAAACAAAGCCCCGGGGCAAATTTTGCTGTGAATAAAGGCCGTGTCATAAATAGCTTCTATTATTCTTATTTCTAATGATGCAGTATTTGATGTGAGCTTCTCCAGGGGTCTCGTGTACATTTGCATATCAGAGTATATTCTATCCAAATATATTATTTACTCATTCCGAATGGTACTAAGGTAGCTGTGACACTTTAAAAAAAAATATTGCTAATGGAAAGTAAAAAGAAAGTGTGTATAGTGGCACATCTTTCCCTCTTACTGTCCCGTGCTGTTGTCTGTCAGGGTGATGTTTGTCTGTATATGTCACATATCAAAGTAGCAGGAGAGAAGTGGGAAAGCTGGATTTATCTGTAAATAATGACAATGCATACTCCCTGCATCAGAGTCCACGCTTCAGATCCTGCTGATGAGATAAGATGGTCTAAAAAAACAACTGAGCAACCAAGTCTTAAACTCCCCTGCTCCCACCGAGTGTGATATTAACTTCAGCTGGTGCATTGGCTCTTCTTTGCAGCCGCTTCCGACTGAACCCAGCCACCTTCTGCTTACCACGGACGGGCAAATGAGATGCTCTGGAGCTCTGCAGCACTGTGCAAGGAGTCTGGATAACCACCTAAACCTGATATGCACAAAATTCCCAGCTAAACCTGAATAGCAATAAACATATATCAAATGCTCAGGCCTGTACAATAATTGTGGTCCCATTTCTTCTTTAATCACTACAAAGAGATGTCAGGCAGGTGCTGCAGCCTTGCAGCATCGGGGGAGATGCAGGATCTGCCCAGTACAGTCTAATTAAAGCAGTTTTGGCCAGGGATCTGGTGTCTGCAGGAAGGCAGATTCACCACGAAACAGCACCTGGTTTGTAGGGGTCATACACCCATTACACCAGCGTTAATGGAGGGGAGATGAGGCTGAAAGATGAGGCAGCTGCTAAGCACAGGGCCATATGAAACATTTTCTAATTATGCTTCCAGACTAATTGCGGAGGATGGGAGCAGTGAGACAAGGATGTGATGAGTGACAGATCATTCCTGCTCCAACCCATCGGGAAGGGGAAGGTTTAGCCTCAGCCCCTCTTCCCCTGCATCCTTGCTTCACTCTCCCTCTGGATATGCCCAGTCTTGCGGCGATGGCTGGACCCGCCTGAGCTTCTCTGGATACTGAGTCAGGGCTGGAGCAAGGGGCTTATTTCCCCCAGGCTCCCCGGGGGGCTGAGCAGCACCTCCTGACCCTGAGCAGGCAAGTGGAAAGCAAAGCACAGCTCAAAACGCTCCCTGTTAAAACACAACCTGCCCTCTTCGGCTTGCCTCTGGCTCCATCGCCCCTCCTAGACGGGCAAATCCCCGCAGGGACCTCGGCGTGGCGTGGCTGGGGGCTGGGCTGGCAGGCTGGGGAGCTGCCGGGCTCGGGCGACGGGACCCCAGCGAGGGCTGGGGAGGTCGGGCTGCCGGCGCGGCCCCTTGCTGCCTGCCGGGGACAGGCAGCACCCACGCGTGGGCAAGGGGTGGGGTACGGCACCGTCCACACGTGTGGTTCCGGTTGAGAGACACCTCGGGAGCGTTGGGTGTGAGGGTTTAAGCCCTGTCATGTCCTGACCGGAGGTAGATCTGCCTCCCACCGCGAATTCAGGTGAGGTGTGTCCTCATTGTCATCTGCCACCAAGTGCCACCACCCTTCAGGGACCGTGGCTGTTCCCAGTTCCTCTGCTGGGTGGCTCTCGACCACCTCTCTTATCCCAGGACTTTCTCTTCCACCCACCATCTCACACCGCCACGCAGCTCCCAACCGGCAGAGAAAACCAGAGGTGGAGGTCACGGGGCAGGGGGGTGACACCAAGAGCACCAACCCCAGGGGAACCAGGGGAGTGCAACATCCCAGAAGCGGTTTGGCATTGCCGGTCCCTGTGACTCGTCCCCCAAGGATGAGCTTTGAGCTGGACAGTGTGGCACTGCCTGGGGATTCATCGGGAGCCGCCCTGCGTGGCTGGGGCGAGCTCAGAGTGGACAGTGTGACGGGCCCTTGGCCAGTCTTTGTGGCCACAGGGCACAGAGAAACATCAGCTCAACCCCGCGCCGGGCCAGGCTCCCAGGATCGACCCCTCCAGACGGCAGCTCTGGTTGACAGCCCCTTCCACAGCCCCCCGTGCCCTTGCCCCACTGCTCTGACAGCCGTGGCCTCACCTCCTCGTTGCCCTCCCGCTGCTGCCCAATGTGGGATTTAAGAAACAGGCATGAGTTTCATCCCAGGTCTCCTTCCTCATCCCGTACTGAAGCTATGGGCTGTCCTACCCCACAGTGTCACCCCCTCCCAGGGGGCCCAAGCCCTTTCCCTGGGCTTCACCCCATTCTTAGGGCGCTTCTGCTGCCTCTCGTTGGGGTGCAGGGTATTTCTGCAGGAAGGAAGACTTTTGCCTGTCAGCAGGCAGCATCAGGTGCCCAAACAGTTCCTCGGCCTAAACCCTCCCTCCACCTCCATGTGACTGTTACTGTCCCTGTGCGAGACAGAAAAACTGAGGCACAGACCGAGATGCCTCATGGCAGCAGTTCGCTGCCCCACTGGGTACCATGGGATGCTGGTACTGGTACCAGTACTGGTGCCTCTGCTCCTCCTCTGCCAGCCTGGCTGTGCTCAGCACTCACTGCAGGAGGAGCCCAGCAGCTCCCAGGGCTCAGCTGGGGCCATTTAACCTGCAGACAGGTTTCACCTGGAGCCTGGTGGGTCTTGGTGGGGGCAGGTCCGTGACCACCCACTGGGGCTCTTCCTGGGTAGCTGCTCATATAAACCAGCAGCCTAGTTGCTTGGAGGGCTTTTTCTTCCGTTCTTTTCTTTCCTTTTCACTTTGTCTTTAGGAGTCTTAGTTTGGAGGTGGGGAAGGTTGGGGCCTGCTGCCTGAAAGTCTCTAGGATGTAGTACCAGCACTTTCTACCCTCCCCAGCACTGCCAAGCAGGTAAGGGCACGGCAAGGAGCTGCCTCTGCTCCCCCATCCCAGGGCTGGGGACTACAGCCCAGAGCAGGGCTCTGCCCTGGGGCTGGCCCTAGTCAGGATGTGTCCCAGCACTGTTCTTCTCCTATGTAATGTCCCAGATGAAGGATGAAGTCATCACGTAGCCCCGGGGTGGCCTTGGGGCTCACTTCCCAGCCCAGCTGCAGCACCTCTCTGTCAGTGCAGAGGAATTCCTTCCCAGCACTGCATCTCCTTTCACCACGGAGCCGCTCCTTTGCTCTGCTCAGCCACCAGGACTTCTTTGGGAGCTTTGATGGGTATGTGGCTGCTGGGATGTGCATGGGGGTTGAGCCCTAGTCTTGAATCATGTAAGTCCCCAAGGGAATGTGTCCCTTGTGTGAGATGGGTTTGGTTTCATGGTCTAACACTGGTGCTTCCAGCACCAGGAGGCTCACAGCGTGCAGGCTGGTGTTGCTGGGTGAAGCTGACGGCCCTGGGTCTCCCCAGTGTCTCTGTCATGTGCACTGGTGTGCCTGGAGCCAGATAGAGGCCACCAACTCATGCTTGTCCCTGCTGCTCTGCCAGGAGCTTCTGCAACACAAGTGATACTTTGGGAGCTGACCTGTTGGACTGCAACTGCTCCATCCCTGACCCACAGCTGGTCCGGAGGATTGTGTCCCAGGTGGAGTTCTATCTCTCTGATGAGAACCTGGCCAAGGATGCTTTCCTTCTGAAGCATGTCCAGAAGAACAAGATGGGCTTCATAAGCATCAAACTGCTGACGTCCTTCAAGAAGGTAGGCAGCCCATGGTGCTGGCCAGCTGGGGTGGGAAATTGTTTTCATGTGGAGGATGTGAGGATGCTTGGGTGTGCTCTGGTTGTCTCTGGTGGGGTGTACGTGGAGGTCCAGGCTCTACTCAGGCTGTCTGTGTCTCAGCAAAGTGCTGGCGGTGCAGAGCTGAGCTCTGCTCTCTGCCTTTGATATGCTGCAGCAGCTCTCCAGCCATGGAAGGTGGCTGGGGAAGTGGTGAACAGTCCTCAAACCAACCCCAGGGCTGGAGTCACCTCCTCTGCCCAAGGTTCCCCCGAGCTGCTTTGGGAGAGATCATCCCTTAAGCAAAATCTGCAGGGAGGTGCTGGCGCTGTGAGGTGCAGAAAAGCAGTACCTTGTTGCCACGGTCCAGGGGGCACTGGGGACGTTGTTCTCCTGCAAACCTTGAAGACGCTCACATGAAAGGGGGAATTACCTTGGCATGGCTTGAGGTCGATGGGGTCGCAGCCTGCCTGGCCGACGGGTTTAGGGTGGCCCCAGCCTGGGGAGACCCGCGGGGACACGGTGGCCCCCTCTCCCCTGCAGGTGAAATACCTGACGCGCGACTGGCGGCTCACGCTCTACGCCCTGCAGTTCTCAGACCTGCTGGAGGTGAATGAGGAGGGCACCAAAGTGAGGCGGCGGGTCCCCATCCCTGAATCCCTCCTGAGCATCCCCCCCAGCAAACTGCTGCTGGCCTGGGAGCTGCTGCGCCAGGAGCAGGACACGCTGCCGCTGCTCCAGAAGAATTTCCTTGAGACCATCACGAGGTTGTTCAGTCCCTTTGGTGCTATCGCCTCCATCCGCATCCTACGGCCGGGCCGCAAGCTGCCCATAGATGTGCGCAAATACACGTCGCGTTTCCCGGAGCTTCTGAGCAAGTGCTGTGCGCTGGTGGAGTACGAGAGCCTGGAGAGCGCCCGCAGAGCCTTCGAGGACCTTGGCTGCCAAAGCTGCCCGGGTGGCGAGAGCATCAAGGTGGTCCAGCTCTGCGGGAAGGGCTTCAAGCAGAAACCTGAGGCCAAGAGGGAGGTGGTGGAGGAGCTGGTGGAGCAGCTGGGTTGGAAGACGCAGGCAGCGGCCGCAACCTGCCCCTACAACATGGGGGATTCCCTGCTCGGCAGTTCTTTGAAGCCGGATGGTGCGTCAGCATCGCTGTCCCTGCACCTGAACCCCTCGGCACCCGCCTGGCCCAGCGGCAACTTCGAGACCAGCGACGTGGGCAACACCTTCACCGAGTCGCTCTTCACCAGCAAAATCTTCCCTCCGCTCAGGACAGGCGTGGGCACCGGTGGCTGCTGCAGCCTCTGCTCCAGCACCGAGAGCCACCACGGCTGTGGCTGGGGGAGTGGGGCGGGTTCCTGGGCACCCTGGAGCACCAGCCCCTCTCCTGCTGTCAAACCTGCTCCTGGCAATCCGCCGAGAGTGAAGCAGGTGCCTGAGCCCCATGGCTGGTGGGATGGGGAGCTTTGCCTGCCCCACAGCCTTGAGGGCACCGGGGGATTCTGCAGCAGCACTGGGAGAGGCGAGCTCATCCTCCACAACTGAGGTTCCGTTATGTTTGGGTTGAGGGCTATCACTTTACTCTTCTTTACCCCTCTGGGGAGCAGAACACCTCTCCGTGGCCCCCGAGAGCTGCGGGCAGTGGCGGTGTGGCGGCGCCAGGGGCCGGGAGTTTTGGGGCGATGGTGATGCTGGGGGGGGGGGGGGGTCAGTGTGCGAGGCGAGATGCGGAGCAGCAGCGGCCCCGGGAGCCGCGCTGTGCCGTGCTGCTGCTACTGCAGGGCTTGCACCTGCCCGGGGGGGCCGAACGGATCCCCCTGCCCCAGCGGCTGCCCTGAGGAAGGGGCTCAGCCCCCCGAGCCCCGGCGCTGGGGGACGGCCCCGACGGGGCCCTCACCCTGCCCCGTCTGCCAGCCAGGCCCGGGGAGCTGAGCCCGCTGCCCGCAGGCCCCGCTGCCTGCGCTGGCCCCGGCTCGTGGAGCCGGGCTGGGAGACGGGCAATAAAGAGGGAGCAAGTTTGCAGGCACTTGCTGGCACGTGCAGTGATTTCTTTCCTTAGGGATTTTTCCTCATATCCGTGATCTGGTCTCGCGACTACCGCCGGTGCAGGCCGGCAAGGGGAGGGGGGCCCGTGCCTGGCCAGCAGCTCCCTCCCTCGCCATTCTCGGGGGCGTTTGGGGTCCTTTTGCTGCGGCGCCGAGGCATCGCGGGGCTGCGGAGCTGAGCGCGGTGGGGCGCGAGGAAGGGCGGGAGTGCCTGGAGGCTCTGAAGGGCTTTGGCGCGAGCCCTGTCCCCGCTGGAGGGGCCGCTGGCCGTGCTGGGGCCGAAGGCCTTGCAGGCCTCGCTGGGGCCTGTGTCCGCGCCCCGCCATGGCCCCCCAAGGCCTGTCCTTGTGCCAGGCAGGGGCTCCGTGCTGCTGCTTTCTGCGTGGGGCCGTGTCCGTGAGCGCTGCAGGGAGCTGTCTGTCCCGGCTGCCCCCACGCAAGGGCTGCTTCCCCTGGGGAAGGGGCCGGGGGAGTCCCCCCCTGCCATTGCCGGCCCCGCTGGCGGGGATTCACCCCCCACCCCCCCGGGGGCATCTGGGTGCCCTTTGGGGCTCAGCGGGGCTTTTGCACCTTGGGGGGCCATTTCCTGGTGCCCCCTGTGCTCCCACACCCTCCCACACAGGCAGGGAGCCGTTTGACAGAAAGAGCTTTTAATGACAAAAAACAAGAGAAAAGATCCCACTAATGCTACTCTAACCACCCTCCTCCCACCCCAAATCTAGCCCTGCTACTCTACCCCCTCCCTCCACCCCAAACCCAGACCCCCGCTACTCTACCCCCCTCCCTCCACCCCAAATCCAGACCCCTGCTGCTCCCCCCACCTCCCCCTTCCTCCCCGTCCCCTCCATGCCGTGGGTCTAATTGCCCCCGGGCTGCCCGCCAGCACCCTGCGCTTGCTGGGGGGCAATGACCAGGTGCTGTGCCCCCGCTTGCAGCCCCGCTTGGCTGGCACGGCGGGCTGGGACGGGGGCGGCTCCATCCCCGCCTTCCCCCCACGGCTCCTGGGGCTCCATCCCCAGGAGGAATTCTTCGAGGGGCAGGATGGCGTCGGCGGTCTCGGGGACGCCGTAGTCGGGGCTGAGCAGCTCCGCAGGCAGCGAGAGGGAGGCGAAGTCGCGCAGGGGGACGGCTGCGCCGGGGTCCCCAAGGTCCCCAGATGTGGGGCCGCGTCTGGGCTGACCCCCAACACGTCCCAGGAGCAACCAAAGAGCCTCAGGGCCTCTTCGAGAGGCACCTCCTGGGACACGGCCAGGTGGTCTGCCGGCTCCCCGAGGCCTTGGCTGGGGGGGTCAGCACTGGGGCTGGGGGGGACGTCGCTGCCCGGGGGTGGCCGTGCCTGAGGTGATGTTTTTCAGGCGACGACGGCCCCTCAGTGCGCTCGAAGGTGGGGCTGGAGGTTGGCAGCACTGAGGGGGCCGGGGCCGCCCCTCTGCCCTCTCCCTCGGTGTCCCCAGGCGTGGGGCTGCTGCTGGGAGCGTCCTGGCTGACCCCCAGCGTGTCCAGGGGGTGACCAAAGAGCCTCAGGGCCTCGGCGAGAAGCATCTCGTTGGTCACGGCCAGGTGGTCGGCCGGGTCCCTGAGGCCTTGGCTGTGGGGGTCAGCAGAGGAGCTGGGGGTGCCATCAGTGCCCGGGGGGCCATGGCTGACAGGGGCTGCCTCCACGGGGGTGGTGGTGCTGGAGCTGTGGGTCGGCCCCTCGAGGTGCTGGTAGCCGGGGCCGGCCGTCGGCTGCAGCGGGGCGACTGGGGCCAGCGCTCTCTGCAGCTGTAGGTGGGGTGCCAGGGGTTGGGGCTGTCCGTGGGGCTGGCCAGGCTGGGGGGTCTGCACAGCCCCCAGGGCAGCACCCGACAGAGAAGCGGCGCCGTGGCCGAGCGTGGAGGTGGCCGGTGGAGGCAGGATGGTCCACTGGATGTGGAAGAATCGGGGGTCGAAGCAGCAGCCACAGGGAGCCCTCTGCAGCCCTGTGGGGGGGAGAGGGAGCCGTGCTGGGCCGGGGGGACCCTCCGGGGGTACCTGCCGAGCCGTCCCCCGTGGCCAGCGGCCTACGGCTCTGCGCTGGGCACCTGGGGAGCTTGTGGCCGGGGTGCTCCCCGCGGGGCGAGCTGCTGTGCCGGGGGGACGGGGGTGCAAATGAGGGGGGGAGATTGGCTTCTTGAGGGGGGAGACTGGGAGAGGTGGAACTGGGGGTGGCCCCGAGCGTTTGGGAACGTCGCTGTCCACGGGGTGTCCTGGGCACGCGTCACCCGGGATTGCTGAACCCACCGTGAAAAGTGCCGGGGGGGTCCGGCATGCTGGGGCCAGACTGGGAGTGCGCAGGGGTCGGGGATGCTGAAGGTGCGGAAGGGGCCGGGGTGCCGGAGCAGAGAGGGGTGCCATACCTGCTGGGGGGGCCAGGGGGGCCCGGGGTGCTCCCCCCGCCAGGGGTGCCCAGGCTGTGGGGAAGGGCTGCTCCTGGCTGGGCAGTGGGCACGGGTTGGCTGAGCCTGGCAGAGAGACGGGGGGGTCATCTCCGCTCTCGCCCCTCCCCGGAGCATCCGTGGGCTGCAGGGGTCGGGGTGGGTCCCCACCTGAGGGGTAGAAGATTTCGGGGAGCACAAGGGGCTGCAGGAGCCGGGGCGCCGGGGGGGCCCGAGGGCCGCGCGCTGGGAGCCGCAGGGGTGGCTGCGCCATGGTTTGTTGTGGCTCTTGGCTGCTAAGGACTCGGTGGGGTCTCCCGGGAGGGAATGTTGGGGCTCCCCGAGTTCCACCCCACGCCCAACAGCCTCCCCAGCTCCTTTTTGGTGGGGAAAATGGTTTAAGCGGGTTTGGGCTGCCGCTGGACCCTAAGGGCTGCTCTCAGGGGCTGTGGGGGCAACTGCCTTTTGCTGTGGCTAGTATTTCTCATGGGTAAAAGGAACAAGTTGGTTCAGCCGCGCTGTGTGGGGACCAAGCTGCATGCGCAGCCTCCTTGTGACGCACGGCCAGGGCATTTGTGACTCCTGCCTGACATTCTGTTGGCTGCTGTGACCCGAGCGACAGAGATAGGAGAAAGGGGTTCGAGGGCAGTGTCTCTGGGCAGCATGCTTTCCCCCAGCCCTGGCTCAGGGAGTGCTGGCAGCTCTTTCAGTCTGGTGATCAGGCAGGAAGGAGCTCTGGATCCCCCTCGGAGGGGTCGCCCCTGCCCCGGGTTGGTGACACCCGGGAGGAGACGGCAGGCCCCGCTGCGTGCTGCCAAACCAGGGGTGGCTCCTGCACAGCAGCCGCTGCGGAGGTGCTGGGGCTGTTTGTGCTCCAGGGCACCCAGGGACTGGGTTAGTCCATCCCCTCCTGGTCCTCGGAGGAGTCGGCGCTGCCAAGGCCAAAGCGGTGGGAAGAGAGGCCTCTCGCCCCGCTGTGGGACCAGTGTGTGGTGTGGGGAAGTTGGGAGATCTCCTGCTGTGAAGCGGAGGCCAAAGATCTCTCCTGGCCTGTATCCTGGTAATTAAACAGATTACTCAGTGTTAGTGAGGCACCTCTGCCTGAAAGACTGAATGATCTCTGTTGTGCAACTTGTGCTCACGACTGATACTGGGGGCATGAAAGCAACCTGACTTCTAAAAACATAAATCTTTATTTTATTTTGGAGCACAGCTTAGCAACTCTGCTCCTTGACACACACCATCCTAATGCCTCCTCTTGACTTGATGCCGTGGGAAAGGGCCTCATCATCCCTATCTGTAGGAATTTGCCTTGTGTTTAGGCAGGAAGGTGAAGCTGGTAGGTACAGGTCCCAGAAGCAGCTCACTGGAAGAAAGAAAAGAACAAAATCAAAACCTAATACAAAACCAAAAAAAAAAAAAACAAAAACCCAAACAAGGAGAGGTTTTGTTCAATACATGAGTCACTGGTACCCAGCTGTTTCATGGCCCCATGGCCCCACAGTGATGATGACTGCAGTCAGATGTGTCAAATAATCCTTTACTCTCCTGAAAATTTAAGGCTGCTGCATAATACCACATTTGGTGCTGAGCTTTAACCCTGAAGCACTGTACTGGAGGGATGCAGCCTCCAGATAACAAATGATCTTCTTGCTGGGGAGTCACCTAGAGTCGATGACAAAATGGGTTCCTGAGCTTGGTGACCTGAATACCAGCCTCATTGCTGGCCATGACATGCCTAAACTCAACACGAGCCTCTGAAAAGCTCCTCCCCACTTCACACTCTGCTTCTGCAGAGCCAAAACCCTGTTAGTGCCAAAAAGTATTAAGGTCAGATCCTAAAATGATGTAAGCCAGCTCTACTGCGATCAGATTTATCTTAGCTTAAGACTTCAAACTATTTCACACTTTGGAACACACATTGTATTTTCAGTGCAGAGTAATTTTCTTTATAGTCAAGGAGGTTTAACTTATTTCCTGGATGCTGGTTCAATATAGCATCACTAAAACTTTCCATAAGACATGTCAGAGAGAGAGTATCTCAGCAGGGCAAAGAATTGCACAGCAAGAGCCCAAATCTACAGCACAAAAGCAGAAACAGAGAGAACCCTGCTTCTGGTTAGCATCTCCTTAAAATGAGCTTTAATGAATAAACCTAAACTGCTTTAAAATTTTGAGTTCTTATGGCTACAAATGTCTATTACATGGCACTGCAAAGACCACAGGTTACAAAGCTTTGTGCGGCCTAATGCAGAGAGATTCTGCTTGAAAAATGGCATTTAAAAATTCTGATCAAAACTTGATGTATTTGTAACGTGGTTTTAGGCAGCTGTTCCCAGCACTAACAAAATGGACGAGGATTAGCAAAACCCGAGAAGGCTGTAGCCATGCTCTATTTTTGCTAATCTCTGTTTCCATGAGATGGGAAATAGCATCTGGCTGCTCCAGCTCTTATTTTCACTGGCTTTGAGCTTGCGAAATTATTTCAAGCCAGTGCCTGAGGACTTGTAGATGTGGGGAAAACCAGCTTCCTGCACTTTGTTGCATGAACTCAGAAATCAGATAATGAAAAGTGGGGAAAAAGCTCTCCTAACTTGGGGATAGGGACTGCCTCCCTGCTTGGCATCTGTATGGGCCTGGCAGGGTGGGACTGTCCGATGCCGAAAGCCCATCGCTGCCCTCTCCTCTGTTGGTTCCTGCGACTGTCCTGGGATGAACAGTGTGTCACGAGACAGGTCAGCTATTCTAGACTTGCAGCGGGTACTGGATGATTGCTGAAGCAGATACGGATATTGAGAGAGCTCTTTATGGCAACTCCAAACTCAGTTAAAACCTCAAAGTACTGGTTAACCCTTGCTGCTTTCTTACAACCCCTTACACTGATGGGAAGGAGTCATGACCCCCTCTTTGGAGGATGCCTGCGGGCACAGTGATTTTTGTGAGGCTCTGCAATGTCCCTTCCTAGCAATTTAAATGAAGTTCAATGCTTTATTACCTTATTTTAATCCAATCATCCACGTTTTGGCTTGCCATCAGTGTCTCCAGATAGTCTCTCCCCATGTAGTAAGGTGGCCGCTCATTGATTTTCTGAGGTAGATGTTCTAATAAGCCAACTGGAATGTACCTGTAATGAAATGTAATAGCAGCACCTGCTGTTGTTCAAACGATACAGGCTTAGTGTGCTAAAGATCCTCTCAGCTGGGGAGAATTACCTGCACAGGAACGAGAGCCATTCCAGCAGGAACTTCCTGGTCTTCTCCACTCCCTGAGTATCTGACCCCCAGTGCTCAAGGCCATAGTTGGTGAAGTCTTTGAGGATATCAAATCTCTCACTGGAGGAGATATCCCAGTGTCTCTGTTCCTTAATTTCAGTGAAAAGCCACGGTTTGATGAGTGCCCCTCTGTAGCCAAAAAAAATGTGCACCGTTATTCGCACGACTGATGCTTCTGAAGATGCCAACTAATTTAAGAGACTTTCCAGCACTTATTTGCCAACTAATGTGGCTTTACATTTTTTTTCTAATTTCAATAGGACGCTGCTGTTAAGTCCCACAGACACAAACTGATTTTACCAAGTTTCAAAGAGTAATTTCACCAAGAGGAAACTTCATGTGTTTTGAGTTTGTTTAGGCATTTTAAAATTCCTTTTTTACTTTTACACTGACAAAGCTCAGAAGCAAGGGAGACATACAGGCACTTGCCTTGCAATCATAACTCCCGAAACGCCCATCTGCATGGCTCGATTAGCATCTTCATAAGATAAAATATCACCGTTTCCTGTCCAGAAGGAAGGGAGAAGCCAGAGGTCAAAGTGATACATGAGGGCAAGTCAAAATGAGTTAATCCAGGCATGGGACAAAATTCAAAATGGACACAGGGTCCAAGAGCCAGATGGTCCAAAGAGGCTCTGGGGCTCATGTTTAGACTCTCAGGGATGTTTCTGATTAATGTTTCTCTTACAAGGAAAAGAAGAGCCTTCTCCTCTCTTCTCCACTCTCAGCTCCTACCCTGAAGGTTTAGCTGGGACTGTCTGTGCCACAGTGCCTGAGAGAAAGCATCTGCTAAAAGCAAAGTGTTTCATGTCCTGCCTCTCCCTTCTCCTACTCCACTCAGTGCTTGTCACGCCTGACCCCAAGCACACGGGCAGATCTGGGTGGAACAGGAGCCGCTGGTCACTCCACTGCCTCAGCAGCAGCACTAGGGATACTCTAACCCTTCCCCCAGGCCGAATGTCCTTGGGAGAGTGATTTTTCTTTTTTAAAGGTATTTCAAATCAAACGTGCAGCACTTTCAGTCCACGTGACCAAACAGAAACACCTACCAAAAAGAGGCATGGGGTTTGCTATTTTAGCACATTCTGCTATGTAGTCCCAGTCAGCACCCTTCGTGTACCGCTGTTCCCTGGATCGGCCGTGAAGCTGGGGAAAAAAGTTGCAGTGAGACCTCAGCGAATGCCCCGGAGGAGGCAGGGCAGAACGGGAGTGCTGGAGGAACGCGGTTCAGCAAAGGCACTGACACCGGGCTGGGGTAAGGGATCCCCATGGATTTACAGCCCAACCAGTTGCTAACAGATCGGGCTGCGGAAGTGGTTAGCAGAGCTGAGAAAGGGCTGAGTGCTTTCTGAGGAATGTTTCAGCTATTTGGAAGCCAGGGCAAGAAGTGACTGTTCACAGCAAAAGGAAATATCTCTGTGGGCAGGAACTACACAGCCCCATGCAAATGAGATGGTCCTATCGCTTCCCCAGCCCTGCTATTTGAGGTTTATTTGACTGAAACCTCTGTTCCAGAGCACTGCAGGAACCATCTCCCTTCATAATGGATACAAGGCTCGAGAGCAGCGAGGAGAATTCTCTCTGCATCTGAATTTGTCTGTTATCAGCAGAGAACAGTAAAAGGTAGTATGCAGCTGGTCAAAGGTGTTTGAAAGAGCTACTCAGCTGTAAGGAAGGGTAAGGTCACCTCCACATCATGCTTTAGGCTGACATGGAAGCAGTTCCCCAGATATCAGCCAACAATCTCATGCCACAACAAGTATCCCTGTACCGTGACCATGGATGCTCCCCACTCCCGGATCTTGGGGATTATTTTATGAGCCACATTAATCTTTTCTTGCACACCTGTCCGTATCTTCACAGTCAGTGGGACATCCAGCACCTGCAGAAATGGGAGAGTGAGGCCAGGCCGAGGCAGGAGTTGGCTCCATCAGCTCATCTCCCGCTGCCAGCAGGTGCTCTGACTCACCAAATTCATCCCTCTGACGATCTGTTCAAATTTGTTGGACCGAGTCATGAGAGCACAGCCTCCTCCCTGGGAGACAGAAAGAGGCACAGTGGAGACTTTCTGCTTCATTGCATAGTGAAGAGCCTCCTTGGAGCTGCTCAACAGCAGCCCTCTACTCAGGGAAAGCAAGTAAGACTTGGAGCATCTCAAGACTTGGAGAAAGGCTCCAAGAGAGGACACTTCAACAAAAAAACCTCAACAGCCCTTTTCCCTCCCAGCTTCTGCCTGCTGCCAGGCAGAGACAGCGAACCATTCCCTGCTCTTTGAACAGCTTATTCACCTTCTTGCTGAAGTCTAGTGCCCGTAAGTGAACTGGGAGCTCTGGATCGGACTGGCAGGAGCAGATCAGGTAGCAGGGGATGAGGCAAAAGACAAGCATCTATTGAAGGAAGCAAAACATGCTGCAGAATGTCTTCTTACCTTCTTGTAGACTAGGTCAATGGGACACCCGACGTTGATGTCTACAAAGTCCACTTCAATTGTCTGGTTCAGGAGCTCTGCGCATTTGGTCATTGTGTCTGGAAACGCTCCCTCCAGCTACCAGAGGGGGACAGGTTGCATGAGTTCAAGAAGCAGCTTTTCTCCTCGGAAGTGAGTCATCACTTGTTTTGTTATCAAGATGATAGCACTCACCTGCACCCCAAAAATATCTTCAGTATGATGCCGTTTGAGGAGAGCCCACTCAGAGGACTGGCCCTGAAGCAGGTTTGTGCACACAGCCATCTCTCCACAGGTAACATCTGCCCCAAAGCGCTTGCATATCCTTCGGAAAGGGAGGTTACCGCACTGAAAGACAGAGCAGAGAGCTGGTTTGTCAGGAGATTTGCCCTCTTCCAAATGTGGCAATGGCAAATTTTGACAAAAGGACAGAATTATCTACCCACCGTGGTCAGCGGAGCCAAGTAGAGCTTGCCTTGGATCTCCAACTGGAAAACAAGGATGGAGAAGCATGTTAGCTGAGATGAATCAGCAGTGGATAAACAGGAAGATATTCCAGTTAGCAATTTTATCACTTGCCTTGGGTAAACCTCACTCCGAAACCCGAGAAATCACTGGTTTTGTTGGAGAACCTCAACTGTTCTCTGAGAACGTATCATTTGGAGAAAAGAACCAGAAACTGCTCAATTTGTTTTCACTGCTGAGCTTGGAGAAAACTCAAAGCAGTTACAGACACAGAGGCTAGACAGAATGGCTGATGGATGCAAGAGTAGAGGTGATGAGCAGGAGAGGAAGCAATGCTCTCGCCCCAGGAGAGCACCGTGCAGCACAGACCAACCAACCAGCCCCAGCCTTGGCTCTCCTTCCAGATCATTCCCACCCTCACTGGCAGCTCAGCCCCTACCCTCCTTCACATGCAAGGGCTGCAGCTTCTCTTGGTTCTTACCCCTCCAAGGACAACACCGCAGCCCTGAGAGCTCACCTTCCTGCATCCTTCCCCTCATGACAGTAACGTGGTCCCCAAGCAGCTCTGTCCTCTGCCTGCCTCTCACCCAGCTAAGAGGTCTCTTCTGTCTTCCCAAGCACAATCTCAACCACTTCACAGGTACAGAAGAGGCAGCAGCCCTCGACCAAACTCTCACCTTCTTCTTCTCACATGACCGCAGCTTTATAATGTCTTCATCTGTCACCGGGCCCACTGTTTTGATGAAGGAAGCTTCCTCACCACCTGTGTGACCAGGACTCTGCAAGGCGTCTGGTTTGGGTTCTTCTCCCTGCTCCGGTAGCACAGGACATCCAGGACTGTCTCCCAGGCCCTCCTGAGGTGTTGTGCAGTTGGACACCTCTTGCTCCTCTGTAGAGCGCCCTGTGGCTTTGCCTCCCCTCCCGCCATCACCCTGGGGCTTGCCCAGACCACGGAGATACTCATCAGCCTTCGTGAAGCTAAACTGCCTCTTGCGCAGCTGGTGCTGGAGGTCCTTGGAGAGGTTGTTCCTCACCAGTGACTTCCCTTCCCACTGCTTGGCTAGGTCCGTGTTGATGATGTTCTGGTAGCCGTCCCCAAGGTGGGCCTGGGCAAAGCGGCAGGTGACACCGTAAATGCACTTGCCAAAGGTTTCGAAGAGCACGCAGCTGCGCCCCAGGTCGGCCGGCTTCACGGCCATGTACTCGCCGATGTCGTGAAGGAAGCGGCACCGGGGGCCGAAGTAGCACTTCTCTGCACATCCCTTAAAACAATAAAGAGGAGGTTGAAACCTCTGCCCTCCTGGGTTTGAGTGAGCGGTGGGTTTTTTTGGGTCTGCCCCGGCCCAGAGAGGGGTTAGAACCGCTCTGCACACCCGTCACTCCCCTGGTGATGTTGGGTGCCCCATGAAATGCTCCCAGGAAGCTGACTGCTGGAACGTGCTGCAGAAGGGCATCAACGTACCCACTTGAGGGGACATTTTAGTGCTATCACTTCAGGGAAGTTGACACTTTACTTGTTCCACTCAGCGCATCCCGCTTCACCCTCTCCCAGCCAGCCAACAGAGGCGGTTTTCCCAGCACAGTCCCCTGCTCCGCTCTCCCTGCTGGGAGTTTGCCCTGGTGCGGCTTCATCTTCACTGTGCGTTCCTAGACTTCAAAATAAATGCAACCCTTGTGCAGGAAGGACCCACCAGGGTCCCAAATTCCCCACCCCAGAGCAGTGCGGGGCAGGGCCCCCGCACCCTACCTGCGTCACTGATGGGCACAGCCTGCTCTGCTCGTAGTGGTTGGGTTTCATACACGGCCTGCTCTTGTTCTGCCCCCGGGCCCGCTTCCGCTCCACAGGTTCCTTCCCCTCTGCTCCAGCATCCTCTCGGTTTTCCCCGTCCTGACTGAGGTCCTCCGACCTCACCCGTTTGGCGGGGGGCTCGCTCTGGCAGCTGCCGACCTCCTCCTCCTCCTCCTTCTCCTTGACCACCTCCTCCTCTTCCTCACCCCCGCCGCCTGCCTGGCCGCCGGGCTCGCCCCTGGCCCGCAGGTAGGCGTGGAACTGCTCCTTGGAGGCCAGGAACCTGCGGAGACACAGCCCCCGTGTCAGCCCAGCGCCATCGGGGAGCCGGGGAGCCGCTGGGGGGCCGGGCACGTACCGGGGGGGGTGGTTATGGAGGATTTGGCCATGTAACGGGATGGTTACGGTGGGGTCAGGTAGGTACTGGGGTGGGGGGGTTATAGCGGGACAGAGCACGTGCCTGGGGGGTTATGGAGGGGGAACATACCAGGGGGATGATGGTGGGGCTGGGCATGTACTGGGGGGTTATGGAGGGTCCGGGCACGGACCGGGGCGGGGGTAATGGAGGGTCCGGGCACGTACCGGGGGGGATATGGAGGGCCCGGGCACGGACCGGGGCGGGCTATGGAGGGTCCGGGCACGTACCGGGGGGGATATGGAGGGCCCGGGCACGGACCGGGGGGGATATGGAGGGTCCGGGCACGTACCGGGGGGTTATGGGAGGGTCCGGGCACGTATCGGGGGGGATATGGAGGGTCCGGGCACGGACCGGTGGGGATATGGAGGGTCCGGGAACGTACCGGGGGGGATATGGAGGGTCCGGGCACGGACCGGGGGGGCTATGGAGGGCCCGGGCACGGACCGGGGGGGCTATGGAGGGCCCGGGCACGTACCGGGGGGGACATGGAGGGCCCGGGCACGGACCGGGGGATTATGGCGGGGCTGGGCACGTACTGGGGGAACGGCGGGGGCGGGGCGGCCTCGGGCCCGCACTCACCGGGCGCGGACCGGCGCTACCCCCGCCGCCACAGTCGCCGCCGCCACAGTCGCCGCCGCCGCCATGCTGCCGCACGCGGCGATGACGCAGGGGGGCGGGGCGGAACCACGTGACGGGGGCGCGAGCCTGGCGGGGCGGCTATAAAAGGCCCGGCGGAGGCCAGGCCGCCTCACAGCGGCGGGCGGGGCGGGTGAGGCGGGGGGGATGTGTTCCTCGGGTGCGCGGCCGGGCTCTGTGAGGGGTCACAACGCGGCTGAGCGACCTGCCTGTTGTAGGAGGCCCTCGGGAAGAGCCTGGCGGTGGGTTTAGCCAGTCCCGCTGCCCCAGGAGTGCTCGAGTTGAGGGCAGGCTGAGGGGCTGCCCACGGCTGGGGGTGTGGGGCTGTCTGGGTTGAGGAAGCCGGTGCGTGGCCCTTGCACCTGAGTGAGGTGCCAGTCGTTGTTGTGGCTCTTCAGGGCTTATCTCTGTTTCAGGGCACCTCCTGGGTGTTATCCTGGGAGGAATCCAGGATTAACAAGGATTAACACCAGCTGCTGTCCCAGGCTTTGCTCTTGAGCAGGAGCAGAGCTAGTCACGGCTTGAGGGACAGGAAAAAAACACTCATGGGCTTTTCTCATGACATCTGAGGTGTTCACTGGTTTTGCAGAGACGATTTGGCTTTTCTGTTTTTTTCCTAGTTGTCGGCTGGAGAAGATGGAGATCTCTGCAGAGACACGGGGTGCTTGGTGCAGGTTTTTTTGGTATGCTCAGGGTGGGTTTTTTTGTTTTTTTAAGCAGTAAATGCAAGGCCTGGTTGCTAGGTGCTCAGCCTAAACTGAGGGGATGAGCCATCTCCTGTTGCACAGAGCTGTAAATCTGTCTTGGAGCTGTCCCACGGGCAGAATTTTGTTGTGGCTGCTCCGGCAACAGGATTTTCCATATTACCCTTTGGAAACATTTTCAAACTCAACCCAGCTGAGGCACGGGAGGGCTTCATCTTTCCACCACTGATGGCCCATGGGAAGAACTGGTCTGCGCTCCTTGCAGCGGGCTGTGTGCCATCGTGGCTTCCTCCTGCTGTGGACAGGCTGCGGGATGGATGGAGAAGCCGTGTGACAAGGCCACCTTGTCTCTGGGGGCTGGGGTTGTCCTCTGGTGTAGTCTGTAGCTAACACAAAACTGAGTCTACATCTGAGGTGCTGGCACACATTCCATGGCTGCATTAATGAGGCTGTCCTGCTAACGCAGCTAGCAAGGGCTGGTGCTTGTGAAACTGGATGGAGCGTGAAGTCTGCTGTTGCGTTGGCTCCGTGGGTGGAAGTTCAGGCTGAAAAACAAACTGACAAGTCAAGTGTGGGCTGGTTGGTGTGAGATGCTGCACGCTGACCTCTGCTCCCTCCTCTGTAGCTGTCACATCTTCCCCGTGTGTTTGGGACACTTATTACAGCCTCTCCTGGTCCGTAGTCCCTGCACTCCAGAAACAGCCAGCCTCGGCTGTGATCCTCTGAGCCTGTGCCCAGTGTGCGTGGGCCTTGAGCAAGAAAGATCTTGTAGTGAGGGGGCTTGATGTCTCATGGGCTGACGTGTTCGGAGCTCTCCTGGATGAGGTTTCCTTTCCAGCTTAGGCTTGCATCCCTCCCTTTGCAGTTACACTCTGTCATCTGCACAGCCTTGTTTGACTCACGCTTGGCCTGGGCGACTGAGAGGGTGAGAAATAGCTGTGAAGCCCAAATGAAGAAAGACCCGTGCTTCATCTTTTTTCCTGTCCCCTGCCCTGCACTGAATCTGAGGGCCTTGCCAGGCCCTTTTAACCGAATAAAAAATTACCTCTTTGTTTCCATAAGCCCAGGAAAGCAGGCTGGAGTACAGTTTCAGCCCTGCACTGTAGTGCAGATACCAACAAGAGGAGGCAGAAAGTAACTCCTGTCTTTTGCCTTTAGGGGCTGCTAGAAGCTGGTGAAGAGCAGCTGTGCTTGTGGCATTGGGGAATTACAGCAGTGTTGAGTTTGTTTATGGGCATGTAAGAGTTGTGTGCGCACGTGGGACAGAGGTAAGATTGCACGTGGGGCTTTAATTTTGGTGTTTTCCTGTTTTCTGTTGCCTTAGTGCAGTTCTCTCCAGATGCTCCATCAGGAATGTCTTTTGGAAGGAACTGGGAACCTGGTAGGGTGCTTTTGCCTTTGCCAAGGGTGGTCAGGTTGTGTGATCAAGCCAGGCTGCTGTGAGAAGAGCTTTTGGCTGATTGGGTATTAATTAGTTTTGGAGTGAAACATGAGGAATGCAAAATACTATTTTAAGCTTCAGCTTGGCTGAGGGAAGGAAGGAAGGAAATGAGGCCCTGGGGATTAATGAAATGATTTCACTGATGTTTTTGTGGGGCAATAAGCCTGAAGTCAGAGTGCTTTTGACTTGCTGTACTCAGCTGAGGTCACAGACTTTTGCATCTAATCCCTTCTCAGGGCACTGGCTCGGCAGTTTTATGAGGCTGAGCCTCTGGCAAGCTTCCCAACAGACCCTGGCGAGGGGTCTGAGCAGAGCCCGAAGCCCCTGGGATTTCCAGCTTTACCGTAGCCTCTCGGGCACTGAATCGGAGCCAGCTGCAGTCTGCATGTCGTGCATCAGCACAGCTGCTCCTGCCCGATGCGATGTGGGCTTAGCCGCGCGCAGCTGAGCAGCTCGATGTTCACCCGGGGTTGGTAGAGGATCTATACGAAGGAAGCTGGGGGAATCTCTGCTCGGTACAGAGAGGTGCTGCTCTTGTTGTCTGCTTTAGGTTTTCTAGCCCTTGCTGTAGTCGGGTCCTACTGATGTTGGAAGTGGGGCCAGGGGAGTGAGGAGCTGTGAAGCCTGAATTGTGGCTGCCTGAGCTGGACGGCTTTCGTGGGTGACTGTAATGCTTGGATCGCTAGAGCTGTCGCTTCAACGTTCTTCAGCAGCATTAAAGCAACTGAAGAAAATCCATGCCTAAGTACGCACTGGGAAAGGCCAAGTCAAGAAGAAAGGAAAGGTTGATTACAGGAAAGTGTGATACATATATACAGGGAGAAATAAGTCAGAAAAAGTTCAGCTGCTTCCACGTCCAAGTTAAACAAGATGCATGTATTAATGAAACTGCCCCTTTCACAGGCTCCTGCACAAAAGTCGGATGTGTCAAGCCCCTGGTTCCGGCTACTACACCCAGGCGTTAGCTGAAAAATGAGGTTCTGTAGCAGCCCCAAGAGGTCACCTCCACAGCTGTAGTGGGGTGAGAGCAGGGATAGAAATTTGGGCTGGTCACGTTTGTTTGGATGCCTTTCATAGCAGTGCAGTAACGTTCTGACAGCCTTTGCTGGATATTTGTGTAAATGGGCAGATGCCACAGAAGACAGGTGTGAGATTTGCCGTTGATGTATGGGCAGGGTAGCTAGGGGCTGGAAGTGAACCATCAGGTCCTATCCATCTTCTGGTCAAAACAAAATCCATTCCTCATGTCTATTGTCTACTCTTTTATCCGGTCTTGTTTTTAAAGCCCCGTGCAACAGCGCTTCCAGCCTTCTGCAAAGGAGACTATTCCCATTGCTCATAAATCTACTATCAGGAAGCTGTTTCCAAGATTAAAGCTTAAATGTTTCCCCTCTCTAGTTTCAAGCCCCAGCTCCCAATTTCCTCCCTGCCGTAATCACCAGGTCTCAGTCTTCTCCCAGCAGCTGACAGTTCATGTGGACACACACTGAGGTCTCCGTACCCCCCACCAAGACCCCGAAAGCCACCGTGCCATCTCTGCCCCAAGAAGACCTGTGGTGGGACACTTTGGAAATGGGGCGTGCTCCTCAAATGCTTGTAAATGGCTGAGCCAGGCTTTGGGTAGGCAGTTGTGTAGTGACGTTTAGAAAAATATCTTTTGCTGTAGTTCCCTCTTGGCTAGTTTAAGAGCTGTTCAGAGCGCTGACTTAGCGTTTGGCCCATGGATGGAGTAGTTAAAGGTCATTATTTGGGCAAGGCCTGTGTGGTTTTGGGACAAGCTGTCAGCGCACGGGAAGTGGACTGGAGCTCAGGGTCTGTTGTGGATATCATACCACCTATGGCAGGAACGATCATTCCCAAAACTGCAATAGTAAACCATGGTGGTGAGCCTTTAGGTCTGCAAAATGTACATGGTGTGTGGGCAGGGAGTTCTGATGGAGGAGAGAGCGAGGGAAGGAAATGTACAGGACATCTGGGCTCATGTGGGAGTGAGGGAGCGGTGTGGGATCCTGAGTCTCTTGGCCATGGCACTCAGCCCTTCATTAGTAAAGCTTGGAGAAGACCCCAGGTCTTTTCATCAGACCCTAAAATAAGACAAAGCCAAGGCACCAGTCACAGGAGAGGCTGATTTCTTGGCAGAGGCTGTTTTGTGTGACGGAAGAGGTAGGATGTGGCTTTCCCCAGTGCTCTGGGCATAGGAGCAGGGGAAGGCACCAGTTCTCCCATTCTGGGAGTTCTGGCGGGCTTTTCACACCAGTCTTTGTCCCTCCCAGCCATCATTGCCCTCAGCCCTGCTGCTTCAGGGCCATTTTGGGGCATATCCTTGGGTTGGTAGGGGAGAGGTTCCTGAGAAGGGACCCTTCTCTTCTGACCTCCCCTGTCACCTGAGGTCACCCCGTCACTGTTTCATGCAGGTTGGCTAATCCCCCGTGGGCAAGTCTTCTGTTGGGACTTCAGGGGAGTTGAAGATCTGGACAGGAAAGGTGCTTGCCTTCAACCCTTTAGCTGGCCTCTTCCAATGCCCTGTACCACCAGATAAAATCTTTCGTACGTTTTTATTTTTATTTTTACATGAAAAAGCAACACTGATATTTCCTCCTGACATTTAACTCAGTCAGTAAGTGACAAACCGAATAAACATTTCTGTTTCACTGGGACAAAGGCTCCAAGATCCTACTGTGAATAAATGTTTCATCATTTCCGAAGTGAAATGTTTCAGTTAGAAAAAATAAGAAAAGAACAACTGAAAATGACACGTTTTAATGTTTTTCTAATTATTTTCTCCATTTTGGCTGAAGCTATTAGTCAAATTTGGCCTCACTTCACAAATAGTTTTGAAACCTTCCAAAACTTCTATTTTGGTGACTTTTCTTGTCATTGATGAATAATAGTTTGATCTCTGCCCTGCTCACCAGCCCAGTGCGTGTTCCCACTCCTCCCTAGCTGCTTTCCTTGCAGGTTTGGTCACTTCCCCCAGGCAGGCTGGGGCTGCCTATACCCTTTCCCATGCTGGTTGTATGTCAAAATGCACGTGCATGCACATTGGGTGTTCTTGCGTGCTCAGGCCTTAAGACTCTTGCTCATCTGTGTCTCACACATGGATGAAGCGGGATTTTTTTGTCAGACCGATCCTGTGCTATTCTACCAGTTGCACCCTGTGACATACCTGGGCTGATCCTCTCTGCTGAGTTCCTCCCAGTCACTGGTGCAACATATTGTTGGATTCCAGGTGAGTGATGTTTTTCTCCCCAAAACCTGGCTGCTATGAGCATGTTGCCTTTGCAGCTCAGCAGCAGTCCTGGAAATGAGCAGGAGAGCTTGCAAACCAAGGAATGGTGAGCAAGCTGGGATCTTCGCTGTTGCCTCTGTTTGTCCTTATGCCTCTTCTGCCTGCATGAGTCAGAGGAACATCTGTTGATTTTTAGGGTCACAGATGGTTTTGTTTAGCTTGTTAATTATGATAGCATGGCCTGTGACTGACACATGGCTGCTTTCAGCAGTGGGTACTGAGGCTCAGAAACAAGAGGCTAAAGCATGTTCTCTTGGTCAGTTTTGGACCTTACTTCACCTCAGCCATGGCTCACTCCATGCAGCGACCCAGGGAACCGCCCAGCTCAAGGATGGGTGTTGCTCCAGGGCTAGTGGAGAGGTGGCAGAGCCTTGTCCCTCTCCTCACGCTTGTGCGCTGCTCAGCCTCGAGAGGAGGGCTCTGCAGCACAGTCTAAAAGCAAAGTGCTTTTCAGAGCTCCCTTATGTTGGATTTTGGAGCCAGTTGTTTCTTAGCATCCTTTCGTACCTTGTTGTTCACCTTTTCTTCCTGAGGCACCTTAATGGAGGGGCTGCTTTGAATTGCCTCTCTCCTGATCCTTTCTACAGACAAGTTGGTTGCTGAGCCTGTAACTTCAAGACAATCAGATACTGCTAAAGATAAGCAGGATGGGTCACTCATGCCATTTCCTTCACTCAGTACTTCTCAGCACCTTGCTGGAAATAAGAATTTACAAGGAAAAAACCCTGCAATTTCCTTTAGTTTTGGAAAAATAAAATCTCAGTGTTTTAACCAAAGCCCTTCCCTAGCATCTTATTTTTTTGCAGACTAGGGTAGATGTATTTTTTCTTTTTCCTCCTGACTAAAAGGTAGAGAGGACTAATACAATGTCATCTAAACTTGGAGCAGCTGATGAGGTTTTGCAAAATTAGAACCACCTCCAGATTTCCCCTATCTCGTGGTATGATGGTGTGCCAGTTTTTCATACTGTCTTTGTTCTGGAAGACTCACTGTATGGCTTAAAAAATGACTTTTGGGGGTAGTTGCCTTTGCCCGCCTTGAGTGAGAGATAGTTCTGTGTGTGTCAAGGACCTTGCCCAGCTGCTGGAGGGGGTCCCCTTTGTCTCAAGGGTTTTGTAGCCAGGCAGGTTCATTTCTGTGCCACTCCAGGCTGCTTGGGTGCCTTGAGGGGAATCACACTAGCACAGGGACTGCAGCATTCCTGTGCTGGTCTCCTGCCTTCAGCTGAGCCACAGAGCATGTGCTTGGCTAGTATCGCTGTAATTTAAAGGCTAACTCAGCTCTTTTGTGAAAGAGGCAGCTGCCCCTATACTGTGAACATGGTCCCCTGCAGATGAGTGGAGAAGAGGCAAGGGAACAGGCAGTATTGTCCCCAGAAAATGTTACTGCTTTTGAGATGGAAAGATGTTGCTTCACTCTTCCTGCAGCACAAGGGAGAGCGAGTGAACCAGCTTTGGTTTAGCAGTCCTAATAAATATCACATGTGAGCTTTATGGTGCTTATACAGGACAAACCATCCTTTCTGGCTTTTTGCTGCACTCAAACAGCTGCTGGCAGCTCTGCTCGTGCTGTTGGAGGGTGAAGGAATAGCAGCACTGAAAGCAGCCATTAGTTTTTTCCAAGTAGACCTTGGCAATGCCTGGGATGTGAAAAGTCCAGAAGAAAGCAAATGGGCTTTGGCTGGGGTCTTGGAGCCTGAACGTGAGCTGCACTACCAGAACTCTCTGTACTGGTAGGGAAGTGAGGAGATCGCAATGTTTGCAACGAGCCTTGACACTCCCCTTCCTGAACTGGAAAACTTCCTTCCCATTTGTTTCTCCCCCTCTGCCCCCGTATCCCTTCTCAGCAGGGACTAATACACTTGCTTTCTAGGCTGGCTTAATACTGACATGAGATTGCATCTCTCTGTATCGGTATGTGCTCCCTCCCCCTGCTAATGGCAGTTGAATCCCTTGGCTAATCTCAGCAACGTTTTGCAGAGAGGAAATGTCTCAAAAGCACTGAATTCCTGCAAGTTTCATAGGGGTGGGTGGTTTGGTTTAGCACCCAAATTTGTGCCTCCCCTCTAAGGGAGGTCTCAGGCAGTTGGCCAGCTGGCAGAGAGGGCTCAGTGGCCAGTTGACCCATGCAGCTCCAAAGGCAGCTGCAGTGTACTGCAGTTCCTGCGTGGCAAGGTGGGGAGCAGATATAGGGTGATGGGGGGCACTGCAGGGAAGAGCAGGGGATACCTGGGGGGGGTGGGTATGTGTGTTGGAAGGGTGTATGCATGTGTGAGATCTGGCATTACTGCAGCACAGAGGCAACACCAGGTACAGGAAGGAACTGTGATTACTGATGTGTGAGGGGAGCTATAGGACATCAGTCCATATTTTGGGCTTCTCCTACACTCAAGTACAGCCCCTGCTCAGCAAAACAGTAGAGGACAGGTTCCATGTTAAAATGTGCAAACGGCTCTATGGAAACAGTAAGGATGTAACCTTGCTTTAAATAAATACCCAGAAGCCACCCTAAAGTCAGTCAGGGATAGGTAGCCAGATTCTGTTCGTGCTAGTTCTGACCTACGATGGAGGATTGCTAACACAAGCACTCAAGCAATGAAAGTCTGTCCAGCTGTAAAACTGCTATTCCATAGAGTCATTCAGTTCCAAGAACAGGTGAAGATTTTCCTAAAACTTTAAAGATTGGGATGCCCTTTTCTGCTTAAAGGTAGGATCGTGGTCTTGTAAGTACTATTGAAAAGCTTGATCTGTTTTTTCCTCACAAAAGCTCCATGTTTCCTTTTCTTTTCTCCTGCCCCAGGAGGTGTTTTGCACCAGGCAGCATTTGCTGAACTTGGCTCTGGAGAGTGTGTCTCCCTGCAGCTGCTTTTTCTGCTGCATCTCTGCAAATCATCAATATTCATGTGCTTCATTAACAGAGCCTCTAAGGGGCTCTGGAAATCCGGAGTGGGATCCAGTGCAGGAAAAGTCTTTCCTGTGTGGGGTCAGGGAGCAGCGGGCTGTGTGTTTGCCACGAGAGGGGGTTATGTGCCTGTGAGAGCCCAGGAGGAGTGGGTGCTGAGGGTGCTGTGGCTCAGGGCAGGGTGCCACAACAGGTCCTGGCCGGAATGAACATCACCCTTGGGCTGCGCTGAGCAGCTTTGTTGTGTGCTTCAGCCTGCTGAGGCCATGCTGGCATGCACTCTTGTCGTGGGGACGGCCTGCAGAACAAACTGTCTTTATCTCACTTCACAGGCTTGCTGCAGCTTCATCCCTGTGAAGGATGAGATGGCAGTGGATTAAGATGTGATAAAGCCTGATAAGTGCTGATGGATGGTGAAGTGGGATGGTGTTTAGCAGGAGTTGTGGCACCTGCCACAAGGCAAATGGTGAGACAGAAGGACATTTGGCAGAGAGGAGCTCGGTTCTTGTTTGCACGCAGGGTCTTGCTCCCAGATGACATAGTGTGGGGGAGCTAAAGCAGAAGGTGATTTTCCTGACTGCAATCTGGGTAAGGAATGCTTCACACACCCTCCCTCCTCTCTAGTCTGGGTAAAAGCATCATTTTCCTTGAATGTATTTTCCTGTGAGCTGCCTCCACTGCCCTGTACCATTCTCGCCTTTTATCCTGATGCAGCTATTTGTGTGATTGCAGAAAACCAATTTGAGGAACTGATCTGGCTGATCCTATTTGTTTTTTTCCCCTCTTTCCCCAGACAGGAATATTTCCTTCACAGGTGTTGCTTGAGTATGTTGTGTTCTGTGGTCTAAGCTAATCTGCCTGCAGTCAACAGAACTGAAACTAAATTATCCTAGCATATTCTTTTGTACCTTTCTCTGGTGTAATATAAAAAGCCCTAACTTCTCCTCCTAGATGATCTCCAAGTCATTGAGGCAGATAAATGTACAAAAAGCTTAGAGAAGGTCTTTAGTTTCAGCATGAATACTGACTGGGAATTGAGAGGCCTGGCATTTGTTCGGTTTTCTGCGTTTTCTCTGTTACTTTCTTCCACTATTTCACAGCCTTCGTTTTAGTCTTTGCACATGGGCATGCTCGATCAAGGGCTTGGATGTTTGAATATCTTCCTGCATGGAATATTCTCTCCCACCATCAGAGAAGGTGGGATGGAGGATGTAGAAGAGGACACTAATTAGGAAACCCTCTTCTTTCTTTGAGGGGGAGAATACTTAACGTTTGGTGGACTTAAAATTCTGGACTCAGTTTTACGATTTTCTGAGATCAGTGTCTGTTATGTGCCTTTGTTAGCCCAAAGATTTTTCAGCCAACAAACAACCTTAAAGCAAGGGCTAGTTCAGGGAGGACTATTCATGGTATCAAAAACCAGCCTAGCCCATGAACTTCTTGTTCTGCAACAGTTCCCATTTAAACCTCCTATTTCTGCCCGGCAGCCACTGCTGATGGGCCCCAACACAGCATTAAGTGTTTGGAGGCTACATGGTGAACTGAACGAGTTCGGAAGAAAAAGAAACCTGCCACCAGAGAGGGATTATTAGCTGTGAGGGTGCTCAGCCTTGCTTACCAGGCAGCTGTACTTGTGGGGAGAGTACAGATGTGAGATTCTCTGTCAGGTGTGAAGAATCCGTAGTGGCTTTTTAAGTATTTGTAGTGGAACAGGAATTGAGTGTCCTTGGTTTTATTCAAAGTCCTGTTTTTCCCTCCTCTTTCTGCAGCCTCTGTTTTCTTTTGGCTCCTGTGTTTAATTTGTTCCTGCTCCAGAGCCTAGGTTGCTTCCAACAATGTCTTACTCTGTGGCCCTGCAGTTCCTGCCACAGCAAGGTCTTGGTCTCACTTTGGATGTCAGGACACTAGTTTGATATTTGCCCTCCTCACTCCGTGGCCTTTTGCCCAGGATTTGAAGCCTTGGGGACAGTAGAGGTTCTGGTCTGTGGAATCAGGCCGGGTACGTGCTGTGCAGTTGCAGCATTTGCAGTTGAATTCGGTGATGTATCCTTTATGGTCTGTCTGCTGCACAGAGATTAGTAATAATCCTCAGGCCTCATCCATCAAACATAATTAAGTCCATTTCCTAATGACCCTTTGGACTGCTCCAGTGGGAGCACCTTTTCAATGGGCATCGTGTCCAGGAAATTGAAGAACCACCAGCCTCTTCCACAGTGCTGGGGCTGGCTCTAGGGGAGGTTGCAAAATCTCAGTTGCTGGACCAACAAACATCAGGAGCCCAAATATCTGCTCAAAAAGGAGAAAAGCTCCAGGTGATGAAAGCCTTAGGGGGTCAGGATATAATCAGGTGCCCAGTGACACTTTGTGCTCGTCTGTACCAGTGTGCTCAGTGTTGTGGTCCTGACCAGTGGCCTGGATTCCTGCCTCTGCCTCCCATAAACTGGGGGATCCTGGGCAGATCTTACAATGTTTTTCTCCTGAAGCGGCTATGGTTTATTTTTCCTCAGAAAGGTTTTGTTTTTCAGAAGATATCAATTAAAATAGAATCTGAATCTGTTCCAGAGAGGGTGTTGGTTGGATGAGTGTCTCGATTTATTTCTTTTATTAGTTGTTGTTGGTTTTTACATTGTTGATGCATCCATTAGGCCACATACCAGGGAGAATGTGGAGGGGAGGGGTTAGGCTAAAGCAACTGTGTCTTGAAATGTCCATTAATCTCCATTTATACAAGGAAATTTTTTTCCAAAGGTTGCAATTAAAACATGTTCCAGTTGACCTGGTAAGTTGTCCTCCACTCTCTGATTTAGTACCTTGACAAAATGTCCTGAATTTAACTTTTCCTGTGATTTGGGGTTTGGTGAGTTGGTTTGTTTTTTTTACATTAGAGGTCTTAAAATATCTTGCAGGGTGGCAGTTGTGTCCCTTCATGAATGGACATGTAGTAGCTTGGTACTGTTAGGATCTCTGCACGTTCTCCATGTGTTCTTCAGATCCTTTGTCTCTCAGCTCTTATTCATCACCATCACCTCCTGGCCAAGGCTCATACCCTAATGCACATCCTGTGTTACCATTGGGTGGATCCATACAGGCTCTGTAGAATATACCCTTTTTGAAATAACTGCACAGAAGCCAAAGTGAAATTGTTTTGCTGGTTTAGCTTGCTGAAATGGTTCGGCACAGGGTGTGAGGACTGTGTGGGCCGGGGCGGACATCCAGCCAAGAGGGCAGGGCTGGGGCAGCCAGAAATTGCACTGATTAGGCTTCTGTAGAATCAATGTTGTAGCTGCTCAGGTTTGAGCACCCTGCTTTGACCTACCTCTGTGGCCAAACAACAAATCAATGCCATAAGAATGACATTGAATGAAAGAGTCCTGGTCCTCCAGGTGTTGCTTTTTTCTCAGGTCAAGTTATTAGTGAGCTTGACTTTCTTTGGCTTTGCTGTCTTGGGACTCTGGCTGGCAAGCATAATTAACAAGGGCTGGGGTTTGTAATTCCTGGCACAGAAACAGCATTAATGGATTTGTTCAGTCCCCTTTTATCAGCCTTTCCAGCCTGCCTCTTATCTCATTACTTTGGAAGGGCTGAGATGGGATTAAAATAATGTGAAGGTCTGATAAATGGAGACAGAAACCTAAGAGCTGGGGCAGATCAATACAGGTCCATCATGAAGACCTGTGGTGAGCTTGCGGGGCTGACTAACTGTATGGACCCCAGTGCTGGGGAACAAGACCTGCCGTGGGATGGTGCCCGAGCTCCGGGACCCCGGAGGAACGTGTCACAGCAGTCATGAAACCTCTTGGGCTGGGTGAAAGTGGAGCACATGTGAAGGCATCTGGCACTTCACTTCCTGCAGATCAATCCTGTGCTTCTGTTTTCCTGACTCGGCAGTTTGCTGTAGTGCTGATTAGCATCTTGACTGGATGAAACTTTCCCAGGCTTCAAAGCACTGCAAGGGGTTGCGGGTGCCTCCTGCATCTAAAGAAGCCACTTATGTTATTTGTGCTCTTCTACCCCCCCAGAGGTGAACTGTGATATGTGGAACATATCAGTCACTGTCTGTAGAGGGCTCTGGATGGAGCTGGGATCTGTAGGAAAGTGAGGCCAATGGGCTACTGCTGTTTGGTATGGGGAATAAGGGTGTGAAGTTTGGCAGCTTCTCCAAGCTATCTAGCACACCTGAGGTTGCCAACAGAGTGGAAAACAGGTCTTGTGGGAGCAGGTTTCTCTGCACCTGGAGCAATACCATGAGAGTGACCTTTATCCTGGATGCTGGGCAAGCTGGGGCCTCCTTATGCATCCTTCTTTTTTCTTATTCTCATAGGCTGAAGAGGAGTATGTGCTCATGGTGGGGTTTCTAGGCAGCCTTGTTGCCTTCCTGGAGGCAAGGAGCAAGTCTCCCTGTTCAGCACAGAGCCACCCATCAGCACATGTTGTGGTTTGGGGAATTTTACTTTAGCAGCTTGGTTCTAGCGTGGCCGCTGACACAAAAACTGGCTTGTCCTCTATGAGCAGGAGAGGGCTGCAGGGTCCTTTCCCTGCAGGGATGTTCTCTGTCTTGCTTTGCCTGTGTTTGTGAGGCTCCTGGCCTGTAGGAAGATGGGGAGGGGGGAGTTCTGTCCTTCCTCCATGCCTGCTGGGATCAGCGTGGTGAGGACTTTGTGGTAGATGTGGACACTGAGTAATTTCATGTGATGGTGTTGCATTCCAGCTGAGCTTTGACACAGACCCAGCCAGGAGTCGAGACCCAGCTTCCCAAATTGGCTTCTGGGGCATAGCCCTTGTCCCTGTTTTCCTTTAAACCATTTTTTTTTTTTTCACTTCTGCTTGGAAGCTCTGAAAAGCATTCCAAGACTCTCCTGGGGACCCCTTTTTTTGATGCCAGCTCTGCTGTCCTCCACTGATTTCTCCAAACACTTTCTCAAGCTTCTTCCCATGTGTCTCCAGCAAGAACCTTGGAAGAGCTTTCTCTTCACCTGGCATTGGTTGCAGATCTCTGCTTAGTGTCTTTCTACTCCTTGCTGTCTTTCCCTTCCCCTGATTCCCTCCTTTAATTTGCCTGTGCTTATTTTGAATACAAAGCTCTTCCATCACAGTGTTTATAGTTTGTAAAACCTTGGGCCCGTTGCTTATTCTCCTTCTTATATCCCTACTTAACAGTCTTGGCTCCCTGTGCCCTTTCTCTGCTTCCCAAGTATCCAGGATGAATCACAGTCCCTGTCCCCAGCTGTCTGCCACATAGTTCCCATATCCCAGGAACCCAGTTCCCAGACACTGCTGCAGTTCAGTCTCAAAGTCCTCCTCTTTCTCAAACTTTAAAAATTGCTTTCTCTGGAGTCAGCAGCAGACATCTTTGCCTCTCTCGTGAGCCTCCCGAGCTAGGAGCAGCCTCGAGCAAGATCCCTTTCATCTGCACAGTGCCCAGGACATACCTGCTGTGGTCTGGATGGACGGTGTGGGCATCCCCCCGCTCAGCCGGTGCTCAGAGCATCCTCACCTGCTTTGGAAGCTGCTGAGTTGGTGATGGCTGGCACATGCTGGCACTGGGCTTATCTCTCTGGCACCAAGAAAATGTCATCAGCTTGCTTTGCATCCACTTTTCCATATCAGCTTTTGTCATGGTTTCCCTTCGTCTCTTCCCAAAATAGGCTGGTCTGCTCTAAAGCACAAATGCCCTGGTTCCCATCTTTGCAAGGGTGTGGTGAGGAATGAGTGCTGGCCGTGTCCCAGCTCTGTTTCCCTACACGAGCTCCTGGACCAGTTTTTTTTATTGATTTGTTTTTAAGTGAACTGAATCTTCAAGCCACGTTTTGTGTCCGAACAAGCGAAGTGAAGCTGATGTTTGTCTGCTTTGATCTGAGACCGAGTCAGAGCAAATCGCGGGGTCCGGTGTGGGAGAGGCAGACCCACATCCTCGAGTCGGGGCTTGCGGAGAGGAGGAGCAGGAGCGTCATGACGGAGCCGTGCCGGAGCGGGGCTGGAGCTGCAAGGAGCCGGGGATGCAGCGTGTGCCGAGCCGAGGCTGCGGGGCAGGAGCGAGGCCAGCCAAAGGGCAGGGAGCACCGAGTGGGCAAATGGCGAGGTGGGGGCCGGGGTGGGAAGCCGATGGGGTGGCTGGCTGCAGAGAAGCCCTCCTTGGTCATGGCACTGCGGTGGGACCCAGGCAGGTCTGGGGGGGGGCGCGGTGAGAACAGCTCTGCTCTTGCTCTGGGCGGGCTCTGGATGAGAGCATCCCTGCCACTAAGGTGGAGTGTGAGCAGAGGGAGCTCAGGCCTCTTTGCTCCTCTCCAGAGAGTTACACCCAGAGTTTCAATTTCCTAACTGCTGCACTTTTCCTGCTTGTGACTCAGTCCTTCTCCCCTTCCCCAGGAAAAAGCAACTGAACCGAAATAATTCTGCAGATGGAAACCAGGACACCACATCACTTGAAGTCCTTCCCACCAGGCCAGGGTCATTCCAGTGGAACCTGGGACTCCGAGCAGCCTGTGGTGCGGGTGAAGGCTGCAAAGCCAGCGCTGCACGGCCTCTCACCAGCGCTGGATGCTTTTCCTTGGCGGAAATGTTCCCACGCACGTCAGAGCCCACTGCTGCTGCCTTCACTTACCTCCTGTCGAAGGGGACAGCTTGCTCCTCTGTCCTGTCCTCCAGAGACACAAGGTCCAGCTCATCCCATGCCTGCACACGAGGAGTGGGGACAGCGGCCGGCAGGAAAAGCGAGCCAGGCCAGCTCAAAATAGACTGCTTGTCAGAGTTTTCCACGAGACCTTTGAGACTCCTTATCTCCTCGCTGCTGTTCTGGCCCAGGACAAGTTGCAGATGGAGCAGCCTCCATGAGCAATGTTACCTCGGTCACCCCAAGGCTTCCTGCTGCCTGGGCAGGATGTGAGGCCGTTGTCCCATGGGATAATGGCTGCTGCAGGGTGCACAGTGGCCTCTTGTTTAGCAAGACTAATTGGGTGGAAATGAAACCTGCCTAGTATCACAGGGACAGGGGATCTTGAGAAGCCTGGCTTTGGTGACAGCAGCTGTAGCAGAGATTGGGCACACAGGCTTGGTAAGCTGTTAAAAAGATTCCAGCTATTGGAAGGTGTTTTTTTTACCTCACCTGCTGTAATATCTGCCCTCCTTTCAGTGATGCAAAAGGCAGCAGGGACAGCCCAAGCCACCCTAAGGTCTGTGATCCTCCTTTTCTGTAAAAATAAGTATATTCCAGCTAGGAAGCGGGCAGAGCTGCTTCTTTGCTTGATGGGAGCTTGGTCCTGCTTACCAGACTCCTCCTGCTTGAACCATGGGCTCGTAGTCCTGCGCTCAGGTGTCACCAAGCTGTAGGCTTGTTTGTAGCCCCGGGGAAGGTTTGGCAGTGTGACCTCCTGGTGCTTTCCACAAGTGCTTTCCTCACCCTGTAAGGATTTTCTTGTGGCCTTAATGAGACATCTGGGGGCAATTAGTTTTCTGGTTTATGACATGCCTGGCTTTTCTCATTGAATGTGGCATAGTGGGGCCATGCTGGTTCTCCAGCCACATCTGGGAAGAAGGGAGGAAGGCAGGAGGTGCTGAGTCAAGCTTTGCATCCAGTCTTCTTCCTGGTGCTTGTGGCTGCTCTGTGCCTTGTGTGCCTGTACAGAGTCCGGGTCCAGGCATAATCCTGCAAGAGCTCTGATGCACAGTGGTGGAGGATCAGTCCTGCTGTGACCTGTTGCTCTCATGCAAGTCCTGAGATTAAAGTTGAGCCTGCTTCCCACCCGCAGTATCCTGAAGTTTCCTAGAGTAAGAGATTACAGAGAGGATTAGATATAAACCTTTGCTGCTGCAGTAAATCATGTTTTTCAGTGCTGCCAACTATGCAGAGAGGAGAGACAGCATAGACTGGTGTTTCCCATGGCAGTATTGCTGACCCCAATTATTTCAGTGTGATAAACCACTACCTGTCCCTGATCTGTCATAAACTACTGCATAGTACTGAAAACCAACCAGGTTAAAGAGGAAATAACAAGCATCCTTTTTCATTGCTTTTTAGTTCTAGGGCTTTTGGGGTGGTGTTTCTGAGGTTTTTCCCTGTAACCCCAAGAGTGTATAAACTTCACCTAGAAGTGTGTGATTGCTCTAGGAACTGAGGCTTTGAGGTTGGCACTAAAACTCATGAGAGCTACAGCATGCTTGTAAGGGCTTCCATCACCAGCAGGGACAAGCTAAAGGGGACCCTCCATCATGGGGCTTAAATGATTGCTTTGGACGGAGTTGCCATTATTTTTATTTTACAGGGAGGGGAGACTGAGGCACAGAAGAGCGATGTTCCTTTCTGCTGAAACGAGGATTTCTGGGGCTTCATGTGACATTTGGCCCACAGGATCTCCCTACCCTGACCAGCACCTATGCTGGAGAGGATGCTGGCAGTTCCTGATGCAGGATTTGCAGCAAAGGTGAGCCCATATTTGGTGCTAGGAAGAACCAAAAGGAGAAGCTGATGCTGGGAAGCTATTTAACTGATTTCTGAGAATAAGGTTCATTTTAGACAAGTTCAGATGATCCATCCCTTTAACAGACCAACACATGTTCAGACCTGTGGAAAACACTCCAAGAAATCTATTAGAAATCCTGCATGGAGGAAAGGGCCATTGAGCTGTTCCACTGGGAATTACAGGGCTTTTTTGTCTTTTATTTTTCCCTTGTAGTTCACTTAATCAGCTAATAGCTTTTGCTGACAGATATTTATCAGCCTGAACATGCTTTCCCTGGTCTTGGAAAAATAGAAATCTTTACTCCTGGCTCCAATAAAAAAATCAGCCCAATATCCCTGAACGAGCGAGTCTGAATATCAATCCTGCTCTTGGCATCTCAGCTCTGGGAGTCGTTAAGAGGAGAATGGCAAAAGCAGAAAGCAAAGCCACCCAAGGTTAGAAACAGGCCTGACTATTATTATTAAGGTTTTTTTCAGCCAGAAATTTCATATGTTTAATGAGCTGAGGGGCATAGCGTGCTAGCAGCTATCCCCAGGGCTGGAAGCAGAGCTGCCCCAGCACAGCTCGCTGCAACGTGTGAAAGCCCCGTTCTGGCGTGGGAGAGGATTTGTGGAGCAGGGACCCGGCAGTGCAAAGTGGCACCAGTGCTGCTGTGTTTCCTCGAGCTGTTGCCAGGGCCTGGCTCCAGCATCCCTCCCTCTGTTGCCCATCAGAAGTCATTTCACTCAAGAAAAGGGGCTCAGCACCCTGATAGTGACTGATTGCTCTTGCTCTGAATGTGTCTACCTACAGAGCTAATCCTCCTCTCCTTTACACCATGCTTGCCACTCTGTATTGATTTACTCCTTTCTTACTCCGGTTTAGGATGTTGAAATCTGCTTTCAGCCCTGTCTGCAGCAAGTGAAAATCGACAGAGGCACCTCTGTTTGGATTAACCAAGTCTGGCCTTACGAAAATATCTGTTAAGCACAGCTCAACAAAGCAAAACATCCAAGATACATTAGATTGCAATGTTAGATTTATTATCAAGGCACCAACCCGTAACATGTGAGATATTGCTCTCCACCATAAATGCAGTTCTACATTCTTTCCACGGCTAATGAGAATGAAGATTGATGTCCTCGCCCCTCCTCTGGTGGTGCTGGCAAACACTAGGGTCTTCCCTTTTTTTCTTCTTGAAGCCTTCATGGCTCTGAAAACTACTGAAGTGAAATTTTACAATGAGTGCCTGCTGCTTTGTGACTTTTGTACCTCTAGGGACTCAGAACAGGTTTGTAAAGGCTCTCTTGCTCTCTGCATATATGAATGTATGTATATACATAGATATATATTGGCATTTTATATATATGTGCATATGTCTGTGTATAGACTGAAAGGAAATCAGCTCCTATTCTCTTGCTCAGGACTGGGATCTGCACATTCTCTTTTGTGTATTTCATGCCAGAAATTAGCTGTGACTTATATTTTGAACAAAAATTTTAATTAAATTGGTGTTTGTGAGCTGCTGGGGGGCTTTGGCCACTATCTTGCTCAGGAAATAAAATTACCTCATTTGTGAGAGTTGCAGGGTGAAGGAAACCAGCTTCCATCCCAGTTGGGTAGAGAGGAATATATGGAAGAAGGCAGCATTCCCGATGGAGAGGGAGGTTCAGCTGGTTTAAGCAGGAAGGAGGTGGCTCCAAAGCTCCTGGATGCCACTTTTCAGCAGAGATCAGAGGAACACCCTGGACCAGGTACCGACCAGCACAATGTTTTGCAGACACCTCCAGCACACTGAAGGACTTTGACCTTGATCTCATGGTTCAGTTTATGGCAGAAAAACATCTCATATACAGCCCCAATGCAGCACTAGGACCTTTTGCATGGCTAATGTAATCCAAATCGTAACAAAGCTAATAAAGTTGTGTTTTGAGCCAGCTCAGAGGCATTTGCCTGGGTGCTGGGCTGTGTCTGGCCATTGCAGAGTCTCGTGAGCTGTGAAATGCTTGTCAGCCCTCTGCCTGTTAACAGAGCTGTCCGCTTCCCTTCGTGCATTCCCATTGCCTGCTGCCTAAAACGTAACACGCTTCATTTGCTTCTGTCCAGGCACAAGGTTTCAGGATGTGAGAGGATTCGAGGAAAGATTTATCCCCGCTGGTTGGGAGTAGGAGAAAGTTTTCCGGTCCCAGATTTCCCCACTGCTGTCAGAGCCTGGCTGAGAGGTATGTCGCTGTCACAGTGCTGCAGAAGATGGTTTCATGCTGTGCATAAATGGGAAAAACCTTGACCTCGGGTGACAGCCCCATGACTGTGGTCTGAGAATAGGTAGAAGTGACTGGAACCAAGAAGGATCTCCCTCGAGATGATGTTAGTCCTCCAGTAACACCCTGATTGTCACTGCACTGTGTTTGCTGGCAAGGACGGGCAGTTCTAGCTGGACAGGTAGCTCTCAGGCAGACGTTTCTGTCCTAGCAATGAAACGGAGTCCTTGATGTGGGATAAATCAGAGGATCTCCCCTGGAATTAAGATGTGGCAATTTACACCTGCTGAGGATCTCTGCTGTTGTCCTGGGAGATGATAAAAATGATGCAGATCCTTCCAGCCCTGCTCTGCAGTGATTGCAGCCTGGATATAAATAAGAAACAGTCCCAGCAGTGCTTCCACTTACCCGGTGTTTCTCTCTCACGGATCCCTGTGCATTTTGCACTGGCTTGGGAGTGTTACGAACTAGAAAACCTTTAGCGATGTGTTACTCAAAACACACTGGCTGTGAAGTTTCAGTTGTGGTTTGTAGGGTTGGGCTGAGATTATTGCATTTAAATTCAAGGCAGGTTTCATTCACTCATGGGGAATGAATGCTAGATCCTTGCCTGCCTGCTAGGAAATAAGCCCTGGATGCACAGATCTGCAGAGACGCCCTGACCCCAGGTCACCTGGATGCTCTCACACTGCTCAGATAACAGTTCTGCCCCTTGTCTGGGCAGCTGCATGCTCCAGAAACCTGCTGAGATGTTGACATGTTGCATCCGTAGTAGCTCCTGGACACAGGAGGAGAGAAGACTGGTGAGGGAGTGCAGAGCTAAGGAGATGTTTGTCCCTCAGGCAAGTAGCCTCTGATTTTGGCAGGGTAACAAAAGTCCAACCCTCAACAAAGGGAACCACCACAAAGTCTGCTCCCTGTCCCCATGGTCTACATGACCAGTGTGAGGCTCTCATGGGTGAAAGCTTGGACTCGGGGCCCACTGTGCAATCTAATCCTGATCTTGGTTTATTGTTTAAACTGCTGCAGCCTGAATGTATGGTAGAGGCTGAGCAAACCTCAGATCCTGTTTCAACTGAAACAGGAACCTCTGCACAGCCATTGACACCAGATGGTCTCAGCTGGGTTGAAGTCCAAGTGGATGAGGAAGAGCAGTCTAAAACTCATCATGTAGACGTGGCCTTAGAGTCTCCTAAAGGGAGAAAGGGAACCTCAGTGTTTGAGCTGCTTAATATCAGACCGGACTAACTTTTGGAGAGAAACTCTGCTACTGTGGCCCTGGGTTTCTCTGTTTGACAGCAATGGGGGGAGGCCTTCCCCACAGTTGCTCTCCAGTCACTCTGGCATAAGGTCCAGGAGAGCTTATCTTTGTTTCTTTGTCAAACACACCAGTAGGTCTGTGCCCTCTTGATCCTTAGCTCTTCTGACGAGAGGAGAAGCTGAACCCATCTTTCACTGGGGTGAGGTGTTCAGCACCTTGCATGCTGTAGCTTCAAGCTCAGTTGGGACTGTCATGCCGTGAAATGAAAGCAGAGTATGGGAAAGTCCCTGGGCAGGACTAGGCACAGGCGAGGAGGTCCCGGGGTGCCGGGCTGGCTGCAATCCCATTGCTGCAAGTCAGGAGCAGGGAAATGGCCATGGGGCTGGAGGTGACAGAGTACTGAGACCCTGCCACCCCTGCCTGATCCCTGTGAGCAGCAGCCCCAGGCAGCAGCAGGTCTGGAAACCCCGGCAGATGCTGTTCGTGACACCGATTAACAAGGCTCTGAGCTGTTGTAATAGGACAGGCCCCTTGCCTGCAAGCCTTGGTGGTGATTTCTGCTTTGGTTTCTATTAACAAATCTCTGCGGTTATGTGCTCATGCTGCGCAGTGAGGGGTGGAGGATTCAAAGCCAAGATAAATAGTCTTGGGGTCTGGCCGGGGCTCTAGGAAAACAGAGAGCGCAGCGAGTAATTTGGTTAATACGTTCAGACACAACTATTAGCCCACCAATGCTTCCTGTGAGGGAGGCTCAGCCAGAGAAAGCTGGACCACAGCAGGTTAGGCACAACCAGCATGGCTCTGCAAAGCCGCCGTGCTGCGGGGCAAGCGCCAGCCTGGCATCCCCGTGCTCTCTCCTGGGGCCAGCTGTGGTGAGGATGGGAACGCAAAATCCCTACCTTGTCTTTGCTCCCAGGGACACGGGTGATTCGCAGTGGCCTGGTGTATCGGGGAGGACAGAGGCTGTGTCTGTCCCTCTTCCCAGCTTCCCACTCGCCCGTACAGGAGAGCGGCCTTGGCCACTGGAAACCAGTGAGTGGGATGGGAGAGACCTGTCCCACGCAGGGCTGCAGCTGGGTCCCCTTCACCTGCAGAGATTCGCCTTTGGCTGTGAGGGGCCTGGATCAGGCTCATTTGGTGCATTGGTATCTGCGAGATGAGATGGGGGGGCGGTGAGCCCACACCTCCTGCAGCCTCCAGCAGATGTTCAGACCTTCTGCTTGGTGATGGGTGGTGTTTTTCCTATTGTGGCATTAATATTCCTCCCTCCTGTATCATTCCAAGGTGTATTTACATCACCCTGGCTACATATGTAGGTACCAGAGTGGGTGTGAGCAGAGTCTACAGCTAAGAGTATTCATAGCTCTTGGCTAAAGACAATTTGGGGCAGTTCTGGAGGTCTGGCACTGTGGGGCTTTGCTCTGAGCACAGGTCCTGCATTAAAGGTCCCAGGAAAGAGGCTGGTTTCTGTGTCCTTGTGCCCAGGCACTCTGCAAGGCTGTGTCTTGTAGTGTGGGTCTTAGAGAGCAACAGCTCTATCAACCCTTGGAGCAAGAGTTTGTGATGAGCAAGAAAGCCGGATAATCTGCCATCACCTTGAGAAGCAGTGCTGAAGTGTTCAGCTCCTCTGATTGTCTCCTTTTGGCAGAGGAGAGGGGATAATCCCAGAAACAACAGGCTTCTCTGAGAATCTAAGAGTCCATCCCCTACAGCACCTTTTCATTAATTATTTGTGCTTTTCTTCTCTTAACAAATGTCTTTAGCAATCCTAGTCTGTCCTGTTGACACCACAAGAATAAAAGGGAGGGAAACCTCACAAGCAAATGACCCTTTTGCCTGCTGGCTCCCTCACCCTTTACTGGCTTCAGGAAGCAAGAACAGGTCAGTGTTAGCCAGCATAGGAAGATTGGGTTCTTGGGAATCTTCTGCAATGGCAACTGATTTTGAGGATGCCAAGACTAGCCCCTTCAACTCTTATTCTGTAAAAACCAGCCTGGTTTGGCAATGAAACATCTGCAGCTAATGGGAAAAGCAACTTGCCCTGCAGACATCCAAATGGTTCAACTCTGAACCTCCTGGCCCTTGGCATATTGTCATCTCTCTGCCCAGCAGCAGCTCCAAAATCTATATGCTGTGCAGCATCGCTACCTCAGGTGAGGTTTATCTCATGCTGAAGGATGCCCTTTGCTTGCAGAGTGATGTGCCAGCTACAGCCGTATCCGATGCAGCCTCATCAGGTCTCTTTCTAGAAAGTCCAATGGGCAGGTGCATTTTTGCAGCCTTGCAGGCAGCTGGTGCTCAGAGGACCACACATTGGGGAGCTTGGCCGTGTGTGCTGGAGGCCTGCTGGGCTACGGAGAGCACGGAGCCCAGCTTCAATACACGCAGAGGGAAGTCTCCAGCTGGGAAAAGACAAACTCAGTGTTGAATGTTTTAGATCCAATTCCCCGGCTAGTGCGAGCAAGCAAGCATCTGCTCACTCTAATCCCCATCTGTACTAAGCAAGGATGTTGCTGTGCATTGTCCAAACAGGGTTTTTGCAAAGGAAGGAAAGTAAAACCCAAGATAAACCTATCGCTAATGGCAAATCCTTTGAGAAAGCCAAACACCACTCCGGGAGCTGCAGTGAGATTCGGGGAGTGTCTCCCAGCTGCAGGCTCGGGAGCACCCTCAGCTCTAGCGTTACGGCATCTTGCCCACACACGGCGTCTCCGAGCTGGCCAAATGCTGACCGCTGCGGATGTGCGAGCAGCCAGGTCCTACCCGTGCGGCAGGCTTCCCCCCACCTGCACCCCGGGGCTTTGCTCTGCCCTTCTCATCCGCGCAGGCTGGAGGCTCCGAGAGCACTTGCAGTCCCTGAGCCCTGTCCCTGCATCCACACCGCCGGGCTCCAGGGCGGGCGGCTGCCAAAAGGGATGGAGAACAGAGGTAAAAAGGTAGCCTGGCGCATCACGGGCTGTAAGTAGCCAAGCCACCACCTGTGGCGGATCACAGACGTGCATTAGAGCCATCTCCATGGAGATTAAACCCTGCTGCCACTCCAGAGGATCAGCAGGACAGCTCTGCCGACGGTGGGGCACGTGAGGATAAGAGGAAGTTTCGCTCGTGCTGCCTGCCAAGTCTAATCTGGATCTTTCCACACCGGTTCCTATCTGTTGGCGTCTCTCTGGGAGCAGACAGACCTGTTCTTCCTCTTGTGCCCCAGTGAGCAAGTTTAATGAGTCTCCTACACTGATTTTTAGAGAGTAAAGCAAACCTGGGACAGTGAGTTCCAGTCCCTTGGAGAGGAGGAGACGTTGGGAACAGCTTGGTACCCACCTGGAGCTCACAGAAGGGCTGTTGCACTGCTCAACTTGGTTGCCTGCACCCAAAGCAGCGGGATGCAGCTGCCTTTGCATCTCTAGTCCAGCCCAGTGGTCCCTTTTCTACCTTGCACGTTTTTTTTTCTGCCTTTTCTCAGCTGTAAGGGCAGAGGGTTTCCCTTATATTTTGCCCGATGAGCTTGCCTGAGGATGCAGCAGGTTTCCAGCTGCAAAGCACAGTAAATCACAGGCCAAGCGAGACTGCCTCCCAGCTGCATGGAGAGGGCTCTAAGTCCAAGGTCACTTAGCTGCTGCACGGTAGCTCCAGAGAAGTGATCTGTGGATTAAATTTCCAGGAACTGGTGGGGCCCGACTCAGTTTTGAGCCACCAATTCACCCGATTAAAAATAAACAGAGTTATAGACAGGCTGTGCTCAGTCACAGCTGATTTTTATCGACCCCGGCTGGGTGTTGAGGTGGAAGGAGCGCTCAGTTGGAGTCGCTCTCTTTCCATTCCCAATCCATGCTGCCTCGGGAGGATTTGGGAAGCAGAAAGTTCGAGTTGGGGCCTCTGTGAAATTCTGGCTGCTCTGAGATTTTCCCACACGTTTATTAGACATACAGCTCATTCAACTTTATTTCCAGAGGTTTTAAGGGCTGAAAGGCTCATTGTATCTATCTGGTGTGATACCCGGTTTCGGGGGGAGCTTGAACCTACGGCGTGCAAAGCAGAGGCACTAAACACCATGTTGCTGCAGTGGTTAATGGCTGGTTGAGGGGGCTCTTTCCTCTCCCACTTTAGAAGGTGCAGGAGCCAGCAGAAGGGCAGAGCTGCTGTGGAGCTCAGTGGAGAGACACCTGCCCTGCGCTGCATCTCTGAAGGATGCCTTGTAGCTGAGGTGTCTGTTCATGCAGTTGGAGCCATGAGATGCTGCCGTGACAGAGCTGAGCTGTGCCAGCAGCTCCTGGGGGCAGGTTCCCCCCCCCCCCCACCCCAACCCTGCCAAGGCCCCTCGCCATGGTGGGAACAGCGAGGTTATCGGAATGGGGTGGCTCCACTCTAAGATGGAAATTTCTCCTCTGGCCAGAGGCAGCAATCTTGGCTTCCATCCCTGCTCCCTGTCACTGAGCCTCGCCACCTTCCAGGGCTTGCTTTGTTCACAAAGAGCCTCAGATAAGCTTCTTGGCAGGGGTGCTCTGTTCTTCAGCATTAGCATGGCTCAAGACAGGTTTTTTTTTTTAATATTAACCTCTTGTATCCCTTAGAAGATGCAGATTAGACACAGACCCTGGGGATGGGACAACAAGTCGAGGCTCTGCGTCACTGGGAAGCATCGGCATCACCGCAGGGGTTGGTTTCTTCTGACTGCCATCGTGGACGGAGGAGATGTCAGCCTCCTTGGATGAGCAACATGGAGGCAATGGCAGTGCTCACCTGTGGGCTAAGCCCGTGCCGGGAGCGCCCGGTGAGACCCAGTGAGTAGGAGGAACCTTCTGCCTGGTGAAAACAGGCTTTGAACCCCCTCCTGTCAGAGCCACGGGAAATCTTGCCACGGTTATAAGCACATGTACCTGAGTGTAGGTCTGTGAAATGCCTAAGGAACGGTTGCAACTCAGGGAACTTTTTTTTTTTTTTTTCCCCATTGAGTTGGAGTATTTCATGTGCAGATGTGTTTCTCTGTGAATGAATTTTTTTGCCAGTCTGAAAAACCACCGTAAGCCCCTTGTTCACGCTCTTAAAACAAGTGGTCATCTCACAAAGCATCTTGTGGGATATTGTATTTCCTAATCAAAAGCGTGACCCTGGAGCTCTGCAGCGTGCCCTGATTCACAGGGAAGGACTGGCTGGCAGCCGACGTGCTGCCCTCCCCTGCCACTCAGCCTCATTTATCTTCGTTACTTGGGCTGTTTACGCAAGCAAGAATTGGCCAGAGGCACCCAGCACCACTGCATGCCAAGAGAGGAAGCAGGCACCAGCATAAGCTCTTGTGGCTGGCACCCAGTTGCCTGCACGCTCCCTTTTGAGAACAAAAGGCCAGGATGTGGCTTCCGTGGCCCAGGGCGAGGGGTGGCTCTGGCCCCTCGCATGGCTTGTGCTGGGGGTCCTGGCAAGGGGACCCACCACCTCATGCTCTGTGCTGGTAGCCTGAGGGCATCCTGCAAGCAGAGATGTTAAGGCAACCTTCACACAAAGTCCCTGGGAGCAGAGCCCCTCAGTGCCTTTGCTCCCAAAGCTTGAGAGTGCTGTCCCTGGGTTTAGTCCTTGCTTAATCCTTTATGGCGTGGGAGCTGCTGCTGAGCTTGTGGCTGGAGAGAGATGTCTTACAAACCAAGCAGTGTCTCTCCTGGTTGCTGAGCTAACACAGCCTCCCGTGCCTTCCCTCTTTGTTTCTTTTTCAGGCAGCTCCTAGAAATCTCAGCTCGCCCCATGACCCTGCTGCAGAGAGAGGGGCATCCTCGCTGTCCATGGGGCTGGAGGGGGCCTGGGGATCCTCGGGGCAGAGCCAGGGTTTAGCACTCCAGCCCGGGCCGTGCTCACCTGGAGAGCTGCTGCCTGGCCACAGGGGCTGTTCACCAGCTTGGGGTGGGTTTCTGCACGGAGGGTTGGAGATCAGACAGGTAGCCCGCTGCCACTAAAAAGAATACACACAGTTTTTCAGAGTGTTTGACAGGGTATCTGTGTAAAAAAAAAAAAAAAAAAAAAAAAATGCTTTTTTTCTCTTTTTTTCCACTCCAGCAAACACCATCTGATGTAAAATTGCCGGTGGGAAAACCACTTGCTGCAGTTTGGAAGAAAGGAATGAACAGGATGGTCCAGAGACAGTATCATCTCAAAAGCTTCTCCAAGCCAGCCACCATGAAGAGAAGCCTAGACATGGCAAAACCCCCTTGACTCCCGCCTCGAGGTAGCCAAGTGCCCCCCTGCCAGGATCTTCCCGTGGTGGGCGGCTGTGCCAGCGTGCACCCGGCGCCAAGAGGATGTGCGAGACAGAGCACGCTTTGTGTCACGCCTGGCCCGGGCTTGCCTGGTGAGAAGAAACACGGCAGAAATATGCTGGGGTCTGACACGCCACCTCAACGGTGGTGCTGGCCCTTTGGCCCATCCCAGGGCTTGATGAGGAGCTGTGATGGAATCTCAGGACTGATGCTGGTTGGTCTTTCGGCTGTTTTTGGTCCGGCTTTGTGTCTCAGCACCTCCGCTCTGGTGGTTGTCCTGCCCTGCCCGTACATCATGCAGGGGAGAAGGTCGTACCCCGTCACAGAAGGAGGGAAGCAGGAGGTGACAGCAGTGCCCAGGATGGTTGCAGGTTTGGTCAGCATGCCTAGACGCCTTCAGGGTACTTTGCTTCTGGCTCCTTCCAAAGCCACAGAGGTTGCCCACTCACGCCAAGATCACCCACAGAGTCACTTGGGGACACTGGCTTTTCCCACACCTACTTTCCAGGTGACGGGGAACAAAAGAACCCAAGATATTTAAAAGCAGGAAGCCAGATTCTGTAAACTGTCTAAAAATGTATCTTCCGGAGACAAGATTTTGCTCTGGCTCCCAGCCCAAAGGAACACTCAGTGCTAATGAAAGAGATGGAGTGTGGAAGGGATGGTGGTGCGGGGAGCAGGATGTCCTGCCTGAGCATCCTTGCTGCATCCCCCTCCCTGGGACACCCCAGACCATATGGGCACAGGGAGACCTTGGGTCTCGCTGTGCCTCGGGATGAAATCATTTCAACTCATTGACCCTGCACGTATTTGGCTTGTAGCCCCAGGGAGCCAGTAAGGGAAGAAAATTCACAGAAGAGAAACAACTACCTGTAGATCTACAGCTGCTGGTGGCACTTGGGACACTAAAAAATGTGTCTGGCCAGTTGAGGGTTTTTGTGGCAGGAGTCCTCGCTTTTTCTAGCTTGCCTTGCTCAAATTCTTTTACAATCCAGCTCCATTGCTACTGCTGGTGCTCTCTCAACTGATTTTGGTAGCTGGGAATTGCAGGAGTAAGGAGCTCTGCTGCTTTACTTTCTGAACATTGTTTCCTTGAGACTGACACATAATCGATGAAAGCAAAACCTTGGAGTGGCTCATCATGCATGGTTGCTTTCTGCACCTCATCTGTAGGCACCTCATCTGCCCTGCAAGCCTGCCTCACCTGCCCGCCGGCTGTCTCTGGGTGATTTATAACATCTCTTCAATGCAGACGGCTCATGAAAAACATGTTATTCCATGACTGATCACTGTCAGATATTCAGTAACTCCTGTTGGACCTTCTGACTGGGCGCTGGTCTGTCTTTAAGGTGTGATGAGCAGATCAGCAATCCATGTGCTATTGGCCAGGAGGGGCATCTCCCTGAGCAAAGATGTTGCTGGAGAGGGAGGAGAAGATGTTTGAGCAGAGTGGGATTTGGGAATGTCTTCCCTTAAACCACAAATGATGTGTCTTCTAGGCAAACCAGCTCCCATGACTGGCTGTGGGGTGAACATCCCTTGCAGAGGTGGCTGCCGGGATCCCTCCGTTGCAAAGGAGCGAGGCAAAGCCTGTCACTGCGACTTTGGACAGAGAACAGATCCCAGAGACCACGGGCTGAGCAGCCGGGAAGCCCAGACAAGCTCTCTCCTGAGGCAGGCACTCACAGACATCCTCTCCCTTGTGACCAGACTCTTCCTGCCTTGTCGATCCTATCTAAATCCCAGAAAAAGCCCTGGGAAAAATAATACCCCCAGTCACCGGCTGCTGAAGTAGGAAAGCCAAAGAGCTCCTGGGATCCAGGGGAAAGGCATGAAGGCAGCAGGGTCCTGTCTTACCATTTCGGCTCTGTGCCCTGGAGGGGGTGGTGGGCAAGGTTGCTTCTGAAATGGCAGAGGCAAGCAAGGAGAGTTTAGCAGGACAGGATGGAGAGCGGAGCTGCTGCTGGTGGCCCTTTCCAGCCTCCTGCCTACTCTGTGCTGAGCGGGGCTGCAGGACGAGGGGGTGATGCTGGAAGGGGTGTGGGTCCTCTAAGTGGCACAAGTAATTTGCAATTAGCAGTGGGGAAACTCTTAAAAAATCTGGGAATCCTGGGGAAAGGGAAGAAGAGAGAGCACTGAAGAGGTGGGCTTTGGTCCTCCCCAGTAATAATAATTATTAGCCCAGACACAAACTCTGGGGATAATTCGTCTCCAGGCAGAACAGGGCAGTAGGCTCCAGGACAGGCAGGCTCAGACCGCACTTGGAGCCTGGCAAAGGGAATAAATCCTTTTTAATTTTGACCAGTGTAACCTCAGCATGTGCAGCATCTGGGCTCGTGCAACCTTGTCCAGAAAAACAGCCAAGAGACACGGCCAAGGCTGGTGGAGAGCCCGGCTCTGCGGGGGAAGCTGATGCTCTTCTGCTGGCACGGGATGGCGTCTGGATGCACTGATGCCACACCATCCACGTGCTCCCAAATTTCATAGATCTGCCAAAAGCCTCAGATTGATTTTTTTTTTATCTATAGAGGTGAGGGCAAGAATTGACTAGGATGAGGGTGTGCATAGCAGCAGTGTAAAACCTCCAAATACAGCTGCTCTTCAACAGGACCTCTCCAAATGCTTATCAAAGTACTTGATTTTAAAAATGTAATTATTTAGTTGCCGGTTTTATTCTCACCAATTGATTGTTGGAAAAGATCAATTGACTTTTGGATTATTTTTTTTCCCCTAAAAATTCAGAGAAGCTGCTTTCCCAAATGAAAAGGCTTTTTTTTTTTTTTTTTTTTTCCCAACCAAGCCATGAAGCAGAAGAAAATACAAATATTTTCATCCACAATTTTTGTGGATGAAAAGTTTTTTCCCTTGCTGCTTTCTTCGGCAGCCCTGTGCTGAGCTTACTTAAAAACCTGGGTCTTATTTAAAAAGCTCAGATGGGAACTGTTTTGAGAATCAACCTAATACTTACAGACTTTTCTTTGATTTCTCAGGAGTAAAGCCAAGTCAGCTTGCTGCAGGGAAGGAAGAAAACTCAGGATGAGCTTGTGTCTCTGGACTCTTTTTTTTTTTTTTAAACCTGTCATTAGTTGATGCCTCTAGACACTGCACGCACTCAAAAAGGTGAGTTTTGACTCATCTTTCTGCTTGATCCCGCATAAACATGTTTGGGTTTTACAGGTAGCAAGGAGCGAGCACAATAGCGATGCCCCCGCTGCTCTGTACAAACCCATTAATTGCTGGCTGGCTGTTAATTCACAACTAAAAGGTGCAGCGTAGCTCTACCCTTCCCCTTGACAGCGCATGTAAACACCGCAGCGCTCCCAGCTTTCCCATCCTGCAGCTCCTCCAGGGGGGGCGTGGGCCAAGTTGGCTGGGGGGGGGGGGCCCCTCACCCTCCTTCTCTTCTATTTTTCCATTTCCCTGGACCTAGTGTCATGTTAATTTTTGCTCTCTCAAGGTTTTTCTTGGCAAGTGGCTCAAAGAGCAGGGCGGCCCAGAAGCCGAGCAAAGCGATTCTTTATGGAAACGAGTGGTGATTATAATTACGCTGCTATAATTACGGCTAAGCAAATAAACAATAAAGGGCAGCAGCATCCCGGAGGCATGCGGGGCTTGTGCAACCTCTGCAAAACCCCCCCGGGAGCGGATCGGGTGTGCTTCCCCCCTGGGCTCGCAGAGGAGGGGATGGACTTGGAGCAAATGCTTAATTTTACGGTGTCCTGCTCCGGGCGAGCTGGGGTGACGTGGAAACAGCCTGGGGAGACGGGAAATTGGGAAAGCGAAGCGTCTCTGTAGTTTACACAGCGAGGACACCTTCCTGCTAGGCAAAAGTCCTCTTTGCTCCCTTTCGTGGCTATTTGGCTCCGAGTGGATCTGCCGGGGGATCTCGGAGCCTGCTGGTGGAGCCGGCGGCAGGTTTCTCACCCAAGCCACGAGCCGCCTCTGCCCTTCCCCTGCCAGGTCCCCGGGGCTGCTCCGGCGGGAAGGCCGGGCATCGCTGAGGGATGCAGGACAGGACCTGGCTCCTCGCCTGCACGTAGCCCGGTGGAGCAGCCCAGCCTGGCGCCCGCCCAAGCCTCCCCTCCGGCAGCGTGCCCTCGCCGACAAAGGCCAGAGCTTCATACCTTAGAGAGAGACATGGCTTACGCGCTCATTTACTCTTAAAAGAGTAAGCACTGGCTGTCTCACGCCTGGCACTGTCTGGGCACTTGGGCTTCATCCCTGATGTTGTGTGTGCGCTTTAGAAGTGGGCGGCACCCAGCAAAGCCCCGTTTCAGAAGTGACTGCAGTGCACATAAAACAATTCCCTCCTCCGGAGACATCCCCCCCCGTGAGTTTTACTGATGCTCCTGTGGCATGGTGGGGGTTAACGCTGAGTCCAGGCAGGACTTGTGGACCCAGGTGAGGGGAATAGGAGATCTGGAAGGGCAGAGATCTGTCCCCAGGATGCTGAGGTGGGGAAGGGGTCTGCAGGGAGAGATCTGGGGAGCCAGAGGAGGATGGCTGGTGATGGGGGACAGGGAGGAGACTTGGGGCTGAGCTGGGGACAGCAAAGAGCCCCCTGAGCTACTGGAGGTGGATGTGGCCCCGAGGAGGAGGGTGCAGCAGGGCTTGCTAGGGATGCTGCTCTTCTGTCATCCTAAACCCGTCTTTTTTTTTTCCAGCCAGACTGGGACAACTCTGTGCCAGGGGTGGAGGGAAAGGCTGGAGCGAAGCTGGGGGATGCCGGGTGCAGGGGGACAGCTTGGGTGCAGGTGCTGGCGCAGGGCAGCGTGCTGGGGCCAGGCATGGAGGATGGGGGGACGCGCAGAGGAACCCATGGAGAGGAAGGGGCCTTTGTACAGAGTTCACATATCGCATGGCCTTACCCCAGAGCAGCTAGGGCTTTTGCCTAGCAAAGCTGTTTCTATCTCACTGATGACTGGGACCTGTTTTCCAGGCTCAGCCAGGTAGTGCCCATTTATACCAGAGCAAATGTTCATCTTTAGCCTAAATCCCCTTGCTCCATCTCTGCAGCCTCCCCTGCCTGCGAGGGTGCTTACAGAGCTCCATCCTACCTCCTCACCCCTTGGTTTCCCAAGCTAAAAAGGCCAGGTGCCTGCAAGCTGGACACTATTTCTTTTGATTCCCAGTTCCTTTTCATCCATCCTTTTATTTTTCTTGTGCACAAGTGACCACAGCTGTTCCCCCTGAGCCTTCCCGAGGACTCGGTCCCGGCCCTCCTGCTCTTTTCTCCCGAGCAAGCCTGTACCTGCCACAGCCTACAATCCTCCCTGCCTGCACCCCTGCCTCCGCCGGCACAGGGGGCTGCTGGCTGGAGATGGGAAGCAGCCGGCCCTGTTCAAGAGACCCATCAGTGGAGCTGGGACCATCTAACTCAGCCCTGAGTGACAATCCAGTGCTCTGGGCTGCTGTTACACCTCCATTCATTGCCTGCTGCGATTGCTTCCAGCCTTCGAGTAACATTTCAGACACAGCTGTTTGGTGGGAAATAGCTTATTTTTCCTCCTGGATTGCTGTGAGTGCGCCACGTCGTAATTAAAACCCAGTGAGTTGTGGGTACTGGAATTAGCACGGGCGTTTGCAGCCTGGCGGGCTGCTCACGGGTTGAAGGCACGGCATTCACACGAGGCTTCTGCTCTGCTTTATTTCACTTGGCTTTCTGTAATAAAATCAGACTTCTAGTGCTAGCAAACCATCTGCTGCTTCCTGAAGGTCTGCAGGGGCATTAACTCCCTGTTTTACCCTCTGCAAAACCCCTGCCACGGTCCTGGGTGGTTTTGTGGTGGAGGGTTTGAGTCCTTCAGCTCTGTAGCTAAAGGAGTTCTGAATTTCGCAGGAGGTCAGTTTAGCTCCAGAGCCCTGGGGAGATGCTCGGGCAGGAGGAGGTCTGAGCCCTGGGAGGGGGAAAAGGGGAAAATCATCAACAGGGAGAAAACATCTCCCTCCGTCCCTTTTCCCCCCTGCCTTTGCTGCACTGCTGAGGCTCTCTGCTCCTCTCCAGGGTTCCCCCCACTTTGCTGTCAATGTGACAGTGGTGAGCGGATTAATTAATCTGCCTGTCAGCCCTTGGCAGCAAGAAGCTCTGCCATGCCAGCTCTAATTAAAATGAACAAACCCACCTTTATCTCCAACCCTTGCCGCAGGCTGGGGTAAGGCAGGAGGCCACTGCGAGCTGAACTCGGGCAGATTCATCGCACCCAAGAGCCTGGCACCCACCCCTGCTTCTCGCTGAGCATGGAGGGGCTGGGGAACATGATCCCACAACGGCTGTGCCGCCCTGAAAGGCAGGTCAGGAAAGGCAAAGGTGTGGGCTGGGATGCTCCAGCCCTTCCGATGACACCAGACCTCACAGGAGTTGTCAGCCCTCTGGCAAATTTAATGCTGAATGTCTTGCCTATGTCTTAGGCCCAAGGGGACATTTTTCCACCTCAGGCTCCAATCCTGCTAACAAACCCTCGGATGGGCTCCAGGAACGGCTTGTGGGACCACTCGTAGTCTGTCGGAATGGTCCCGAGTGAAACCCGGTACCTTTTGATGCTCCAAACAGCTGAAAAGCAATATTGAAATCAGAAACAGGTGTAAAAAAATACAGAGAGGGGACAACCTGCTGGGAGGGCACGTGCCGGGGCGGGGGCAGCTGCTCGGAGTGTGGGGCTGGTGGGGGGTGACCCCCAGGCCTGGAGCTGCCCACGCTGGGGGTGACCCTGCCCTCTCCTGTGCCCTGGACCACCAGCTCCAGTTTCCCTGCGGCACGGCCTCTGGGCTGCAGGGAGTTGCTCGCCTTGCGTTTCTGCTTCTCCTGGCAGAGGACGACTGATCTTACTTAGCTGAGGAAGGCTGATAAGAGCATTATCTGGAGGTATGGCCAGGATGAAGGAGTTGTTTGCAAGGCAACAGCCTTCTCCTGCTTCCCTAACCGCGGGGAAAGGCAAGGCTAAGCCAGGGTGGGTGTTACACAGATCCATGTACACATGGGCCTTCAGCCGGTAATTTACCTGTGTGAGCAGCGTTCACAATACATGCTGGTGGTCCTGTCCTTCTAGGTTTTTGGGTTTTTTCTAGCTACACAGTTTGGGGAACTTTAATTGCTCTATGATTAAATGACTTCTAATTTCCCTCTCGTCAAATGTAATCCCATTTGCTGCTCCTTTTTTTTCTTTCTTTCTTTTTCTTTCCTCCTCCTGGAAATTAAATTAACATTCCATCTAATTACTCAGCCACTTCTCTAATTGCTGAGGGGACTGTGGTTGTTGTGCTCATTTAATTAATTGAGACCCACAGTGTTTAATACAGAAGAGGATTTATTGGCTGTGGAGCTGGTGTAAAGGGATCGTCTGGCAGGAGCAGTGTGCTCTGCAGAGAGGGAGGTAGATGCCAGCCCAGAGGGCTAGGAAAGGCTGGACCTGAAGTCCCTTTTTTGGAGTATAAATATGGAGGAAATCACCTTCCCTGACGGCTCAGTCGCCTTTGTGAGTGAATCCTTCTTAATGGTATCTTAAAACGCATCATATCCAGAAACCTTCCTACGGTCAGCAGAGCTTTGCCCTCTGAAGGTGACCCTTGGGCTGCTCGTCTGTCCCAGCTACAGCGCCAGCAACCAGCAATCCCCCCGCGCTGCTGCCCATCTCCCGGCCCGAGCAGCCATGGCTAAAAGCCGAGGAGCAGGAGCGTGCCAGACTTGCCCCTGTGCCAGGATGGGGAAGCGGAGGGCTGGCTGAACGTTGGGGTTCGTGGGCCCTGGGGGAAGACTCTGCTGGGAACAGAAGCGCATTCAGGAAGGGAGATAACAGGCCCCTGCTGTGTTGGTCCTGGGGGCAGGTTGCTTTGGCTGTGGTCTGTGCAGGGGATTTAAGCAAATCCATTGTATTTCGAATTGCTGTTGACTAGGAGCAGAGTGCAGCCTGCTTCTGTGTCTCAGCTAAGGGCAGGCAGGATCTCCCAGCATTGCTTTTATGCTTGAGGGTTTTTTAAATGCCTACAACTCAGCTGCTAGAGACCTGCCTCAAGTCACCGCCTGTGTCTCCCCTCCAGCCCCACCACTACTCTGAGCATTGCAGCCAGGACATGGCTCAGTTAAAGGCTGGATTATTCCTCCGTCACCATGCAGAAGGTCCTTCTACTGCTTCACATCTCTGGGGCAAAACCTGCCCCTGGGTGTGCAGCACAAGGCCCTGCTTCTTCTTGATGCTTCCATATGCCACCATAATATCAATGCTTAAAAAAAAAAGACCCCAAGCCAGCCAACTGATCTGAATGTTTTATTTGCAGACCTGCCAGGCATCTGTAAATTCCAGGCATCCCCATTTCCGTGGCAGGGGAATTTATAAGAGGCAGAACAGCTTTGAAGTGAACCCCCTCTGCCCCAGCAGCTCTCCCAGCACCGGCAGCAGAGTTGGAAGCCTGACTGCCGGCAGCTCCAGCTGCAAACCCTCAGCCGGAGCTGGAGTCGCGCAGCGGGTCCGTCATGCGGGATGGCCGCACGCTGAGACCAGCTACGTGCCTTTTAAAGGATTATACCCAGCTGGAACGCACAGGGAAGGGAGGAGAGAGCAGTGCTCCTGGGCTGAGCCCTCCCGGGCACGGCCACCGGTACTCAGGGGCAGGTGAGTCCTCCACATGCTGCTTTACCGGGAGGAATTACACCAATTCCCCAACACCCTCCTTTAGCGCTGGAGCAGAGGACGTGGCTGGAGTGTGGATGTGGCCTGACAAGCTGCCAGGGCTGAGCCACAAGATCCCCACGAGGATCTCTAGTAAAGGACACAGACAGATGTTGCATCTCTCTAGACCTGCAGCTCCTGGTCTGAGCTCCCCAAACTCACCGTGTCCCTTTGCTCTGAGCCCGAGCTGGGCTGAGGGTTGGTACAGAGGTGACTGCCTGCACAGGGGATGTTGCCCAGGCACTTGGCAAAAGCAGTTCTGCAACAGAAGCGTCGGGTGGAGGGAGGCAACACTTTGCTCTGCATTGTGGCAGGACCTGAACATTGGAGCACGTTGCTGTGACGCTCTGGCCTTCCCGACCTGCGTGAGGAGCCCTGCGCAGTGCCTGCTCCAGACCGAGCTCCCTCCCTCCTACCACCAGCCACACATCAGCACTGTGGCTCCTGGTCACTGTTTCTGGTGAGCAGGACCTCTCCCCAGTCTTTGATTCTCAAAAAAATGGGACTTCCCTCGAAGGAACCCAGTCATCTCTTTCTACATCTATCTAAACGGTCAGTCAAGAGCTGGCTGTAGCTCCCCGCTTTGGCGTTCAGCAAAAGCACGGTTTCTTTATGAGCAAGCACTAAGCAACAGCTTTGGTATGAGATTTCTCTGCAAGGAGATAACAGTCCTGGAGCAACTCCTCTCACTTTCTGTAACAGATCCCTTGTCTCTAGCATTTGTCTCATAGTCAGTGACGGGGCTGTCTCATCAGGACTTGGGTTATTTCTATGCAGGCTGGAGGAAGCAGGACCCAAAGCATCTCCTGGGCTGGTCTTGGGTGAGCTCAGGCTCGGGGCTGCTTTTTGGGATGTTTCCTATTAGACCGGTGAGAGCGATGCTAACGCAGCCCTCCTTGGAGCGCACATGCTGTGGAGATTAGGCTATTGTGTCCGACAGCATTTGAGGGCATTAGGTAAATCCTCCTGTGAGAGCAGCCCCTCCTCTGCTTTCCCTGGGCAGTGCTGGGACAATGTCCTTACTCTGCTTCCCGTGCCACTGGCACTGATCCTGTTGCAGGCTGAGTTCTGGTTCACAGTGGTCAACTTGCAGCCCCCAAGCTCATGCCTGCAAATCTGCTGCTCCCAAAGGGGTGTCCTGCTGGGAGCAGAGTCTGCTGGCGCCTGAAGGGATGTTATCTAAAGCTGTTCCTCTCTGGACGTGCCTGTGGGTCACAGACCCACCCTCTTTCCCTCTGCTTTGCTGTGATTCCAGCACCAGGGATGAAGCTACAAGGTCCCCATGGTCCCCATGGCGGTGGGTGGCAGAACAAGGACTATTCCTGGTGGGGGACCTCCAGCAAGGAGCCCACGTGCAGCTGGGACATTTCTGGTGGCATTATAAGACCTCAGCTCCCCCTCAGCGCCTCAGCTGCTCAACCTCTGTGCACCCCTGCTCTGCCAGGGTGGGTGATGAAATTAATTTGTTTGCGGTACTTGGTACCTTGAGGCGTGCCGGCCGGTCGGGTCAGCATCCCAGATGACAGCACGCTTTTCCAGAGCCAGGCACCTCCATCTGCCAGCAGTTATTTTGGAAGAGACCTCGGGAAGGCAGGCTTTGCTCTGTATCCCAAGGATCATGCTCCTTGTGCATCAGCATTCATCCCCTTCCCGGCCAAATACAGCTCCCAAGAATGAGTATCACTCGCCTCTGAGAAAACGAAGGCAATTTGACTGCAGAGCTTAAATCCGGGGTAAAACGTACTAGGATCTGACTGCTGATGGGGAACATCTGGTCTGTGACCTTCACGCCCGAGGAGGTGTGAAACAACTCTTTGGAGATAGCTCCGCAGCAGGCAGGATGCTTTATAGTGGCTCGTTATTGCTCCGGAGCGGAGCCCTGGGCAAGGTCCCGGAGACCTTTGGGGATTGCTGGGGGCTGCCCGGTGTGGCTCGGCGGCGGCCGAGGCGGTCCAAGTTCAGGTGGAGGGGGGAGAAGTGCAGGCGAATGGGACAACCCTGCTGCCAGGCACCGAGACAGACCCCGCGGGAGCACCAGCGATGTAACGGCACTTCTCTTCTTGCCTCACTTCTCAACAACCCCGAGGAGCGACCCGCATGGCTTGTGACCCCAGATAATGTATCCTGGCCCCTTCCAAGCATCCCATCTGGCCCATGTTAAGGGAGAAGGTGACGGACACATCGGAGTCTCTGCTGCTGGAAATCGCATCTCTTCTGCCCACACATCGCTGCCCAGCCCATGGCTGCAACTCACTTTCGGAGACTCGGTTTATTGCAGCTTGAACTTTTAATCTGTTTATCATCCGACGCGTTACTCAAAGAAAGGAGATGGATATGAAAAAAGGCAAAGCCACGGCTCTTCTGCTGCACAGCATGTGCCCAAAGCTCAGCCCATGCAAGAGGAAAAGGGGCTCATGAAAATATGATTAGATTTACTCTGCCTCATTTCAAACCAGAGCATGCTCGTAATTCACGGTGACAGAGGCGGGTTCACCAGGCGGAGACCCCACTGATAGACATTTCAGTAACCACTTTCAATTAGGAATTTCTTGGCGGGTTCCCAACTTTGTGTCAAACTCTTCTGGGCTGCGTTTTGGCCGGGTCAGCTTCATATGTGTAATTGAGTCCCTGCTGAGCAGCAAGGCGGGAGGGTTGCCTTTGCTTGCAGAAAAGGTGGAAGACTGTCCCTGACAGCCTGTGAAGGAGGAGCATTTCACACCCAGCATAGAAAACTGCCTTCTAGATGAATTTTTCCATTTAAAAAAAAAAAAAAAAATTTGTTTTTGGAAACCACTAGATTTGGGTTTAAAATAAAATAGTTTTTCAAGATGTATGCCAAACAAAAAAAAAAAAAAAAAAACAGGATTAATCCAAGGTGTCCCTCTCCCACCTCTCCAGGCCAGTATCCAGGATCCAGCTGTCCTTAGGCTGGGGTGGCCGAGGTGAGATGGCTCGAGTGCAGGGACCACTGCGTCGTGCTGCCTCTCCCAGCGCTGCGGGAGCACGGGACAGCCCGTGCCCGTGGCTCCCCCAGCTCTTACTCCCGGCAGGCTGGGATGTGGCTGAGCTGGAGCAGGCTCTCGCCTTAGCTCCGCTTCAGCATCCGCTGAAAAATGTTAAAGCCTGTTTTATGGCAGGCAGATCTGGCCTGAAGCCTTTTTCCCTCCCCGGAGATTTCAATGAGAAAGTCATTATTTTGCCGATTTTTGTTGACACTCTGTGTAAGAGTTGCCATGGCTCTCGCCCGGCACACCTCTCCTGGCCGGGAAGTCGGGGGACTGGGATGGGGAAGGCACAAGGCACGGCTGCTGCCATCGCCGGCCGGGGCCAGGCGGGGACACGGGGACACGGCAGCGCCCGGGGACCTGCCGGGGTGCTGGCATCCCCGCAGCCACGGCCGGTCCCCAGCGCCGTGCGCAAGACCAGTGCCCCGCATTCCTGTTTCACCCCTCTCTCGCTGTGATGCGTTTTGCCATTTCCCGAGCTGTTTCGTACCGTTTTACCACAAGCCCCACGGTTTTTTTCCGTATCCTTTCCCAGTCAGGACTCCAGGTATCCTGAGCACGCTGAAGTCTCACGGCCCATTAGGATAAGGGAACGACGGCCCCACGGGCCGGGCTCAGCGCTCGGGGCTGCCGAGCAGCAGAGAGTGACTCACGAGGGGGCTGGGAGCCGGGCTGCAGCCTCCAGCGGGGACGGGCTGATCGGGGTGCAGGCAGCGATGCTGCGGTGCTGGGACCCCAATCCCGGGTCGGGGCCGCTCGGTGGCTGCCTGTCCCAGGGGACCATCGCTGCGGAGCTGAGGTGGGTGTTTGCTGCTCTCAGAGGGACTGTTCTCCTCGTAGAGGGTCTGTGGCCCACAGAGCAGCGCCCCCCAAACCCCCCCTCTGGCCCTGGCACCGGTTAGCACCCTCCTTAATTAATTTTGCAGACTACACAGCCGTTTTTGATGAAAAACATCCCACAAAAAGCCAATGAGCAGTCACCGAGCAACACTGCGGCCTCTTTTAATGATATTTACTTTGTGGTTTTGGTTTGGAATATCTTTCTCTTAAATGAAGAAAGAAAGAAGTCCTCCTCTTGGACTGAAAATATTTGACTTTATCCCTTCATTTTCTTACATTCCTAAATGCTCAGCTCCGGCATCTAGGGCTCAGTGGGAGTTTTGAATTGGCCATAGCAGTGCTGGGATGCTGACCTCTTTACCTACTTCCTTCCTACCATCTTCTGCACAGTCCTTGCTTGTGCCACCACTGGTGCATCCACATCCTCAATTCCTCTGCCACGTGGTGTTTGGGTTTTACGAGGGGGCGATGCCCAGCTCGGCTCACATGTGGCTGTTTGCAGCAAGCATGGGAGAACCACTGCTGTAAGCAAGCAGGATTAGTCCCGTCTCGAGCTGGGACATGGCATTCATATTCACCAGCACTTTCACCAGGTATAATCTTGCAGTCACATCCTTCGGGGAAGGGGTTTTATCCAGAACAATATATAGGAGCCCACCCCAGGCATGGTCCTTCCCTGGACCATTCCAGCTCCTTCCAGTATGTTTGTATTTTATCTGTGGAGCTCTGTAAAGATTTTGTTCTGTCATCCTGGAATTTTTATGACTCCTTTGTGTGTATATAATGCAATTGCCCCGGAACAGAGAGAAATTAATCATTGTTCCTATGTTAGTTTTCAGGAATTTTGAATGTCTATGTTTTTGTTCATCTCTCATGTCCAAATGTGGGGTCCATGGGCTATCTGATGTTTAAAATTACTTAATTGCTTAGGTTTTCCCCCTCAATGTTTATGGACACTTGCTCGTAGTAGATTTTGTGTGTGACATTACATACCATGTATTTTCTGGCTGGTTCCAATTTTTCACTTCATCCCCATGGTCCAAAACATCGCCTCTTGCTATAGATCATGTCTCTGGACTCCATCATCTCCCAGCAGGTCGATGGGGCGAGCGAGGCTGCGAGAGGTAGCCTGGAGTAACACCAACCTGCAGCACATCCCTCCCTGTGACAAATGATGTGGGGCTCCAGGGTCGTTAATGGCTCTTTTAAGATGTCTGCGTAGGGAAGATGTCTGAGATATCGTTGCACAGTGTCTGGTACCTGCTCTCTGGCCGGGCTGTGGATGCCACATGGGATCAGGGTGAGGTGCCCGTGGTACCTGCTGGCAGCTGGTTTCAGCCCCAAGCCTGGGAGCAGGATCACTCAGCAGCTCTCCTCTGCCAAATCTCTCATTTTTGGGGGATTGCTGCCTCCTTCACAAGTCTCCACCCTTTGCTGTGAGCAGACTGACTGGGTGCTGCTCCTGCCTGTGCCTCCCTTGCTCCTGCATGAAGATCTGCTCTGGATAACCCTGCTTGGTGCATCCCGGGTCTGCACTGGGAAGGTATGTGGTGCAGAGACAGGTTTGGGGCTCTGAACTGCCCCTGGCTTGCCTGGGTCACTGTAGGCAAGTTGCTTCACCACGGCAGGCCTTCACCTCCATAGGCTCACCACGCCAGGGCCAGCTTTCAGCTGGAGAGACCTGAGGTCCTTTCTCACCTTCTAGAGGATGCACAGCAGGAGGGGAGGCCAAGTGCGTGTTGGACGTGAAGTTTGGCTTCATCTCCCCACGGAGACAAGGGCAAGCTCCGGTGCTGCAAGGCCAGAACAGGATGGATGCACAGCCATTTCCCTGTGCCCATCGTCTGCCCTCGCACAGCTCAAAGGCAGCACAGAAAGCTTTCCAGTCCCTGCTGCTGCAGGTGATAGTTTTATTAGCATCCCTCCTTGTCCTGGCCCATCCCTGTGAGGTGCCCTTTCCAGGTACCCGGGTGTACGTCCTGCTCAGGCTCCTTTTGCAGCTGCAAGGAGGAAACGCTGGAAGAGCAAAGGGAAATCTCCAGGTTCTGCTCACAGAGTCGGGCGTCAGGACATCAGCTTGGGGACAGTTCAAAGCCGAGTGGATCAAGGGCAGCTGGTCTGGTCAAGAAAAGACAGCCAAGCCAAATAGGAGCAACTCCCAAACCTCCTCCGCAAGCCAGAGGCTCCCAGTTACGGTCCTGATTTCGCTGCCCCGTGATTTTAGGCAGAAGGTTCTGGTACTGACCCTGCTAGACACAGCAGCGTGAGGTGTGGGGACAGGCAGGTGCTGCAGACAGACTGACATTTGGGCTCTTAGTAAATGCTGCAGGATAGATGGAAGCTACGTATCACTAACCGTATTACGCACATCATTAGGAAAATGTCAGTTAAAACAAAAAAAAGCAAATTGTACCAGGCTCTGCTTCCTGAGCACTCTGCAAAGCCTTTGCAACGTCATGTGCTTTTGCTGCGGCTCTGTAATGGCTTTGACGCTTTCTTGGGCACGTTTACTCCTGCTCCATTGAGGCTGTTTTGCATTAAATTGTTTGTTTAGCAGCTACTGGGTTTTTGGCAGGACAGCTGTTGCCTTCTGCAGATTGCAGTGCAGGAGGGTGTCATGCAGTGCTGCTCTGCAGAGCGGCCAGGCGCATCAAGGTGAACCCCCCTCATTTCGGAGAGGAGCAACGGCGCCCATCGCTGCTGCCCGCCCCATCCCACCATCTCGCAGCACCCTGTGGGCTCTGGCCAGGCGGTCTCTGTGGCGGGGGCGCCTCTGCGGCTCCTGCCAGAGCTGTGGGGACCTGGGGCAGCCGCGGGCCAGGCTCCACAGACCGCTCCTGGGAAGGTCTGCCGATGGGGCAAGGTCACCCAGATCCCAGACCCTCAGCGAAACCCTCCAGACCCCGACGTGCACTAGAGAAAACAGTCCCAGCATATTAATACTTGCAAAAACAAACACCAGGAAGACAGAAGAAATGAGCCAGCCATTAAGGGAGCCCTAAGCCTCTCCTCTCTAGATCTCCCATCCCGCCATTGCCTCCCTGAACACCCTGTGCCAAGAGCAACCTCTGCAAATGCCTTCAGCTGTGCCCTAGCAGGTCTGTCCCAGCGTGGCTGGCTTTTGAAGGGGCACCTACACGCCTCCCAAAGCCAGCTTTGCCTCTTTTTCATGGTCTCTTCAGCATCTCCAGCGCTCACAATGCAACACAACATCCTGGTTTCCGACAGGGCAAAGCTCCACTTGGATGGGAGAGCACGGAGAGGAACCACAACCAAGGGAGACGTGGCACGGCCAGGGGAAATGCAACAGGATCAGCTCAACATGCCTCCTGGGGCCTTGCAAGGGTTCTCACCTCTCTTTCTCTGCGCTTCTCAATTTTGAATTTTTCTTTTTTCAGTTTTAGTAGAAGCCAGTAACTGATTTTAGGTGGTTCCTGAGCCCAACAACTACAATTAGACTGACACTGCAGCTTGTGGCAGCTGGGAGAGGTTAGCTCCGACACACACGTTAGTGTTGTGCTTCTCCACACTTAGGAAGAGGAGGCGACACTAACGAGGTGTATTCAACCCACTCGCCCTTGGAGCGTTCATGGTACCGGGTCCTGCGCAGACACACGTCTGAGGGTGTCCCTGGGTGTGCAATTCACCGTGGGACTGGTGTGGCAGGTCTAGACCAACAGCAGCGGCGGCTGGGGAGGGAACGAAGGAAATCTCAATACCCCACAGTAGAGAAAGCAGCCGGTGAGCAGCAGAAAAAGCTGTGCACTGTAACCTATGCGTCGTCGGAAGGTAATGCTTCAACAGAGTTTCCTGCTGAACTGAGTGTTTCGGGGATGGTGGGGTGGTGAAGCTCAGAAGGGACATCTGGAGGTGACGGATCCAAAGCCCTCTGCAGGGCAGGGCCTCACTTAGGTTGCTCAGGACCTTACCCTGAGGAGTTTTGACCATCTCCAAGATTTCCCAACCTCTCTGGGAACCAGCTGGGAAGGGCTGACGGAGGCGAGGCTGCGTAAGGGCGAGTTAGCCCTGGTTCCAATGGGCTCTATGAGACACCTGGGGATGGAGTCTGAGGGTACCTGCCCGCAGCTCTGCCTGCTGCAGGGGACGAAGGACCTGCTCCCCGAGGCCCGAGCAGGCAGGAGCTGGGGGCTGCACCCCCCCCACGCAGGAGCCTGCCGGGTGAAAGCCAATGCTGAGCGCATCCCGAGCACGAGGCACCAGCACAGTGCTGCCGAGTTTGTATCTGCAAGTTTAAGGGAGTTTAAAGGGTATTTAATGGTGTTTAGGCATGTTTAAGAGCTCACCCTTCTCCCTGGAACTAGAACAGGCGAGGGTGTGTACATACAAGATGCTCTGCCAGCAGAGTGGCCCCAAAGCTGCCCCGAGGTGGGTGGCACGGCTGGCGCTGGGGGGGACCCGCGGTCTCCCTGCCTGCCGGCGTGCCACCGCTCGGGATTTGCTGAAGGAGGAGTTGCTGTGTGCAGCGAGCTGTGAGCGTTCTCAGCTGCCGGCGGTGCGTGAGCAGCCCTCTGCTCACCAGGCTGCTTCGGGGACGAGCCACCACGCTGGCACATGCCTGCCCCGCGTCCTGCTCGGACACCCCCGGCGCTGGTGCCATCATCGGGCAGCGTCCTGAGCTGAGGAGGTGAAGGCCTTTGTGTAACAAGATCCCCCTGGGTCTGCACTGGAGATGCGTGGGGGAGGCCTGAAAATACCTTCAAGCCCCAGTCCTGCAAGAGGGGTCCTGGAGACGCACAGCTGGATGAAAGCACACACATCTGGGCTGTATTCCCTGCTCGGCTCCGGCCCCGCTGCTTGGGGCTGGGCTCCCTCCTCCCCGCCCCAGGCTGCTCCATCCCCCCCACTGTGGCCAGAAGACTTTTGGCGGCAGAGGTGGGCTCTCTTCCCCTCGTATATACAGCCCCGGGTGTCAGGGATGGCCAGAGGATTTCCGTGGTGCTCTTTCACCCCCTTTTGAAAGTTTATTTTTCCTTTTTGTTGATGAGATCCAAACACGGCTGGCGCGCTCGCAGCCCTCGCTTGCTGATGGCTGCCCAGGGCACCGGCGCTACTCAACGTGCCACTCTCCTCCTCGAGCAGTGGGCAGAGCCAGCGGGTCCGATATGGGCTGGGTCCAGCCCCAAAACTGTCCCACGGGCTGGGGGTGGGTGTTCCTCCCGCTCCGCTCCCATCTGGGTCAGACCTGCCACCCCCAGCATGGGACCCAGCGTCCCCAGCAGACGGTGGCAGTTTAGCTTGACTTTAATTTGTCCCCAAACCCAAGCAAGTGTCCCCCATCCAAGCTACCTCCCCACCTGTCAGTCAACTAGCTTTCCTCTTTGTTTTCTTCTTGGTGCTTTCCCACAAATATCTGTATAAACAGGATTTCTCTTTCACAGTTTTCCAATCGGAACCCTTCTATTGTGGGATCTTTCTTTGCTTGTTTGTTCTGTGATATTCGTAATGGTTTCCAGGAAAGCTGAAAGCTTTCCAGCCCATAGCGAGGTGCCTGGGGTGCCCCAGCAGGGACACACGTGCCTGCCTCCCCCGTGCCCCAGCCGGCACACGCCGCCTGCCCCGACCCGCACCCCTCCAACTTACACGAGACCAAACGGAAAACACGGATCACGTTTCTTCTCAAACCCGCCACAAAACAAACCCGATGCCACTTTTGAGGAGCTGGAGAAAGGGAGGGTTTAAGTGAAATGTTTCTGTACGATGGAAAGAAGTCGTTCAGCTGAGCTTTGCAGCGATGTCTGTCTGCGCCTATTGCCGGTTTCCCACATCAGGAAGCTTCACCCAGCTCCAAATCCGGGACTAGAGCATCCACTGGTGCTTGTAAAGAGGCGTCAACAAGAGCACAGAGAGGTAGGGGCTGTGCCTCTGGGCACAGAGAAGGCTGTATCCACAAGCTGGCTGTTAACTCTGAAGACTAATAATGTCAGGGCAAATAGCAGCAAGAACCGGTTTGTTTCTAACCAAGCCCACAAGAAAGATGATACTTGCCATTTCTTTTTGTAAACTAAAACACCTTTCTGTGGGCATCCCCAAAGTGACTGCCATTACCCACCTGCAAGGAGCCAGGGGAACAGTGGAGATACTTAAATCAGTCCCGCCAGCCCTGGGATGAGGATATGGGGATGGATGATGCTGGATAAGTGTTTGTCCCATTAGGAGAGAGCTGACAAGTGGAAGAGATGAAGCGGGGGCATGTCCCTGGCTCTTTTTGAGCCTCGCCACCAAGGCCCCGAGGTGCAGAAGCATCAGCTGTGGGTGCTGCCGTGGCCCTTCCCACCGAGGGGTTTGGTCCCCCCCAGCCAGGGCCACCCCGGGGCAGCCAAAACAACCACAGTGATCCTGGCTCCCTCGGACAGCAGCACTTCAAGCGTGCAGAGTCCCAGATCTGCCTTAAATTAGGAGCTGTTTCTTGTGGGATTTAAATTCCTTGACACTGCTCTCTGTACAGCTGACCTGGATTTATTTATTATTAGAAATATCTTCTCCCAGCTTTGCCATATTAGAGCATCACTGCAGCCGGGGCCGGGGACAGAAGCTTGGAGCTGGGATGTTTGTCACCCTGGTCCCTCATTGTCCCCAATCCTGTCTGAGCCCTGCGTGGTCAGGATGAATTGCAAGGATCTGTTACACGTTTGTGTGCCAAAGCTGGGAAAGACCATCATCTCTGGGCTGCTCCAAACAGTTTCTTTCTCTTCTGCAAACCAAGAGGTTGCCAGAGAAAAGAAACCTTTGGGATGAGATAAAGTGTTGCCACTGAAAAATAAAATACTTTGCACATGAAGAGCATTAGTTTTTAACTGATAAAGTGTAATTTAATAAGAATCTTTTGGGGAATGTGATGCACTCCTGGGGATTTTAGCTTTGACCAGCGTAAACCACAAAGTTTCAGTTTACCTGAAGGTAATTTTTTTTTTTTTTTTTTTTTTAATCAGGACCTCAGGCATCTCTGGCAGAGCAGGTGACCCGTCCCGAGAGGCTGGGAGCCGGGGAGCTGCGCAGCCAGGCTCGCTTTGCCCCCCCCCACCTGAGAGGGGACTGGGGGTGCAAGGTGGGCGAATCCAACCTGACGATTTGTTTCTCGCACAGAAAGTGCGAAACCACCCTCGGTCTCTCCAGACAACTCGCTCCACGTGTCGGTCAGCCTGTCCCACGCCTGAGTGAGGATCCCGCCGTGCTCTCGGCGTGTCCTCGGTCTGCAAAGCCGGTGTGGGAAAAGCCCCGATGAAAAACTAGAGATTACTGTGCCGCAGAGCCGCCGCTGGGACCAGTTTGAGAGGTGACCTGAAGGGTGGCCCCGATCCACGGCAGGGATGCGGCCGGGGTGCGGGGTGTGGGTACCGCTATGGGGAGGGGGAGATTTGAGGACGGGGACCAGGGCTCGGGCACCGGGGGAACGGCGGGGAGCAGGAGCGGGGGGTCCGGTTGCCCCCCGGGCGGGGCGGGGAGGGGTCGGGCTGGCCCCGTCGGTTCCGCTCCTCCGGGGGAACCGGCAGCGGGACCGGCACCGGCGGAACCCGAAACGGGACGGGGCGACCCCGGGACCGGCAGCGGCACCGGAACGCAGCCCGGGCGGAGGCGGGCCCGGGCGGGGCGGGGGAACCGGCCGGCTCCAAACCCGCCCCCCGCCGCGGGGAGGAGGCGGTGGCCGAGCCCCCCCCCCCCCCCCCCCCCCCGCCGCGCTCCAGCCGCGCCGAGCCGAGCCGTGCCAGAGCCGCGCCGAGCCGAGCCGCTCCGCCTCTCGCCCATGGCGGCCCCCGGCCCCACGCGTGTCCCGGCCCCGACACGGAGCCGTCACTGAACGCTGCGCACCGGCCCGGCGTCCAGGTAAACCCCGCGGGCGGCCCCGGGCACCTGCCCCGCGCCCGGGACGGATCCTGCCCCTCGCCCGGCGGTGCGGGGCCGGCGGCGGCTCCGGGGGTCCCGGCGGAGCCTCCCACCCCCGGGAGGACCCCGGGTTTCGCCGCCTTTGATTTCCCCCCCGCCCGCCCGGGGCCGTGTGTCCCGTCCGAGCCCGCCGGGGTCGGGTGCTGCCCCCCCCGCAAACGGGGCAGAACCGGGTCCTTTGGGCTTCCTCGGAGGATGCGAGGAGGGGGGGGGAGAGCCAGGATCCGGCCCCCGGCCGCCCACCCCCGGCTCGGTGTCGGGGCGGCCTTTGCGGCTGCCGAGGGAGTTTGCTTCATACTTGGAGACCGTCCCGCCACGCAGAAACACAAACACGGCGGGGGACGGCTCAGGGTGCAGTTTGTTCACAGGAGGGACGGGGGGGGGGGGGGTGGAAATGCGTCCTGTCTAAATATTAGTTTAAGAAACGGAAGGATCTACGGTCGGGCTCTGTCTGCATCTGCAACCCCGTCACCTTCTCCCGGCTCCAGCCTCCAGCTTTCGGCCACCGCCGGGGTGGTAACCAAATCCAGAGCTTTGCAGGGGCTGGGAGGCGAATTTCACCCCGGTGTCGAGGGAGGGAATTTCCCACTCTTGCTGCGGTCTGTACGAAGGCTTTAAAAAAAACAACCTAGACCTCAGATGTCTTTATTGCACATATATGGTAGCTTGTAGCCAGCACTGCTTTAAATCCTATCGTTGCTCCGTGAGCCAATCCACAATTAGGCACTGGGTCGAGGGCATGGTTTATCGCAGTGGGAGAAGGGGCTGACGGCGGTTGGAAGTGGTGTGTGAGTCCTGGATGCGTGCTGAAGTCCCGGGTCTGAAATCAGGATCATCTGTGGATCCCAAATTCACTCTCCTATTTAATGGCAGAAGTGGCCAAAATGCTGCATGGCACAGGGCAGAGAAATTGAGCGGTGAATTGTGTGTGCGGGGGGTGATGTCTCTGTGCAAGAGGCTTGAGCACTTCATTTTGGGTTTTTTTAGCTGCTGGTTTTAACTGGGTCTTTTAACCAAATCTCCCCGCTGCAGCACTGGCTCCGTGTTGCAAAGCAGAGCTAGCGATCCTGCACCTGAGGTTTGCTCCAGGCTGGGGCATCCTCAATGTCTGCACAGAACTGCCTGGGAGGCTGCGGGCTCCTCCTGCGCCTCCATCCCCGGCAGGTCCAGGGCTGGGCTGGGCTGGGGGGAGGAAAAGAGACTTCCCTGGTTTTACATCTCAAGATTTTTAAATCGTCCTGGGTCTCACAGTGCTCGCTCCGTCCTGGTCCAGCTCGTGTCGTGCCTGGAGGGAGGAGCAGAGGAGGTGCAGCGCATCCCGGTGCCGGCTGCAGGCGCCCCGGGGTGACGCCGGGCTGTCCCTCCTGCTTTGCAATCAGTCCCCGCGTGGTCGCAGCTGCTTCGCAGCAGGACGCAGCACCAGGGCCAGGCTGCTCCCCGGGCTGCACGGCCGCAGGGCTGGCAAGGGGGGAGCCCAGCACCTTCCAGGCCTCGTGGCATCCAGCCCCCGTGCTGTAAATACGAGGGGCTGGTCCAGTCTGCTGTGATGCAGCCGGGGGGGGGACACATGCAGGTCCTGGCATTGCTTCCCCCTGGGTGGGAGGTGGGCACCCATGGGTGCCTGAGCTGGGGGGGGGGGGGGGCTGGGTGCTGCTGGGTGCTGGAGCAGGCCTGGCTGCGGCTGCACTGGGTGCCCTCCCACGGTGCAGCCGTGAATCACAGCTCTCCGCTCGGCCCTCGCCCAGCTCTCCCAGGGAAAGGCCCCTCCTAGGGCTGCCGCTGGGCTGCTCTCCTGCGGCCGTGCCGGGCTCCAGGGCGTGCTTCTGAGGTTGATTTCCACTTTTAGGGGACTGCAAGAGAGGAGCTAAGATTTGCAATATCCGCTTTTTGAGGTCAAGGTACCTCTCCTGTGGCTCTGAACAGGCCAGCCGGTCGCGTGGCCAGGGCGGGCGTCACCTTGGCTGTCCCCAGCGCAGCACACTGTGCTCACGCCTGGTGCGGTGGCACTCGGCACGAGGGCAGGCAGCTTCCTAGGCAGGAGAGCCCCATCCTGTGAGACGCTGAGCCACGCCGTGCCCACGCAGGGGTGGGCTTGGGGGGGGTCGCAAAGGGCCGGCGGCTGCCTCTTGGTGTCAGCCCCTGCCTACAGAGCATCTCACGGTACCCAGCGGGATGGAGAGGGAGATGCTGAGAGGAGGGAAGGTCCAGGGGCCCTGTGTGGGTGCCCGTCGCAGGAGGTGCAGTAGCGCAGCTCAGGATTGGTGTGTGTTTTACTGATGTGGTTTGGTTTTTTGGTTTTTTTTTTTGTTTTTGTTTTTTTTTTCCCCTGGTGCCACAGGCAATTTCACTGCTGGTCTAAGCTAAAGCACATGTGCACGATCCCACAGCCAGGACCCTTGCTAAGCCCGGCCAGGGCAGCAGCGTGTGATCCCGCTCCGGCAGCTCCCAGCGCTCGGTGTGTGTAGGGAGGGGATGAGGACCCGGGTGCCAACCGGCCCCTCTGCTCCCCCCCCGCCGTGCCAGGTATCACTTGGCACCCCCGCAGTGCAGCCGCAGCGGTGCAGCCGTGGGGTGGACCCATCCCTCAGTCAGGGTGAGCCGCCTGCTCCAGCTCCACTATTAGCTGGTTGAACTGGAGAAATCCCACCCGACCCAGCTTTTTCTGGGGTTTGGCCAGTTTGGAGTAGTCTTTCCCCATTAAACTTGGAGGCGAGGAAGAGAAACACAAGCTTGTTCCCTCCTGGTTGTGCCGGTCATGGTGCAGAGATGCTCTCGTGTGAAGGAGCATCCCAAGAGCGTAGGAACCCCCTCTGCGATCACCCTGGGAAGGGAAATGCCACAAGCAGTTTCATTCCCATTGCTTCTTCGTCACGAAACCCGAAACGGGCTCACTTTGTAACTCAGCATCCAAAGAGCTAATTTGAAACAATCTATTTGCCACCGCGTTGTTCTCAAACGATGACAAAAAAGCATTTCCTTCCGCAGCTGTTCAAAGGCCATGTCGCCAGCATGTCAGTCCCCTAATAAGAAATGTCAGTCGCATCAACACTGGTTTTCATGAAGTGTTTTGATTTTGATGGAACCACATCTTTTTCTTTTTTTTTTTTTTTTTTTTTTTTTTTTTTCCAGCAGAAAAGGTTTCCTTTGAACTTTGTCCAAACTGAGTCTACAAGGGGATGGCTGGTGGCTGTGGGGAGGGAGGCAGGGCAGCCCTGCCCGGCCCTCGCTGGGGGAAGGCAGCACTCCAAGGGGCTGTCAGCCCCGCACAGCCCTTGTGCAGCAGGAGATGTACCAGGAGGGGAAGTTCTTCCTTTAGCATCACTCCCAGGCTGCAGTAATCCAAGGCAGGAGTTGAATTTTTTCTCTGTTTCAGCAGCTTTCTTGCAGCGCAGGGACCTGGCTGCGTGGTGCTTGGGGCAGGGCAAGAAATCCCATCCACGAGCTCTCCTGGGTGATGCCAGGCGCAAAGCAAGGAGATGATTTGTGAGCAGGGTCTGGGCTTGCAGGGTTTGCCGTAACAGGGCTCCGGGCTTTAGGGAGCCCCCTTCGATTTCATCTTGGCCTGTTTTTTTTTCCAGGCTGCAGTGGAGGGGTGAGGTGGTTGTAAGCCACCCCTAGTCCTTCCCAGGGAGAAAATCATGTCCCTGAAGGAACCAAATGAATGCCCGTTTTCAAAGCCTATTTAGAGCAAGCAAATAGGCCAGGATTTGGGGGATGGATAGAGAAAACAGCCACTATCAGGGGCTCTTGGGGGCTGGGGAGGGCTTGCAGCCCACCACTCTTGCTGTCTCCAGGACAGGGCAGCTCCAGGGGCAGCTGGGCCTCCGCAGACCCGTTTTGGTCGAGTCCCGGGGGTGAGAACCACTTTTGCCCCATCTTTGCCATCTCTGGGTCTCACTCGTGATGACAGAGCTGTTTGCAAAAGCGCTGAGCACTCGCGTCACTGCGCAGGCCATGGGCTTCTGCACGGCCCGTGGTGGCTTTTCTGCCTTTAATAATGTTGGTTTTGGCTGTGGCCTGGCAGAGCTGGCTGGGAGCACAGGGTGTATTTATTGCTGGCTGTTGTTGCTCCCTGACCCTCCCCTATAAAACACTGGGGCTGTTGGACTTGGTGAAGGCGGCTGGTGGCCGAGGGCCTCGTGGCACCATAAAATGGGGCAGAGCCCCCAGTCCTGCTGCCAGATCCTTGGGCAGCCTCATGCTGTGCTCCCAGAGCGGAGCAGTGTCAGCTCGTCCCTGTGCCATTGGCCCCAAATCCTGAATCCCTGTGAGGTTCATCCCAGTGGTTGTGGTCCCTGAGCAGCTCTGGGCTGCAGCCAGCAGAGCTGTACTGGGTGGAATGGGCAGGGGATGGTCCCAGTAAGGTGCTGGAGCGGCATTTTGGCTTCTCCCTGGGGTTTTCCCTCTCTGCTGCCTTCCCTACAACAGGCAGGGATGCCATGCCTTTGTGCAACACAGTGGGACTAAAGCCAGCCAAAACCTTGGGTACGAACCAAAACATCTTCATCCCCTCAAGCAAGTGCTGCAGCCCACCTGGGGACACCAGTCCCGTCCTGCCGGGCTGTCCCCGAGGAAAGGCTCGCCTCTCCTTTAATAGGGCAGCTGCTTGTCTTCGTTAAGTGGTGCTGGCTTATTAAGAGCACATTTTTGAGGCTTAGCAGCTCCACGGAGCTGTCTGGGAGGGACAGTGCCAGGAGCGGAGCCGGCACACGTGGCAGGAGGACGCTGGAGGCGGCTGCTGGCAGCGATGCTCCATTGAGCCGGGCTGGGTGCCGGTGGCATCGCCCTGCTGCCCCAAACTGGGGTGGGGGGACGTGCCTGCTCAGTGCCTGAGCGCTGCTTGGGGGAGGACAGAGCAGAGGCTGGAAGGATCCAGCCAGCATTTGGGTGGCACAAGCCCCTCTAAGCACGGACAGAGGGGGATACGTGGGCACGAAGGGATGGTGACGTCTGGCTGAGCCCTGGCAAAGCATCTCTTGTGGTAGGATCTCCCTGGCAGAGCACCGATGGGGAGGAGAGGGGGGTCTGGCCCCCTCCCCATCTCCAAGAGCAGGTCTGAGGACGACTGATCTTTTCCCGTCCTCAAACAATGGCGCAGAAACTGCAGCAGGACAGGCTGCCTGGGCCACGGGCGACGGAGGAGAGGTGGCATCGGCGTGCCAGCCCAGGGCTCCCTGCCAGGACGGGGGCGACGGCGGGGCGCAGGGCTTGGCTGTGCCTGCCGGCTCCGCTCCCGCCGGCGGCAGGAGAGGCGACGCGCTGCAATCCATCTTGCTGGAGCTCTTCCTTCAGCTGCGCCGTTATCTTCCACCAGCGCTTTCTTTAATCTCCCGTTGCCCTGAGCAGCGCTGGCGGGTCCTGCTGCAGCATCTGGGCTGGGAAAGGTGGGAAACTGGCGAAAAAAGGGGCAGATTGTCACTGCCTGTGTCACCCCACGGTTCCTGCCCTTACCTTGCAGCCGGTGTCGGCTCCTCCACGGGCAGGACTGCGCGGCCGCGCTCGGATCGGAAATAGCATTTTACGGCAGCGCAGAGCGCACACGCCATCGGCTGGGGGCAGGAAAAACGATCCCAATCTCTTATCCACAAACTCGATCGGAACGGAACTGGAGTCACAGGAGATGGCAGCAGCGTCACCACAGCTCTCCTACACACCGGTGTCCAGGGTGTGATTGAAGGGCAAAAACTTTGCTTTTTTGTGGAAGCTGTGTGGCTCTTCTGTGCGGAAAGCCCCCGGTCCCTCGGGGTGTCCCGAGCGGGTTTCCCGCACAGTGACAGGAAAGCTCAGGGGACGTGTCCGTTTGCATCTGCGTGATGCTGGGCCACTGTATCGGCACCTCTGCGTGCACAGGTCCAGGTGACGCCGACCTTTTGGAGACCCTCCAGCTATTCCAGTCATCTCTTCTTTATCCCAAGCATCTCCCAGTTTTGAATTTCCTCCACCCAAAATCTCCACTCCCAGGCCACTGCCGTTGCTGTCTTGGGAGGAATTTCTCATTTGTTCGCTCTGGAGCAGTGCTAAGTGGTTCAATATGTCGGCAGTTGCTGCTGGAGTCGGACAGTAAACGCTAATGGGATATTAGTCTGTGCACCGTCCAAAACCCACTGGAAGGGTTTAGTGCAAATTGGATTTGCAAACCTCTCTCGGGTCTCTGCCCTTAGCAAAGCGCTGTAATCCCTGGCGGACGCCTTGACGAGCCGACTCCTTCTGTGCAAAAATGAAATTAAAGTTATGTAGGGAAAAGGGGAGCGGAGATTTGGGGGGGGGGGGGGGGTTCCCATTGCTGGGCTGGAGGTGGCATCAGCGTCACCTGCGCTTCTTGATCGTGCTGCTGGCAAGGGATGCAGATGGGTTCTGCTGGAGGGTGCCCATGGGTGCTGCTGAGGGATGCCCATGGGTGCTGCTGCTGGGTGCTGCTGAGGGATGCTGCTGGGTGCTGCTGGGTGCTGCTGCTGGGTGCTGCTAGGTGCTGTTGAGGGATGCAGATGGGTGCTGCTGAGGGATGCTGATGGGATGCTGCTGAGGGATGCCGATGGGTGCTCATCCCTCCCAGGGCACCTGGGGGCTGTATCTCCTCCATCCTGCCCCCAGCGTGGCTCGTTTCTAGCTCAGCCTGTCCTGCTTGCAGGGATGCTGGGTTAGGGCAGGATCTGTTTCTCTGGGGATGAGAAAGGGAATTATGACAGCGGGAGCTGAAGGGAATATGCCAGCCCACTGGAGACATGTGGAAAAGCCAGAGTGGCCGCTCTGCTCCCACAGGCGCCCTGGAAAAATGGGTCCTTCAAGGGCCATCGTGCTCCCAGGGCATTTTTGCGTAGGGGAAACTGAGGCACACTGCAGCCCAGTGACCTTCCCTGGGGATTGGGAGGGGGCCAGAGCGTGCTGTGACACCGGCCAAATCTGCAAAGAAGGAAAACCCTACAAAACAGGGAAGGTGAAAGTGGCCAAAGCCGCTGTGTGGGAGGAGGTGATGCTTCTATGGCAGCCCTCCTGCCTCTGTCATGATTTTCCCCCCTGGATCCCACCAAGGGCTTTTCCTTTCTTGGGAAAAAGGACATTTTGCCCCCAGCACACCCGTGGCAGCTCACAGATACCAGCAGTGTCGAAACCGGCCCAGAGGAAAGCACATCTGGGGCCTGGGCTCTGTCTCACTGCCAAAATTCAAGCTTTTAACCCTATTTCCTGAGGCACTGGGATTGTTCAAACAAGCCACAGTAATTAGTTTCCTCCGACAAACCACCCCTTTTTGGCATCGTGCAATTATTTAATGCATGGGGGGGGGGTGGTTTGTCACTCTCAAAAAAAAAAATTAATTGCTGTTCAGACTTCAGGTTTCAGCACGAGGGGGGGAATTTGGGGCTGGAGAGGCAGCGTTGGGCGGTGCATAGGACTGCTGTTTGCTGGCACACCAGCACCCATGGGTGCCCAGGACTGGGGGGGGCGATCTTGCTTGTGTTTTTTTTGTTTTTTTTTTTTGGCTGGAGTTATCCCTGATTTCCCGCAGAAACCATCCTGGGTTTGGTGGGATTTCAAACAATGTATTTTATTTTCTCTGCCCTTCAGCAAATGGGATTTGGCTGCATCAGTGGGGTTTCTTCCAGTTTTTATTCCCACCTCGTTCCCCGTTACGTTATTATTTTGCGTCATGCCACAAGCTGACGCACCAAGCGATACCATCCTGAAGCATTTTATTGTCATTTTATCTCCATTTACTCATCTCTTATCATAAACAACAGCTCTTGCTGCTGCTTAGAACTGACTGAATCGGCTTATAAAGGTTTCTGGGTTACTGTAGCCTTGCTGACCTTGGTGAAGCAGTTGCACCTTGTCAGGGTCAGTGGGGACAAGCAGCCGCTGGTCTGGGGACCGGCATGTGCTGGAAACCACGAGCTGGTGACTCTACTGCCCATATCCAACCAGCTAGGATTTTTAAATGCTTTCGCTGGTTTTTAGCTGGGAAGAGGAATAAATATCCCCAAAATGTGACATTTTCAATTATTTTTTTTTTTCAGAACTGGGGGGGTGAGGGGTGTTGGGTGCGCAGGTCTCGGCCAAGTGCCCCTGGACCTCGGTGCAGGCAGCACCTGGGTGTCCCTGAGCTGGGCAGGCAGGGTGAACGCTGCAGTGAGTCATGCTGCATTTAAACAGGTTTGGTGTTTTTTTTTTTTTTTTTTTTTTTTTTTAATGCTGATTTATATTGCAGTTGCGTTTCTGCCGCCGGCGTGCCCCAGCGAGCGACGGAGAGAGCGGCAAGGACGGGAGCAGCAGGGTGGGAGATGAGGGCAGCCGAGGCTGGAGGGAAGGCAGCGCCTTTATTTGCCCTCGCGGGGATCAGCTGGGGCTGAGCCGGTCCCGACGCGGGGACCTGGCAGGACACCGCGGCAGAAATCGCCACGCTGCCACGCTCGGGTCCACGTCTGCAGTGGGGTTCCTCCCCGCCGAGCACCCGCTGCGTATCCCCTGTTAATTAATGACATGAAAGCCCACGCAGGACCTCCGGGGAAGGAATCAAAGGCTCCGGCGCTGCCTCCCAGGGCGTGGATGTGTCCCGCGGGGTCGCCTGCCTCCCCGCAGCCCCGCGCCGTGCCGGGGCGCACGCCAGACGGTGAGAGCAGAAATCCCACGGGACGGACGGGAGACGGTGAGATCGGCCGGCACCATCCCGGCACCCGGCTCGCGAGGACTCCTTGAAGGACTCCAGCCCCCAAAACGGGTCTGAGTGGGGCTGGCTCTGCTCCGGGGGGGGTGGGCAGGGGGGAGGTGAGCGGGTCGTGGCCCCGGGGTTGGGGGCACCGGAGCGGTGCCAGGCTCTGGCTGTTCCATCCCGGTGAGTTTGGCTTCTCATATGAGCCGGCTCGGAGCGGCAGGATGCTGTCCCTCACGGTGCAGAGGTGGCTCTTCAAGGTGCCCTTTGGCATGGCACAAATTGGGATTTCCACCCACCCCCCCCCCCCCAACTCTGCTCCATCCCCTCCTGGAGATGCTCCCAAACCCCCTCGCTGGCAGCATTTGCTCGGTTCCCATTGGTGCCGTGGGCTCCCCCAGCTCAGGGACACGGCACGGGGCATCTCCTTGGCACGGGGCTCTGGCCACACCGTGGGGGCTGCGGGGGGTCCTGTGCCTTCTCATCCTCAGCTCTACAGCCCGTGGGGGGAAGATGATGCCCCTCGGTGCGGCACATCGCCGGAGGTGCCTGGGGATGCGGGATGCGGCATGGATGTGTTAATGGGCCTAAAATCCCTGCCACCTCCTGGTGCCATCTCCGGTGCTCAGCCTGGCTGCGTTTGAGCTGGTTTGGATCCCTGAAGTCCAAAATGAGGGAAATGGTGGGAATATGGATGGGGCCAAGAGCGGGGCTGCTCTGTCTGATGGCAACTACCCAGGCTCAGCTCAGCAGGGCTGGAAAGCTGCACCCCAACCTTGCTGCTCACGTTGGCGCAGCACCCCAGCTGTGGAAAAGACGTGAAATCTTCCTTTTCCAGTCTCGACCCGGAGCATGACATGGCCATCACCCTCTGGCATTGCCCGCAGCGCTGCAGGGTGCCCGTACCCCTGGCAAACCCTTCAGCTCTGTCACACAGGCTTGGAGAGGGCTTATTTTTCTTATTATTTTTATCGTGATGATAGGGTTGTGGTTGGGGTGGGTTTTTTTGTTGGTTTGTGGGGTTTTTTTTGTTGGTTGTTTTTTTTTTTTTTTTTTTTATACAGCTGTTTGGAGAGATGTAAACCAAACCCGCCGTAATTCAGCCCGAATGTAAATGTCATGTCAGCGTGGGAACGGCGCAGCTTGCCGATGGTTGGCGTGTTCAGCCGAGGGGCTCCCTGCTCTGCCGGGAACGCTGATGCTCCCCCCGCCCGCCCCTAGCCCCTTCTCCCTCTCTCCACCATCCCGTGGGTCCAGGACCGGCTCCGCCGCTGCCGTTTCCTCGCCGGGGCTGTGCCGAGCGGCTGCAGCCAGGAGGGGCTTTGGCAGTCACCCCAAAAGGCTTTCCCAGAGGAGCTGGGCTGTGGCGGGGAGCCCAGGGACAAGAGTCTGGCTCATTTGTGGTCGGCCTTTTCGGGGGGGACCGGGGGGAAGCTGGGGCTGCGGGGAAGAGCTTTGGAGTTTCTCGTGTTGGGCTGGTTTTCACTTAGGCAAAGCAGAACCATGTGTCCCGCGCTCGGCTCTGGATTTGCTTACGGGGGAGCGGGGAGAGCTGGGGAGGGGAGGAAGGCAGCGCAGGGACAGGAGCCAGCGCTGCGGGGCCGTGGGACGCGCCGTGGCCGTTATCGCTTTTGGCATCCAAAGCACGAGGCTGTGCCGCCGTGTCGGGGTGGGAGAGCCACCGGCGCTGCTGCCCCGTGTCCCCCGCCGAGGGGATGTCTGCACTGAGACGGTGACACTCCCTGTCCCCAGAGCAACCTCCAGGGCAGAGCTGGAGCTGGGGACATTGCCTTTCTTCCCCTCTTTTATGCACTCACTCACTGTCAAAAGAGCAGGAAAATCCAACCGTTCAACTCCGATCAGGGTCTGGGGATTATTTTTCCTCCCAACGCTCCCCATTTGGGAGCCAGCTTTGTCATTTTGGGGCTGGTTTGACCCCGGGGCATTGGCCATCCCGCTGCAGGCTCTGGTGCTCTCCGTGCAGCATCCGCCCTGGTCGGGGGTGTCAGACACACCGATGCTCTTCGGAGGGGGTCTATTCCCAAAAAAGTGTGTCAGGAGCTTGCGATAAGTTTGGGGGAAGGTCTGCCCAGGTGGTGTCTCTGCCACCTCCGTCCCCTCCGGGACCGGCCGACCATCCTCCGAGCAGGACCAAGGGTTGGGCCGGGGGCTGCTGCTGGAGGAGCCGCTTTTCAGCAGCCCCTGGAGCTGCTTCACCGGTGAGCCTGGATGGAAATTGTTTAATTCCTGCAGGGTGAGTCATGAGGAGCCGGGATTTCAAAGCAGCTTGGCTCCCATCTAAGGCACTAAAATAAACAGTGTGTGGCAGGTGGAAGCTCTCTCTGATGTCCCATCAAGGTCTTTGTCTTTCCAAGTGTTTTGTGTTGCCAAAAAACCCTCGGCCACTCCAAGGCCTCATCCATTCTTGCGGCGTGGCTGAGGCTGAGCTCTTGAAAATAATGAATCAATGCCCGGAAGCATGAATCGACTGAAAATTTATGACACACTTATAATATAATGTCTTTTGGGTTCTCTGCTTTCTGGGCTTCGAAGCGTCAGGCCTGAAAGTTTTCACATCTTCTCTTTCCCACTCCAGCAAGGAGGATTTAGGGTAAAAAAAAAAAAAACAACTCTACTTTTCCCTCCCTCATCTCATGACTCCAGGAGCTGAGGCTTTAAGGAGTCAGTGGATACTGGAAGCAAACCCTAAGAATCTGCTTGAAAAATTGGAAATGGGTTAAAAAAAAAAAAGAGCTATGAGAAAAACTGAGAGCGTGAAAAGCGAGGGAAGTCCAAGAAGCCCCAAATTGCTCAGTTTTTGTGAGCGAAGGAAATGCAGCCGTGGGGAAGGGGTTCCTGCTTTTTGATTTAGCGGGAAAAGGCAGCGGAAACGCTGACACTGGGGAGCTGAGGTGAAGAAGACGCCGACTAGAAATGAGACTTGATTGATCTTTTTTCCTTTTTTCCTTTTGCTGAACAGTGAGGATAATCAACCCTTGAAAAAGTTTATTTAGGGCTGCAGGGTGGATTTGTCGGATCCTCTTTGAAAAGAAAGACAAGAGGCATGAGGAGCTCAGGGAAGGTTTTGGGGGAGGATCTGCAGTGACGGGGGGAGCCAAGATAATCAACTTGCTCCCTCCAGACTAAGCGATAGGAGTTGGCTGTGCTGCTAGTTGTTGGTTTTTTTCTTAAAATTTCCAATTTTTCAGGACACGGAGTGGTTTTTCTTCTGCCTGGAAAGCAGTGAGCCCCGGCAGGAGCCGGTTGCAGCGGGGATGAGAGCGGGGCAGGTGATGGCACAGGGGGCTGCTGAAGCAAAGGCTTTGTGCTGGACCAGTTTTGGTGCTGGGCTCCTGCAAAACGGGGCTGGTCTGGGGGCTGTCTGGCAGGGAAGGGTCTTCTGCAAGATTGAGTTTCCCACTTGGCAACAGGCACGGCGTGGCTAGACGGTTGTGATCGCATTAATGGATTATCAGGAGAATGCAGGAAAATAGGGAGCCTTCGGGCTGTTCTCCAGCAGAAAAGCTGAGCACAAACTTTGGCCTTTAATCAAGCCAGGGAGGATCCCTGGGTCCCTCCCTGGGATGTAATGTGGCTGCAAGCGCCCAAACCCCTCCAGGACTCGGCCCAAAAGCCCCCTCCCAGCAAACCTGGGGCACGGACCCGTGGATCATGGGTGCTGGGGCTTCAGGGGGTCGATTTTGGGACTGGAGTAAATGCAGGGGCACAGCCTGTGGCAGAGGGTGACCTGTAAAGCCACGATGGCTCGATGGGTTTTGGCTCCCGGTGACGCGTGGTAAGAGCCGAGCAGGGTGCCCAGCACAGCCGTACCTGCCCATTTGTCTTGTGAAAAGAGGGATTTTTGTGCTGGCAGAGGAGGCTGTGCGAGGACCCGGTGAGACTGCACCTCTCTGCGAGCCCTCCTGCACCCTGCGCTCCCCATCAGTCCCTTGGCACGCTCTCGCAGCCACGTTTTTGCACCTACGTTTCTTGCAGCACCCCAAAGCCCCAGGTTGGCTGGGTTCCTGCACCCCCTCCAGAAAGAGGGGGGGCAAAACTGGAGCAGACTGGTGCCCCCCCAGCCCAGCGTGTCGGCCGCCCGCCTCTGCCTTGCAGCCAAACCCCATCCCCACCCATGCAATGCACTCTCCTTCTTCTCGCTTTGAGCAAGAGGGACAAGCCGCCGATGTGGATTTAATGAGTGGTTTTCCAGGTCTGGGTGCCAGGCGGGGTACCCTGCATGGCAGGGCTGCCTGGGGGCCCTGGGGATGTGGGATCCCCGTCCTGCCGTGCGGAGCCCGGGGCTGGCAGCGCAGGGAGACGGCTGCACTTTTGCATCGCAGCGTAACTGTGATGAGACCAGAGCAAAGAGCAGCAGCAGCAGCGGCCGTGCCCGGCACCGTGTGCTCCGGACTGGGAAGAGCCTGATGTTTCCTTGCTGGAGGCTCACTGTGCCGGCGGGAGCAGGACTTGGAGACATCAACGTTCAGACTCAGACTAGACGGAGGGAAGACATTTTTTACAGTGAGGGTGGTGAAACACGGGCAGATTTCCCAGGGTGGTGGTGGGTGCCCCATCCCTGGCCACGTTCAAGGTCAGGTTGGTCAGGGCTCTGAGCAAACCGGTCTAGTGGAAGATGTCCCTGCCTGTGGCAGGGGGGTTGGGTTGATGGTATTTAAAGGTCCCTTCCCACGCAAACCATTCCGTGAGCCTGATTCTATGACCACCAGACGCTGCGCAATAGCCATAGGCAACTTTTTCACAGCAGCCTGGTGGCAGCCGCCAACATTCGAGGTGTGGAGGTTTGACCCTGGGTCCCCCCTTCCCACCACGGGAGCTGTCGCCAGGTCTCGCTGGGTCGCCCGTTTCAGCTCCTTGCAAATGCTTTGCACGCTCGTGTGCAAACCGCCGCCTCCGGGGAGCTCGGGCTGCGTGGTGCATCCCGGGGCGCGGGCACCTTTGGGTGCAGGTCTGCACCTTGGGAGGTTTTGGGGATGGGGGGGATGTGAGATGGGGCTGCACCCAGCGTGTCTAAACAGGGCGGCAGGAGAGCCCTGCAGCGGCGGGTCCCGGGGAGCACGTGTCAAACCCCTTGTGATTATTTGTCGTTGCTGGGAGTGGGTTTAAAGTATGTGGAAACCAGCAAGATGGGAGGGCACAGCTCGAGCATCGTCCTGACTGAGACACGGCTGTGATTCCTGTGTGCGGGTGTGGGTTTTGCCTTTCCCCCCACCCCAAACTTCAGCTTTCCCCACAGGTTGGCACATGTGATCTGTGGCTTTTTAGAGCGAGAAACCAAAGGCAAAGCCTGGAATTTTTTTTTTTTTTATTGTTTTGCACGTTGGAGCTGGGGTTTTAGTCTTTTGAAAGGTCACTGGCGAGTGGGTGAGGGCCAAAATTACTGGCTGCCGAAATAGGAGGCTTTTTTCAGGACGCGCAGTGAGGCTGAAACCACGCTCCTAAAATTTTTATGGGTTTGCAATAAGCCAGAGGCCCTTCCTCAGGTGGACGGATCGAGTGCCGCAGCCTTGCTCCGTCGCAAGGCGCGGGGCAAAGGGGGCTGAGCCCATGGGGAGCAGCTCGGGAGGGGACGATGGAGGTTGAGCTCTGGGTCCTGTGTGAGCCCATCGCTGGTTGTCCACCGCGGTGTTCACCTCCCCAAATGCCTGAACATCAGCTCCCAAAAGCTCCTTGTCCTCCCAGACAGCCCGCTGCTGCCGTCCAACACCTCACTGCACGCGGGGTCCCCTCCCCACCTCCAAAACTCCGCACAGTCTGCTTCACCTGAGGCTCTTATTGCTTCGTGAGTCCTTCATTCCCTGAATTTTGCAAGCTATCCAAGAACAAACTGCAATTTTCTCAGTTCTTCACCATTTAGCACCTATCGCTGCTGCCTTGCTGGGAACCTTTTGATGCCGGTGAGCGTGGTCGGTGCCTGCTCCCTGCTCCTGCTCTTATCTCAGAGGAGAGATCTGAATTTAAGGCACCTAATTATGATGATGAATGTCGATGCGAACATGCCCAGCAGCATCCATCTCCCCCCTCCCCAGCATCCATCTCCCCCCTCCCCAGCATCCGTCTCCCCCCTCCCCAGCATCCGTCTCCCCCCTCCCCAGCGTCCATCTCCCCCCTCCCCAGCATCCATCTCCCTCCCCACGCCAGGAGGACGGGGAGGCCGGCTCGGCCTTGGCTCCGTGGGAGAAGTGGCAGTGGACAGGGAGGGCTCCGTTCCCCCCCCCCCCCCCCGGCGGTCCCGACCGTCCCCCCCCCCGGCTGCAAACTCGCCGCCCGGCGCACGTTTTGCTGCCGGTGCTTATCGGCGCGGTGCCGCGGCCAGCTTCGCTGCTTCGTACCCTGGCGGGATTTCATGAGCTGACCTCCTTATATGGCGAAACTATTCTTTTTCTAGCTTGGCATTGTTTATAGCCCAGTTGAAAATATTTAGACTCTGGCTGGGTTCTACAATTATCTTGTAGCCTACAGGGCATATAATTACTGTTAGTTAATGTGCAATTACCTGCATCTTGTAAAATAAAGAGTTGCTGGCGATGAGGCAGCGTTCACAGCCCTTGTTGTTTTCTACAATAACAGTAAAAGTGAACCTGTCAAATTCCATTTTAAAATAAACATTTTTTCCCCTGGTAAATTCTATTTGGCAAATATAGCTAAACTGTTTGTGTTTTTTTTTTTTTCCTTCTTTTTTTTTTTTTTTTTTTCCCCCGTGGAAAATTTATTTAAAAAGGAGAAATGTTTGGAGTTTGCAAGGAGCTGAAATAAAAAAAGGGGCCAGGAGGCGGCTGCAAATCCATGCCGCTTTCCAGAGCCTGTCTTTGATGGGGATTTAATGGCTGACAGCCCACTGACGGGAGCACAGACCTGATTCCCCGCCGCCTTGCCCGGCTGCGGAGTCAGTTGTAAAATCCCACCAGATCCAATCTGCTTTTTGAATGGAGAGAATTAAATGGTGTAAGGTAAGGGCCCAGCTCGCCTGCGAGTGAAGTGCCAGTGGTGGTTTTTTGAGAAACTCTGAGAAACTGCTGGGCTGCAAGGCCAGACAATCCGCACAGCCGCGGTGCCCGGTGCCGCCGCGAGCCTTGCAGCCGCGCCGGGACGGTCCAGCCACCCCGTTCATTTTTTTCCCGTGGTTTTGATGATTTTGGCCGGTTCTGATGGAGCTGCCGCGTCGGTGCGCTGATGGGGAGGGGTTCGGGCTCCGGTCGAGCATCTGGGTGAGAGGATGGCAGGAGCGGAGTCGCGGTGCTCCGTGCTGCTCGCCGGGGACATCAAACGACACCGGGGCTCTGCGAGGGAGGGGACGATGGAGCCGGGGGCTCCGTCCACTGCCCGCCCCGTCCCAAGGAGGGGCTGTGCTGGGTGAAGAGGTGTCACAGGCTGGCATGGCACGAGTTTGCCCGTCCTTTGCTGGCAGCCACCCACTGCGGTATCAGCCCCTGGGGCGAGGAAGCCTGGCCGGAGCGCGGCGGGGGGGTGGATATCCACCTGCCCGGCCACACTGTGTGCTGGCAGGGGTGGAGTGGCTGAGGACACCGCCTTGTCCCCACTGCCACCACCAGCCCCAAGCCGCCCTCGCCCACTGTGGCCCATTCCCCCTTTGCAGCGCAGCCCTGGGCCGCACCGTACCTCCGCGCCTCAGTTTCCCCATTGCAGCAGTGGGCCGGTCTTGGGAGGGTGGAGGGGATGCTATGGAACCGAGGGGCTGCTGGTGATCCCGTGGGAGATGGTCAACGAGCCCGAGCCACGGGGATGGGGGGAGGGAAGAGGGGCCCACGGGCGAAGGCCGCGTAATAAGGATATTTGTTTTGCCTGTTTTGCAGAGTTTCAATGTTCTGACTTGCTCTAAGATGAAGGTATGGAAGTTTGCAGCCATTGCATCGATGCTCCTCAGTTCCATGTTATCCATTTTAGTTTGTAGAGACATGTTCAACGGAAGCCGGAAATACAGCCCCTTGCCTTCCTCGCCGTCTTCCTCACGGGCATCCTCCTCCTCCTCCTCCTCCTCCTCCTCGCTGCCGGCAGCTCCACGGAGATCCCCACGGGCCCTGCAACGCCACAGCTCGCTGCTCTCCCAGTGTAAGCTGCTGCACCTCTGCCCCGGGGCCACCGTCCCTCCCGCACCCGCAGGATCCAGCCCCAAATCCCCAGCGGGACACGCTTTCGGCTCGCAAGCAAAACCCGACGCAGCCCGGCGGGTTTATTCCCCGTTTGCTTTCCCCGCCGCCCTCTCTTGCTTCTGTGCATCCCCTTTATGATGGTTAAAGCGGAGCTTGGGGTGCAGCAGGGAGGGGCTCGGGGCGGGGAGCGAGGGGTCCTGCAAAACTGCAGCCGCTGGGCACCCGACTTTGGTGCAAGCACGTCAGCTCTCCGCGTAGGGAAGCTGAATGCAAACAGCTCGTCTTAATGCAAAGAAGCTGCTTTTTGAGCTCGAAATGTGCTTTTTTACTTTTTTTTTTTTTTAATTTTTTTTTTTTTTTTTATTTCTGCACTATTTTTACAAATGCAAAATGTCAAACAGGAGCTGAAAACGAGGGGGAACGGCTGCGCTCTGCGAGGAGGCAGCGGCTTCCCCCGCAGCGCCGCTCGCCCCTTCACGCTGGCAGCGTACAGAAAATCTCCTGCGTGTTTGTTTTGATTCCAAACCAGAAGAACTATTTTTTGGGTTGAAATTTGGAAATCGATGACAAGCTGTCAAATTACTCTTTCCTCCGTCTTTCCTGTGCCTCCCCTGGCTCTGAGCTGGACTAACGCTGGTTTTAGGGTTAGGACAGAAGGACTTGGACGTTGCTGGGGACAGTTTGCATGTTGGCTGCTGGCCCAGGGGGGCTGGGGGGGCAGCCCTGCCTCCCCAGGCCATAGGAAAACAGTCAAATATTACTTTTCTTGGTGTTTCTCCCCAGTCCTGTCGCAGCTTTTCTGCAGCATCGTCTGTTGGTCAGGATCAGGTGTTTTTTTTTCCCATTGTTTTATTTTTTTTGCACATTGGGGTGATGCCACCAAGGAGCAGCCCTGGCATCTTTAATTCCTGCCGGGATGCCCGTTCCCCGGCCACAGCCACCTGGAAACCATGAGTGTGGCAGGAGTTAATTGGGGGGGGGGGTGTTTTCCCCCATAAATAATTGACTTTTAAGCATGCACTTGATGTTGTGCAGTGGAAGGGGCTGCTTGGGATAACTCTAGACAGGGGAAGGCTGATAGGGAGGGAAAAATAAAATAAGGCAGGAGGGGGAAAGGGGAGGGAGGAGTTTGGGGTTTTTTTCACCCTGCTGCCTTCTTGCCCTCAGGGGTTGGGGGTGGCTTGGCTGTGCCCCCCCTTCCCTGCACCCACCCTGGGGCTCCTGAGGCTGCGGAGATCTCTGGCCTTGGGGTTTGGGTTTTAAAGGCTTCGGGCACCTCGTGTACATCTCAAAGATGGCTTCTGGGAGACGCTGCGGTTCGGCCACGCGTGGTCAGGCTGCAGGGACGAATTTTGCAATTTTGCAATTGCTACCGGACACAGAGGGAGCCGGGAGCCAGAACTGGGGGACGGCCACCCCCCGGGGCGGGGAGGGGGGAAACCTCCATCCTTGGGGCAGCCACCTGGCATGGGGAAACATCCATCCTGGGGGATAGCAGCCAGCCCCAAGGGACCTCCATCCTGGGGGACATCCTCCTGGCCGGGGGGACATCCATCCTGGGGGGCAGCCACCTGCCCCAGGGGACTTCCATCCTGGGGGACATCCACATGGCCAGAGGGACCTCTGTCCTGGGGGATAGCAACCAGCCCCAAGGAACCTCCATCCTGGGGGATAGCAGCCAGCCCCAAGGGACCTCCATCCTGGGGGATAGCAGCCAGCCCCAAGGGACCTCCATCCTGGGGGACATCCTCCTGGCCAGGGGGACATCCATCCTGGGGGATAGCAACCAGCCCCAAGGGACTTCCATCCTGGGGGACATCCACGTGGCCAGAGGGACCTCCATCCTGGGGGATAGCAACCAGCCCCAAGGGACCTCCATCCTGGGGGATGGCCGTGGCCCTGGGGGATCGCCGTCCTGCGGGACATCCACCCACCCCAGGGCACCTCAACCTGGGGGACAGTCACCCACCCCAGAGAACGTCCACCACCCTGGGGGGGACACCCGGTAACGTCGTCCCCTTTCTCTTGCAGACAGCAGCTTGCTGGAGAGCTACACGGAGGGGGAGATCCGGCAGCTGATCTCGGCGCTGGTGGAGCGCTACAGCCAGGCCATGAACTCGGGCGGCCACGAGCTGCCGCTCTTCCCCCGGGGGGGCAGCCGCAGGAAACGCGCCCGCGCCCGCCACAAACCCTGCGCCCTGAAGGAGCTGGAGGTGAGCGTCAGCGAGCTGGGCCTGGGCTACGAGTCGGATGAGACGGTGCTTTTCCGCTACTGCAGCGGCACCTGCGAGGCGGCCGTCCGGAGCTACGACCTGTCGCTGAAGAGCATGAGGAGCAGGAGGAGGATCAAGAAGGAGAAGGTCCGGGCTCGGCCCTGCTGCCGGCCGCTGGCGTACGACGACGACGTCTCCTTCTTGGACGCCTACAACCGCTACTACACCGTCAACGAGCTCTCGGCCAAGGAGTGCGGCTGCGTGTGAAGGGCCGGGGGTTCCCCCCCCACCACCCCCCAAGGAGGAGCGGGTGGAAGAGGTGATGCCCCGGCCCCAAAACCCCGCTGGCCGCCAGGCAGAGGGACGGGGGGGGCTGCGGCGGGGGGGGGGGGGGGAGAGGGACGAGCCCCAAACCTCTGGCTGGAGGAGGAGAGACTGAGCTGCTGGCGCGTCCCTCGCTGTTCCCGTCCCGCGCGCTGCACAGGACTAGAGACGTGGCTGTCGGTGCCAGGGAAGGCTGCGGTTGTTGGAACGGTGACGGTTGCTTGTTGTGTCCCCCCCCCCCACCACCCCCACCCCCGGGGGTGGCCCCCGCGGTCCCTGTCAGCACCTCCGGGGAGGGTGACAGCGGGTGTGCAACACGCACAGGGCGCGTCCCGCGCGCGGGGTGCGCGGGGTGCGTTCCGTGTCCCACGTACAGGTGACGTTCCCGGCAGAGGGGGTGTTGCAGAGGGGGTGTCCCCCCCCCGCACGGGGCGTGCCACGCGCCGCAGGGGTGACGGGTGCGCTTGTGCACGGGGGGGGGTGTTGTTGGTTGTTGTGGAGGTGTTGCTGCGTGTGGTGTGGTGCCAGTGGCGTGCGGTACTGGAGAGGGTGCACTTGTGCGCGCGTGCGACGGGGTGCACTTACAGGTGTGTGTGTGGGGGGGGGGGGGGCATTAGGTGGCTGCGGGTGCCCCGTGCTCCCCCAGGACACGGCGGGCTGAGCCCTGCGGGCTGTAGCTGCCCCGCGCGGGGGTTTCTGCGGGTTTTGTGAACCTCGGTGCCAGGGTCCCTGCACTGCCAGGGGCAATTCAGCCCCCCCAAATCCCTGTGTTTGGGAGCAGAGAGATACCGACAGTCGTTTGCCCTCCGGGGAAAGGCGCTGGCTCTGCTCCCCACGCCCGCTCATACCCCCTTTGCCTCGCTCCCTGCAGCCCTGGGATTTTCTTCTTAAAACACATGATAATCTGAAGTAACTGGATTAACCTCCTGTCCGTCCCCCCCCCCCCCCTGCGGGCAGCTGGGCTGGAGACCTGCCACCAGCGGGGAGGTGACAGAGCCTCGCGAGGCCACCAGCCAAGCTGTGGTTTGCAGCGCGGGCAGGAGCATCCACGGTTTGGCGTCCGCCGAAAGCCGGACCGGCTCTGCCGGCCGCGGCACGTGAGTATTGCCCATCACCTTGGCGGGGCTTGAATCGGGCGGGAGAGGGGACTCAGGCCTGGGGTTTGGCTCCGGTTCGCATTTACAGCAGTGTCACTCTTGTTTACTCTGCGGAGAAATAAATGAGACCGCAGACTTTTGCATTCTCTGGGCAGGCTATATTTGTTGCCTTGGGATTGATGGGTTTTCTCCCCTTGGCCCTCTGCCCAGAAAAAGCAAATTATAAACAGAAGGAGAATATTGGTGTCATGTCCTGGGCATTAACCAATGAAAGGGAAAATGCTCCACTGGCCGCCCCCGGATCGTAACAGTGTCCCAGCTCCTCGGTGCAGCTAAATGGGGAAAAAAAAAAAAAAAAAAAAATCCCATGCAACTCCATCCCAACGTGGTAGCGATGAGGAGCAGAGGGATACTGCTGCGGGGTTTCGGGGAGCAGTTCAGCATCTCCTGGGACGGGACAGCTCGGTTTGGGATAGGAGACAGCTCCCCCCACCCCCAGCATCTCCCATGGGTGACCAGCAGCGCTCCTGACCTCTGCAAAGGGCCGGGCTGGTGGGTTTTTTTTCTTGCTTTTTCCTCCAAACAGTCAGTGCTCTTGGCTGAGCGGAGCCAGGACGTAGTGGAGCAATGTAAACACCATCCTTCAGCAGGGCTGCCCGCGCAGCCGGCGTCCTGGGAAGGCAGCCTGCACTCTGTAACACGGAGTTTTCCCCTCACTGATGGGAAAGGGCAAAGGCAGCCGTGGGTGTGGGGGCGAAACCCGTCCACGGGGCATCGCACACGCTGGTGAAGCGGCAAGGGCTGGCAAACCTGCACCCCGGGGATGGAAATGCTGCCGGGACCAGCCAAGCTCGAGCCACGCCGCAGGTGCACAGAGCTCCCAAAACAGCCTCGCGCGGGGCTGCAGCGCCGCGAGGGAGCGTTTGTGCCGCTGGGTTTGGATGGGAATGGAAAAGCTGGCCCACAATAAGCAGCCGGGGGAAGCACTGCAGGAGCAGGATGGGGCCAGTCGACGGGCAGCCGTCGGCGTGATCCGCGCCGCGCTCACGACAGATAAGCAGCTCACTCTTGACTTTAAACAAAACCAAACAAAACAAAAAAAAAACCATGCACCCAAATCTAATAATAATAATAACTGCACTCTCAAGGGTTTGGGTGCTTTCCAGTTCTCACTACTATAAAACTAAAATTAGTTTTGTTGCAGAAGCCTCCAGTGAAAAAAAAAAAAAGGAACTAGGGCAATAAAGCAAGGTAAGGTGTTACAGAAGCAGTGCAGGACCAGGCACCGTGGGAGGAGGATTTGCAGCAGGGCTTCCCGGAGTTGTGTTCCCCTGAGCCCAAGGAGGTGTCTGGGAGATGTCAGAGCTGTTGCGTTTCCCCAAGGGTCCGTCTGCACCCTGCTGTGGGAAATTTTTTATGATACCTAGGGATTTGGGGTGCTGTGATTCGCAGATGCCCAGTGGAGAGTGTGAATGGGCTGACGGCTCCCAAGGGGACCCCCCTCTCACCAGGGTCTTGCTGGGAGCAGCGGGGAGGCGAGGGGGCTCGGGAGCAGGCGGAGGGGACTTGGGCACCCCGGACCTGCTCTCGTACCTTCCAGCTGCAAAACCCCCCCGGGTGCCCCCATGCACAGCACGAATCCAGCTTGCAACCCTAAAAGAACAGGCGCACGGGGCGGGGAGGCGGGGAAAACAACGATGCAATGTGTGTGTTACAAGCCAACATGAGTAGATCTAAATAATCTTTTTTTTTTTCTTTTTTTTTTTTTTTCTTTCACCCTGCCGGCAGCTGAGCACCGGCCTGTGCAGAGGTGGAGGGGAAGCGCCTGACATCTGCCGGCGTGGCGGCCAAGCGCCCTGCGCCTGCTTCTTTTTTTTCGGGGGTGCAGTTGGGTGGCAGCTGGGCTTTGCAACCACAAAACTCCCTGATCGGGTCTCGGGGTTTGCTGGGGCATCGCAGCCGTGGCCAAAGTTTGGCTTCTGCTTGCCAGCCTTCTTTCCCGCGTCCCCCTCGGGGCCCGTCTGCTGCGTGAAGCTCCTTCGGCTCCGCTCCGTCGCTCGACCCGTGCCGTCCTGCGCCGCTTCGCTGCCGCCTGGGCATGGAAATGTGGTTCCAATAGAAAGGCTGATATTTCCCTAATGCTTTCCATTTCTACAGCCCTCGCTGCTGTAATAGGAGCTGGAGCTGTCCGGAAGAATGTCTACAATGCAGAAAGGGCAAAAAGGACGGAAAATTCCCCACTCAAAGCTACAGCAAAATCTCATCTGGCTCCTTCCTCATCATCCCATGCGTTATTTAATGTTAATAATAATAAATAGCGTGCAGGGTCTGTCAGGGGGAGGGGGGTGTTTTTAGGTTGTTCTTTTTGCAGCTTGCCTGTCTTGCTGCAGCTTTGCTGTTCGCAGCGGCGTCGCTCCCCGGGAGAGGAGGGTGTTTCACAGCGTTTGAAAAATCCGGAGGTTTGGAAATACGAGGAGATGTTTAAAACTATTCTCATGGTTGTGACAGCGCAAAATATGAGTGTTATGCTATCCCGGCTCTCCGACAATGAGTTATGGGACGTTTCATTGTGTTTTACTCTACACATCTATATACGTACGCGCCTGTGTTTGTGTAAGGCTGGCGGGTGCAGGAGGCGGCCGAACGCCGCGGCTCCGGCTCTGGCTCGGCTCCACCCGGCACTCGCAGCGGTTGGGATCCCATTTGCTGACATGGTCTCACTCCCGATTTGGTATCTGTGAGGGGGAAATGGGTCTAACATCATTGTTTCCACTTGATGAAAGCACTCGCAAAGGGAGCGTTCCTTATTTAAACAGGTCCAGAAACTTGCTGGGAAGAAATCACTTTCCCGATTTATCAAGACAAATTATTTTTCGGCAGTATTCGAAACCTCAGCCTTCTTCCCTTCGTAAGTAGGGCTACCACATGTTTTCGTTCTTGGTTAAACAAGGCGTAGCCTCAAACTTGAGGCCTGAGAGGAGGGTGGGGGGGGAAAAAGGGAAAAAAAAAAAAAGGAAAAAAAAAGCCTTGTTTCACCGCATGGGCGGGAGCAGGGTGGGAGCGCATGGTCCAGCCTGCGGCTCCGCTCAGCACCGTCCAGATAAACCCATTTCCCTTCCGGTATTGTCGGGTCTGACCGACCATCTGCAGAAGTTGATGCAATGCATCTATATTTTAGATACTCTCTATTTATTCGAAGTAACTTATGTTATTTATTTAGATACCATAGTGTGCCATCTACGTAATGCGTTCTTTCTCTCTCTCCTTTTTTTTTTTTTTTTTAATTTTATTTATTGATCCAAATGGTGCCAAGTGCAGTTTACATTTATTACATTTTTACCATTTATTCTGAACGTTGGGGAAAAAAAATGCAGTATGATATTTTTTTTAAACAAACACAAACTCGGGTGTGATGCTGTTACATACTCACGACGAAGTGAAAATAAAAGGAGGATTATATTGATTTCTCTCTGGTTGCCGTCTTTCACTGCTGCCTGGGGGTAAGTGACGCTGGAGTGACTTTACATCCTCAACCTGGAGATGGGGCTGGCCAGGGAAATGGGAAATTCGGCTTTTCTTTTGGGAGAGCAGAGAGGGCTGAAGGATGGCAGGAGCTTGACTTTATTTTCTAGGTTCCTGCAGAACCCTCCATGCACACCTGCAGACAGCCCCATTTCTTTCATTTCATCTGCTGCAAAACTGTATTTATGCAAACCATCGATTTGAGACATTACCAAGGCTGGATCGCTGCCTGCGTGGGTCTGGGCTGGTTTAGCCACAGAAATAATCATCTTTGCCTCCTTCTTGTAAAGGCGCTTCCAGTTGGCTTGGCTCAAAGACATGCCAATTCTGACAAAATCACATTTAAAAAAAAAAAAAAAGAAATAAAAAGAAAATGCAAGGTTTTGATAAGGTCAGCCAGAAAAAAACATTTCAGTTGCTCATCTGGAAGCAGTGCTGAGGTTAGAAACATGTTTTATTTTATAGGGAAAACATCTCAAGCTCAGCAGCAGGCATCGGCTGGGATCTTGTTGTTCTTCTTATTAGGAAGTTTATGGTGGTTAATATTTTGTTTTGGGTGAAATGTTGCAATTTGAAATCCTGGCCAAGTTCAGGACACAAACACGTCTCAAAGCTGTGGAAAGTGGAAGCGTGGGCACCAGCGCTGCCGCCGCACACGCCCCAGTCCCACCCCAGCTCCTTGTCTCCCTGCAGGGGACAAACCCGGCGGGGACCTGCTGAAGCCCCATTTTAGCACCCAGGAACCCCATTTACCAGACACCGACCCCTTTAAACGCGCATTGATCCCATTTAACATGGGCTACTCCCCCAATTAACACACGACATCTGCAGTTATCACACATCCCCCTGCAGTTAACCAGTTAACACACACTAACCCCACCGAACACACATTACCCCCAATTAACACATATAACCCCATTTTAAGACAATTACCCCCATTTAACACAGATTATGACATTTAAGGTGCAGAGCAGCAGTGGTCCTGATGCAGGGAAGTGCCTGCATCCCCGTTCTTTAACAGCACTACCCCACCCCTACCTCAGTCTGTCCAGAAAAACATGATTTTTATTCTTTTTTTTCACTGAAAAATAGACTGAAATTGTCTAGTGCCCGTGGTGAGAGTTGGTACAAGCTCCTGCATTTGTTTGCAAAACACCTCATTTTGAGCAAAGCCAGTGAGCTGCCCCGCTGCTCTGCTGGGCTTGGCACCGGGTAGTGGGGAACAACTGGGGAAAAAAAAAAAAAAAAAAAAAAAAAAAAAGGAAGCTAAAAACCACAAAGGTTTATAGTGGTTTTTTTTTGGGAATGGAAAAAAAGGTCTGTTTATATTCCCCCCTCATGCCACCCAGAGGCCTGACAGCCGTGGACAGCTCGTGGCCGAGTCAAACATTCACGCTTGAAGCTCCACTTTGTAAATATTTTATGAAATATCTTTTGAGACTCATAAATCTTTGCATGTGTGCACGCATGCGTGCATGTGTGTACGCGTGCGTGTGCACTCCAGAAACTAAGAAAAGCTGCAATCCTGCTGCCAGCCTGTCCAAAAAAAAAAAAAAAAAAAAGGACAAACTGAAGTTTTAATGACCAAATTGGAGAGGGCTGCTTGGAAAATCTGACTCGTCCAAGAGTGCAAAAAAAAAAAAAAAAAAGGAAAGAAAACAACAGTTGCAGGCAACAGCATGAAGCCGGGCTGTGCTGCCGGGCTGGGGCCAGGGATGATTTTGGGTGCAATTTCTTGGAGATGAGGTGCATGTTGCCAGCTTTCATAGTATATGTGGGAGATTTTTCACTGTCTGGTGCTTGCTTTGAAAGCCCATCTTAAAAATTCCAGCTCTCAAATGACGTCCTGTATTAATTTGTTCATTTTTAAGTGGAAAAAGTAACAGGCGGGAAATGGGATGCTGACGGTGCTCAACCCCACCGCTCAGTTTGAGCTTCTCAAAATTACCTCCCAGTAAGAAAAAACACGGGAAAATAAACCCTGCCTGACTTCAAACTGGAAAACATGAAATAAAAGTGAAGACGAGAGTGTGGAGTCTGCAAGTCTTAAAACAAAAACAAAACCAAAACCAAAACAAACACAAACTCATATATATGTCTGTTTCTCTCCCAGTATTTCAGCTAG